>NC_091475.1:205525537-205875537 GCF_036971445.1 Narcine bancroftii
AAGAAATTCCCCCTAATGTTTCTTTTAAATCTTCACCCTTTCACCCTTAACCCATGCCTTCCAGTGTTTATCTCTCCTAACCTCATTATTCAGGGTATAATGTATGTCAAGACCCAAGCGATAGGAGCTCCCAATTTCCCCTCCTCCGATTTTATTCTGCCTTAACTTGGCAAAAATAAATGTTAAATCATATTGATTTTAGTTGAGTTGTTCAAGACCACCAGCCACAATCTACAAGAGAGGCTCCATGGAAGAAGGTCCATATCCTAGTATTCTCCACTTGTCAGGAGGGCACAACCGCACTTCCTGAGAAGAGGGAAGCATGCAAGGCTACTGGCTACCATCACGTCAACCTTCTCTTCTAACTTTTTACAATATTTTTATTGAGTATAACACAGTGGTTCTCAACCTTTTTCTTTCCACTCACATCCCACTTTAAGTAATCCCTATGCCATCGGTGCTCTGTGATTAGTAAGATATTACTTAAGTTGGGATGTGGGTAGGAAGGGAAGGTTGAGAATCACTGCTCTAGACCCGATTGTTACTGAAATATTTGGCTTGAGAAAGATTGTCATTGCCCCATTTCCTTTGGAGTTATGAAACCATGCACATAACGAGTCAATGAGGTACAATCAAAACAATGGTTTTCAAACTTTTTCTTTCCACCCACATCCCACCTTAAGCAATCCCTTATTAATCACAGATCACCGATGGCATAGGGAATTCTTAAAGGGGTATGTGAGTGGAAAGAGAAAAATTGAGAACCATTGGAACAAGTCTGCTAATAAAACCATGTCACATCATATACATACAATAACTTTAATAAAAATGTAATTCAAATCCTTACATACTTGTTGATTAAACATTATTTCTTAAAAATAATTCTGGATGGAAAGCGATGAATTACAATATAACAAGATGTCAACCTTCTACAGGAGCTCTATCAAGAGCGTCCTGGCCGGCTGCATCACAGTGTGGTACGGTTGCTGCACAGCCTTTGGGTTGGAGGACCATAAGAGTGGCAGAGAGGATCTCTAGAGTCTCTCTCCCCACTATCAAGGCGATCTACCGGGATCATTGTCTGAAGAGGGTGCGCAAAATCATTGAGACCCCTTTGCCCCCTGCATACGGCATCTTTCAGCTAATCCCGCCGGGGAAGAGATACAGGAGGATCAGAGCCAGCACCACCAGGCTGAGGAACTGCTTCTTCCCACGGGTAGTGAGAACGCTGAATGATCAAAGGAACTGCTTGCACTATCCATCGGAGACTCTAATATTTATAGAAGGAAATTTCTTTATATTTATTCATATTTATTTGCCCTGTGTATGCATTGTTTGTATATGTGTTATGCCTGTTTGTCTGTCTGCATATTTTTGGCACGGTGGATCAGAGAATGCTGTTTAGTCGGGTTGTATTTGAGCAATCTGATGATAACAAACTGGAATTTATGGGAGAACTGACTCCAGGGAAGCAGCTCATAAGCCGAATTAAGTCCCTTGAACCTGCTCCACCATTCCCCAAGTTTACAACTGATCTCCCAATTTTAGCACCATCTTCCTGCCCCACCTGCCTGTCCATTAAATCCCTTAATCACCATCAGTTCCCCACCTTGAAAGAAACTAATGACTGATCCCCCTCCGCTGCCCTTCAAGCCAATGGGTTCTACGGCCCCACTCTCTCCTGAGTGAATTAATTTCTCTGAATCTCAGTCCTAAATCATCCATCTCTAATTCTGACCATGCGACCTTTGGTTTCAGAAACCTTCGTCGGGTGAGGCATCCTCCCTAACATGCTCAGTAAAAATTTTGTAAACTTCAGTGAGAACACACCTCATTCTTCTCATCAAAACCTTGTCAAGGATGATTAAGAATGGACATTAAATGCAATTCTGAAGATCAGAATCAGAACCAAAATTTATTATTATGCACAAGTCATGAAATTTGTGGCAGCATCAAGGGGGCAAACATTCATATTATGGCACCATCTTGCAATACTAATATATAAAAAAAATAATAGCCCATCAAAAGTAAGGCAGTGTCTTTGGTTCATTGATTATTCAGGAATCTGAGAGCAATGGGGAAGAAGCTGTCCTTGTGCCACTAAGTGCTCGTCCTTAGGCTCCTGTCCCTTTTCCCTGATGGTAGTAGAGTGAAGAGGGTGTGGTCTATATGGTGGGGTGGGGGGAGTCTTTGAGGATAGACGCTGCTTTTTCTCAGACACCGCCTCATTTAGATGTCCTCAATGGAGTGAAGTCTGATCAAGTTAACAACCCTCTGAAGTTTTTCTTGTCCTGAGAGCTCGCACCTCCATACCAGGCAGGGATGCAAACAGTCAGAATGCTCTCCACAGTACACCTGTAGATGTTTTTGAGAGGCCAACTTTGGAATATTGTGTGCTGTTCTGTCTCCCCAAATTATAGGAAGGATATCAATAATGTAGAGAGGGTGCGGAGAAGATTTACTAAAATGTTGCCTGGATTGCAGTATCTAGAATACAAAAAAAGATCGAGTGGACTGGGTCTTTATTCATTGGAGGTAGAAGGTTGAGGGGGGAACTTGATGGAGGTATTTAAAATTATGAGGGGGATAAATAGAGTAGATGTGAAGAGGCTCTTCCCCTGGGGGTAGATGAGATTGGAATGAGGGGTCATAAGTTAAGAGTTAGGGGGCCAAACTTTAGAAGTGACATAAGAGGAAGCTTCTTCACTCAGAAGTGGAATGATCTTCCGGAAGGGGTGGTTGCAGCAGGGTCAATTTTGTCATTTAAGAGAAGGTTGGATGAGTGCATGGATCTGAGGGGATTGGAGGGTTATGGACGGTGAGTGGGTAGATGGAACTAGTGGAGTTCACTTAAATCAGTACAGACTAGAGGGGCTGAGATGGTTTGTTTCCATACTGCAATTGTTTTATGGTTATATGGTTTTTGGTGACATACTGGCATACATTGGGTCAGAATCTTTTTCCTATATAAGGTGGATCAAAAGCAAAAGGCCAGGTTTCAGGTGAGATTAAGGAGTTTTAAATGGGATATGAAAAGGAAGGTTTTGTTTGACACAGAGAGTGGTTGATATCTGGAATGTTCTGCCAGAAAAGATGGAAGGAGATCTCAGTGGCCAACCATTTCAATTCTGCACCTCTCTCCCACACCAGCATGTCTAACTATGTCCTCAGGTACTCTCAGTCCAAGGTCACCTGTAATTGGAGGAGCACCACCTAATTTTCTACCTCAGGACTCACCAGCCGGTTGGCATTAACGTCAATTTCTCTGGTTTCTGCTGGCCTACTCCCCATTCTTCCTCTCTCTTCTCCATCCCTCTGCCTCCCTTTATATTTGATACTTCCTTTCTGTCTTTGCATATTGTGATAATGTTTTTGTATACCCTGTAAAGGTTAAAACCTTGTGATTTTGATGCTTAGTTAATTTTGTGCCTGTATCTTTAAGAGTGTTACCATAATATTTGCTGAGGCAAACTGCTCGCATTTTTTCTACAAGATGTGAAGGAATCGTGAGCATGTGAAATTTTTCTTTGAATTTTGGTATCTCTTTAAGTTTTTGTATCACTACCTATCTATTATACAGTAAAAGCTTTGTTATTCACCGTTACAAAAGTCTTTATGAGAAGCTATGCAAAATGTTTATCTGTTCTATCAATTAATTAAAACTACATAAAATAACAGCCACAGAGTTTGATTTATTGGATTAAAGAGAAATCAAAGCTTACTCTTTGGAAGATGATACTTTGAAATTAGGATATACTAGAATAAGGAAAGTGTCGACTATATTTTGATTCAAAGTAAAAATTTTCTTGTGGCTACATTGCCCATGGATCTGCTGGGAGGTTAGCTGCTAGCCCTTTGGGCATGTCACTTGGATTGACAAATCTTGCAGAAGCCTGAGCTAATGCTTTCACTCTGGCCATATTCATAGCATGTTGATCCTCAAGCTCCAGTCTTTTCTTCTCTCTATTCAATAATCTATTTTGTTCTTCACTAGTCATTAGTAATCTTTTAATTAATGCCTAATTATTATAGTAGACGTTAACGGCTAATACAGTGAAACCTCATTAGAATGTGATAGTTGGGCTTCAAGATTTCATTATTGCCATGTCGCAGAAAAGATGCAGGGGTGGCCAACGCGGGACATTGTGGCAGGAGCTGCCGGCGCGGGATGTCAGGGCTGGGGCAGCTGGCGCAGGACTTCAAGGCAGGGGCTGCCGGCATGGGACGGGGCTGTCAGGCACGGGGAATTGGATCGCAAGTAGTTTGAGGTCCAAGGACACCTACGCTATAAGCAATTCTGCAGATTAACAAATTGTGTTCTAATTAGGTTTTACCTATTTGTTCTAGAATAAAGAACATTACAGCACAGAACAGGTCCTTAGACTAATATAAACTCACTTAACTTACTAAACCTTCCCTACATCACACCCATAACCCTCCACTTTTCTTGCCTGTATAAAAGGCTTTTAAATGTTCCAGTTGTACAAGCTTCCAAACCATCACCCAGCCATGAATTCCAGGCACGACTACTCTCTGTATAAATAGTTTGCCATTGACACCTCCTCTAAACTCTCCTCCTCTCACCTTAAACAGATGTCCTTTAGTATTTAGATACCTGTTGGTCTGCAGCAATTGAGAATTTCAGTTCAGTTGAACACTGTACTTATTTATTTAACAATAAACTCATCTCATCTCAGAGAACCAGGGAAGACAGAGTCTCAGTGCAATGTAACATCCAAAAATACGCCCAACTCCCTCTGTGGCTAAGATAAAGACCTGAATTCTCCATCATGGGCCAGAGAATTGAAGGCCACTCACAGGTGGAGTGCGAGTTATGTTTTATGACACAACCACTGCATTCCAGGAAATTATTCCCCATTTTCCCGGAACACATGCTGCGTAAAAAGCTTGGAACAGGAATGAGGGTGCCACTCCCATTCTGACATTTTACCTCAGTGGTTCTCACCCTTTTTCTTTCCACTCATGTACCACTTTAAATAATTCCTATGCCATCAGTGCTCTGTGATTAGTAAGGGATTGCTTAAGGTGGTGAGTGAGTGGGAAGGGAAGCTTGAGAATCACTGCTCTAGACCCAATTGTTACTGAAATATTTTGCTTGAGTAAAATTGTCCTTCGCCCCTTTCCTTTGGAGTTCTGAAACTGTGTACATAATGAGTCAATGAGGTACGATTAAAACACTGGCTTTCAAACTTTTTATTTCCACCCACATCCCACCTTAAGCAATCCCTTACTAATCACAGAGCACGATGGCGTAGGGAATACCTAAAGTGGGATGTGACTGGAAAGAAAAAGGTTGAGAACCTGGTTTACTACTGGTTTACCTCCTTAGACGCCTTGTAAATTTCTCAGAATGCCTAGTCTAAACTGAACTCCAGGCATTCCGTGAACAACGGGCCAATGAATAGGACGTATCAATGGTGCAGGATGACACGTAAAGCGTACTTCCGGTACAGCCTCTAAACTCGAGTAAAGAAACGGAGATTTGGAGTTTTGGTCGCTTGTGTGTGAATGACCAATGCTGAGACATCGTACATTCTTCAGACTGGTAAAATCACGCAAAGTCTATCTATAAAACGTAAATGTCTTGTGGGCAGTGGGGGGTGGTGGAAATGACACACCTTTGGTTCATTACAATGAATCAGCAAATCAGCAAGATTGGAATGGAGAAAGGTAAAATTCTCACCTCTCCTCTTATTATTTCACCTTTTGTTGGTCTGCCCTCCCCCTCCTGCCAGTCTACAGTCCTTATTCTTATGCCTTCCTGCTCTTTGCTTATTCCTTGAGCCCGAAACTTTGGTAATATATCTTTACCTCCTATGGACGCTACAAGTTGAGTTCTTCCAGCATTTCTCTGTATTTTTAATAAAATTATTGGACCCATCTTGCCAATAAAGAAGAAAACCAGAAGCAAGGGCAGTGAATGGAAATGTTTTTTGTGTTTTCCCTGGGGACTCCAGTCTTCTACCACCCTTCAAAATGTATCGGGGTTACAGGTCAATTGGGTGGCACGGGCTCATGGGCCGAAAGGGCCTGTTACATGCCGTATGTCTAAATTTTTTTTTAATTATAAAATTAAATTTAAAAAAAAATGATTGAATGTGAATAAAGTAGGATGTACCAAAAATCCTGCAGATCCTGGAAATGCTCAGCTGGTCAGGGTGAAGGGAAACATTAACTCTGTTTCTTTTCCCACAGATGGTGCCTGACCTCTTGGGCTTTTTTTTTCCAGGGTTGACCTTGAACATTAAAAACACACTGCTGGAGAAACTCAGCAGGTGAAACAGTGTTCTTTATGCACCAAAGATAAAGATACTTAAGTACGGTTTCAGGCTGGGCCTTTCATCAAGGAACGAGTGAAATGTAAGCAGGCACGTTTATACTTCAGTCATGGTGTCTACAGACTTTCTACCTTGAGCATTGTTTCGCTTTCCACAGATGCCTGACCCTCTCAGGTTGTTCGATTGCTGAACATTAATTCTGTTTTTTCATCCACAGATGTTGCCTAAGCTGTTAAGCTTTTCCAGTGTTGACCTCTGTTTCTCTCTCTCCGCAGATGCCGCCTAACCGGCTGAGGTTTTCCAGCATATTCAGTTTTTATATCGTCAAATTGGAAATTCTCCGTTTTGACTAATTCTCAGTCTTATAAGAGCTGCTTAATGCACAAAACGTCTTCCCAAAATCTCAAGGACTTTGGAATCACCAGCAAATAAGTAATCCTAAATTATAAAGTTGGAGAGTTCGATGTTGTGACAAGTCACAATCTAATTAAACTGAAGAATCAGATTACAAAAATGGAGAACTTGAAAAACTGGAACTGGATTTGAAATTACCTGCAATTTCCTTTCAAACGTTTGAACAACTAAGAGATCGGACCAGAAAATGTACTGAATCAATGGAGAAGCAGCATATCCTGACAAAACTCAGGAGTGCATTTTCAGGAGTCTTGTAATTTGTTCTTCTTTATTTTTATTTAGGGATCTCTGGTACATGAACCATAGAACCACAGAACATGACAGCACTAAAACTCTCCCTTTGGGCCATCCAGTCTGTGTGGAACTATTATTCTGTATCGTCCCTGCTCTTAAAAGCACCACTTTTTTTGTTCTTCTTTGGCCTGGCTTCGCGGACGAAGATTTATGGAGGGGTAAATGTCCACATCAGCTGCAGGCTCGTTTGTGGCTGACAAGTCCGATGCGGGACAGGCAGACATGGTTGCAGCGGTTGCAGGGGAAAATTGGTTGGTATAATTAACATACTCCTCTGGAAAATAAAAGAGTTATGCAGATCCTTCTCCATTCAAATAAACTTTGCATGGGAACTTTGAAGGAAACTTGTGAATCAATAAGGCAAAGTCCTCTTTGCCAGCAGGCAACCCTCTTGCACATCCCTCCTGCTACATGGAACCCTTTTGGTGGACTGAAGATGGCCACACCATTGATAAAAAAAGTGAGAAGTCACTCCATATTAGACTAGAGAAAATGGACACTGGATTGAAAATGGCTGAACAACTCCAGTTCCTTCAGCTTTGCCAGCTGTCAAATTATCAAAGACTTAAATGTTTCTGAATTTCTTCCATTTACATTCTTTAAAAACTTCAGAAAATCAAGGGAGACATTTTAAGAATCATTATTTTTTTAAAATAACAAGGTAATTTTAAACAATTATATGCCTGGAAGAACAAATAATCTAAAAAAATGTCAATGCTTAATACATATCCCTCTCTCTCTCTCTCCTTTAGTCTTTACAGTTCATAGAATTGCAGTGATTAATTGTTGCTCCTCCAGATTTAATAGACAAATCCACTAGGCTACATGCAGTGGGTCATAGGAAGTTCACGATCCAGCCTCGATACACATCAGCACAAAAACAGGCCCTTTGGCCCATCTAGTCTGTACTGAACCATTATTCTGCTTCACCACTGCATTTTAATAGCTCAATCTATATTATAGAATTCTCCTCTGGAACACAGATGAATTTAAAGAGTTACACGGATCCTTCCCAACATGCATGCATGATACACATTGATGAGAAAGGGCAAGGTTCTGCTGGCAGATTAATTCCCAGGGGATCTTGGCAGGCTCTTGATTTCCCAGTTTGTTGACACAGGAGGGAAATGAGTGAGAAGAGTTTAGCAGGGAGCTGCTGGGAATTACTAGCCCATCCTAACTATCTCATTAAAGATTGTACCTTAGGATCCAAAGCTCAGGAGCTATTGTAGATACAGAAAACTCAACATTTATCCTTGATCTACGTACGCCATCTGCATCTACATCCTTAATGAAATAAAATAACACCAAGTGTCATTAAATATTCAACACCAAGTGAATGTGGCAATTCAGAATCAAATGTCATTGGACTTCCTGCTTGCTGAACATGGGGAAGGGGGGTGGGTATATGTGCTATTATAGGCCAAGAATGTGGCACGTATATCCCAGACAGCTCTAAGAATATTACCAGCTTGAACTACACATGGATGGCTTGAAGAAAATCAGAGTTGATATGCACGATTATTATACCAATCTCATTGGGGAATGGTTTGATACACATTGGTTACACTGGCTTGAAAAAGGATTTATCATTTTATTAACTATTCTTCTTGCGGTAACACCTCTTTGCTGCTTAGGTAAAATTGCTTCTTGCCAGCTCGCTAGGATTCAGACACAGTCGGCATAGCAGTTAGCCCAACGCTGTTACAGCGCCAGTGATTGGGAGCAGGTTTCGAATCCTGCACTGTCCCTAAGGAGTTTGCACGTTCTCCCCGCGACAGCATGGGTTTTCCTTGGGGGCTTAGGTTTCTTCCCACCATTGAAAACATACCGGGGCGGGTGGGGGGGGTGGTGAAGGTTGATTGGGTGTAATTGGACAGCATAGACTCATGGGCTGAAATCACGAGGGCTGTATATTTAAAATTTAAATACATTTTTTTTTAAAAATCCATTCCATATGTTGATGAGGCAGCAAAGTTAAAGCTGATTATGAAGAACAACATATTTGGCATCAATAAAAGACTATTCGGTAAGGGACACGACCCGGTATAACAAATCCTGAGTAACATAAGGAACAGACTTACTTGGAAAAGTCTGTTTGAATGTTTGGGAAAACTGGAAATTTATCTGTTTAAATATGCAATTTATGAGCCACGTGGCAGACTCCCTTGTGGTGCTTGTGGCAATGCTTCTTGCTGTAACAGTGTTCTCAAGCTTTTCAAGGCAACAATGAAATACGATGAATTTTGTAGCCATATTTGCATTCTTTTGTCAAGTGTTATGAGCCCAGAGGACCCCAAAACCCAGCAGCAACAGAAATTCACCAAGGCAGTTACTTAAACAAAAGTTGCTTTTAATTATCTTTAAACATGAAAACAGGATCAAACTTTATCTATTACTAAAAACTTAACCTCCTTCTAATTCTAAGCGCAGGTGTATGTAATGTGTGTGTAAGTTTAGATAGATTATTTGATTCACAGTCCAATCTCACTTCTCACTCCCTCCAAGTTCACCGGTATCAGGCAATTCTTATACTGTGCACAGTATTTAACATTTATGAAGTTCACCAGGCTTTCATGCTTGAAAGGTAGATGGTTACCGCTCAGGAGGGTTCTTGTTGGTTTTTAGAGAGAGATTTGTTGTGCGCTGAACACAAATTGATTCTTTCCAATCAGCCACTTCAGTGTCTTGCCAAAGAAACTTGTCCCATCAGAGACAAATAACCTCTTTCTTTCAGGTCACCATAGAGTTCCTTTTTGTTTCTCTTATTTCAAGTGAAACGTTACACAACCAGCCATCTCCTCTTGTATGGACCACAAGGGCTTTGACCAGGCTGAACTAAGAACGACACCCCATCTTCAAAATGGGGTTTTTCCACAAGCTTGTCAGCTTGTCCTGTTCCAGTCACAGCTGGCGCTGCTGAACTGAACTCGACCACTGAATTTTCTCTCCTTCTCAGAGACTCTCTCTGTTTGACTCCCTCTCTGCTTGCAAAACCACATGACCCTCTTAGAACTGAAAACTCCCCTCAAACAGCCTGCAGCTCCGAACCTAATCTTCCAAGTTATTTCATCTGTTGCTTTTCAAAACAACAATCCATAAGTGAAGTCCCTTGGGAACTCCCCAAAATTTTTCCAAAGGCTCTCAGAGCCAGATTGTCTGGCTTGAGCAGAGCTCCAGTCTTTTAAATGAGATCTCTTTTGGTGTTTGTATGTGATCTACACTTAAAAAAAACCTTCCCCAACTTATATCCTTTAAAACATATCTATATGTGGCGGCATGGCACTAGGCAGGCGAACCGGCCCCGCTTGTAATCCATGCGGTGGGGCAGCCAGCCAAAATGGCGCAGTCGAGGGTTCCCTCTTCTTCTCAGCACCGGGCTCAGAAGCCCGAGCTGGAGGACCACGTGATTCCTGAGTGATGTCGGTGCCCCCAGCATGGTTCTCAGCAAAGTCTGGGCTGGGAGTACAAGGCCAGCCCAACAGCCAGCAATAAACCAGTTTTTCTGCTCACTGAGCTCAACCTGCCTCGTTGAGTGTTCTTTCAGTAGCAGTGTAGCTGCCATTACAATTGGTGACCCCAACCGGTTCAAACATCTTTGAACCCAACATGAGTGAATCTGGGATCAGTGCTATAGCTGTCAAGCTGCCTGACTTCTGGGTTCAGGAGCTAGAGACCTGGTTAGGCCAAGCAGAGGCTCAGTCTCACCTTTGCCAGATTTTGTCCAACACGACCAAATTCTACCATATGGTTGCCGCCCTGGACCAGGCCACCACCAAACGTGTGCTGCACCTCATTCAGCACCCGCCCGCCGAAGACAAATATGGGATCATCAAGCAAGTGCTCACTGGATCCCTCAGACTATCCAGGTGTCAGCATGCCTCTCGGATGCTGCACCTCGATGCCTTGGGGGACAGGTCCCCGGTGGAGTTGATGGATGAGATGCTTGCGCTCATGGGTGATCCCATCAACTGCCCACTCTTTGAGCGAATTTTCCTTGATCATCTGCCCGATGACATCCAGCCATTACCGACCCGAGGAAGATTGCTCAGAAGGCCCAAGTGCTATGACTCGTGTGAATCCCAGAGGGCTCGGCAGTCCAGCAGGTCATGAAGCACAGACATGTCCACGCCAAGCCTACCCCTAGTACTGTGGTAGAACACCCGGCCCCTGCAGGTGCCACCAAGAGCATAACCAGGGGCACGGCATCCACTCCAGGCCTCTGCTTCTACCACCAGCGCTGGGAAGCCAAGGCTCGGAAGTGTCGTCAGCCCTGCTCAGTGAAACGAGCAGGCCGGCTGCTGTTAATGGCTGCGGCGGCTGGCCAAGAACAGAGCCTCCTCTACCTGTGGGACTCTGTCAGTGGCCGGCGCTTCCTCATTGACACTGGGGCCCAGATCAATGTCATCCCGGCCACTGCCATCGAGTCCAGGATCCAACCTTGAGGACCTCCCCTCCGGGCGGCCAAAGCAACAGATATCCGGACGTATGGGAACAAGACGGTCCTCTTCAAGATCGGCCAGCGAAAGATCTCGTGGAGGTTCACCATCTCGTCCCTTCTGACCGCCATCCTGGGTGCTGACTTCCTCCTTGCCCACAGCCTCCTGATGGACATTCGAGGTAGGTGCCTGGTAGATGCCCAGACTTTCCAGGCCATTGACCTCGAAGTCTCCCGCACAGAGCAGCCACAGATGGCCATGATCAGCACACCCAGAGACGAGTTCCAGTGAATTCTGGATGAGTTCCCAGCCCTCCTCAGGCCACAGTTCTCCGCTGCCTCACCGCACCACGGGGTGTTCCACCACATCCTCACCCAGGGTCCACTGGTTCATGCCAAAGAACAATGGCTCCATCCTGACAAGCTCCAGTTCATTAAGGGTTTTCACATCTGCTGGAACTGGGGATCCTTCAGTGCTCCAACAGCCCATGGGCCTCGCTGCTCCACCTAGTCCCGAAAGCCTCCAGCGACTGGCACCCCTGCGGAGACTGTCGACGGCTCAACGAGGCAACAGTTCCTGACCGTTACCCCATCCCTCAACATCCAGGACTTTACGGCCAACCTGCATGGTAAGAGGGTTTTCTCCAAGGTTGATCTGGTGCGCGGGTATCACCAAATCCCAGTACATCCTGAGGACATATCCAAGACAGCCATCATCTCCCCCTTCAGCTTGTTCGAATTCCTTTGCATGGCATTCGGGCTAAAGTACGCCACTCAGACCTTCCACCGCCTCATGGACTCAGTGGGCAGGGACCTGGATTTCGTCTTCATTTACATGGACGACATCCTCATTGCCAGCAGGGATCAGGTGCAACACAAGGCCCACTTGCGCACCCTCTTCTCCCAGCTGGCCTACTTCGGCCTCACCATCAACCCAGTCAAGTCCCAGTTCGGGAAAGAGTCCATGCAGTTGCTGGGCCATACCATCATGGCCGAAGGAGCCACACCCGCCGCTATGAAGGTCACCGCTATCAAGGAGTTCCCACGCCTGGACAACCTCAAGGGCTGCATAAGTTTACGGGTATGGTCGACTTCTATAACCTATTCATCCCAGGAGCTGCACGCATCATGCAGCCACTATTCTCCCTCATTGCAGCCAAGCACAAAATGCTCACCTGGACCCCAAAGGCCTGCAGTGCATTCGAGGCTACCAAGGATGCCCTCGCAAAGGCTACCGTGCTTGGCCACCCACACACCGACCTGCATATGGCGCTTTCCATCGATGCCTCTGCCACAGCCATCGGTGCCATCCTGGAGCAGCAGGCGAATGGACAATGAAAGCCACTGGCATTCTTCAGTCGGCTTCTCCGCCCACCAGAGCGCAAGTATAGTGCCTTCGACCGTGAGTTACTGGGCATGTACCTGGTGGTGAAGCATTTCCGCTTTTTCTTGGAGGGGAGGATTTTTACCATCTTCAGTGACCATAAACCCCTCTCTCAGTTGCTCGTGATGGCAAAGGATCCCTGGTCGGCCTGCCAGCAGCATCACCTCTCCTTTGTGTTGGAGTTTACCACTGACATTCGGCACAAGGCAGAAAAGGACAACGTGGTCCCCGATGCACTCTCACGACCGGCTATCTGTGCGCTGACACCTGGCTTCGACTTCGACCAGCTCGCCCGGGACCAGAAGTCTGATGAGAAGACGCGAACCTTCAGGACTGCCATCATGGGCCTGTGGTTCTGAGACCACCATCCTGTACAATGTCTCCATGGGCACCCCACAGCCAATGGTTCCCCAGCAGTGGCACAGGCAAGTCTTCCATCACATCCATGACTTTTCGCACCTGTCCATCAGGTCCATGGTCCATATGGTGGCACAGTGGTTCATCTGGCATAGGCTGCAGAAGCAGATCGCGGGCTGGGCCAGAACATGCACCCATTGCCAGATGTCCAAGGTGCACAGGCACACCAGGGCACCCATTAAAGAGTTTAAGCACGTCCGGGAACGGTTCAGCCACATTTACATGGACATAGTGGGGCCCTTACCAGTTTCCCGGGGCAACCGTTACCTGTTCATGGTGGTTTACCGCACCACTCATGGGTCCTAGGCGATCCTGATGCCAGACATCTCCACAGACTCCTGCTCCCGAGCGGTGTTGCACGGTTGGGTCACCCGCTTCGGCATTCTGAATCACCTCACCAGCAATCAGGGTGCCCAGTTCACCTCTGCGCTCTGGGCACAGCTCGCCAACAAGTTGGAGATAGAGCTACACCACACCACGGCTTATCACCTGCAGGCCAATAGGCTGGTCGAGCGTCTGCACCGCCACCTTATGTCGGCACTTATGGCCTGACTCACTAGTCCCAACTGGGTGGACAAACTTCCTTGGGTGCTCCTGGGCATCCGCTCCACGCCCAAGGAGGATCTGCAGGCATCATCAGCTGAGCTGGTCTACGGAGCACCGCTGGCACTGCCCAGTGAGTTCATTGATGCGTCTCACAACCCTCAGCAGTCACCACATGAGCTACTTCCCCACCTCCGGGCCCACTTGGACTCCTTCGCATCCCCACCACTGCCCAGTCATGGCACACGGCCATCTTATGTCCCCAGCAAGCTGCACTCCGCAGAGTATGTTTTTATTCTGCAGAGACATAACGAGGGGCCGTACAGGATTGTCCAGCATTCAGGGTCTACGTTCATGCTGGACATCAGTGGCAGGTGGGAGCTGTTTACTATGGACAGGCTGAAGCCAGCTCACCTTGATCCCACCGAACCAGTGATTGTATCCCAGCCAAAGAAGCGAGGCTGCCCAGCTAAAAAGGACATTGGTGCCAGGCTGTGTGGCGGCATGCCACTAGGCAGGCGAACCGGCCCCACTTGTAATCCACGTGATCGGCCAGCCGGCTAAAATGGCGCCGTCAGGGGTTTCCCCTTCTTCTCAGCACTGAGCTCAGAAGCCCACGCTGGGGGACCACATGACACCCGAGTGAAGTCGGGTCCCCCCAGCACGGTTCTCAGCCAGGTCCAGGCTGGGAGTATAAGGCCAGCCCGGCAGCCAGCAGTAAACCAGTTTTTCTGATCACTGAGCTCAACCCACCTAGTTGTGTGTTCTTTCAACAGCAGTGTAGCTGCCGCTACAAGACAATATAAAATACAACATAACCTGTCACACAAGTAACCTCAGGTCCATTTATATAAGGTACAAGGACAGGTGACCAAAGATTGAGTGAAAAAGGGAAGTTTTAAAGGAGCAGAGGTTTATTGAGACTGGTAGTTGCTCTTCAGTGCTTGACGTCCTGTTTTGCAGAAACTGCCAAAATGTTTGGCCTGGAAGTCAGCCTGAAGAAAACTGAGGTCCTCCATCAACCAGCTCCCCACCATGACTACCAGCCCCCCCCACATCTCCATCGGGCACACAAAACTCAAAACGGTCAACCAGTTTACCTATCTTGGCTGCATCATTTCATCGGATGCAAGGACCAACAACGAGATAGACAACAGACTCGCCAAGGCAAATAGCGCCTTTGGAAGACTACACAAAAGAGTCTGGAAAAACAACCAACTGAAAAACCTCACAAAGATTAGCGTATACAGAGCCGTTGTCATACCCACACTCCTGTTCGGCTCCGAATCATGGGTCCTCTACTGGCATCATCTACGGCTCCTAGAACGCTTCCACCAGCGTTGTCTCCGCTCCATCCTCAACATTCATTGGAATGACTTCAACACCAACATCGAAGTACTCAAGATGGCAGAGGCCGACAGCATCGAATCCACGCTGCTGAAGATCCAAGTGCGCTGGGTAGGTCACATCTCCAGAATGGAGGACCATCGCCTTCCCAAGATCGTGTTATATGGCGAGCTCTCCACTGGCCACCGAGACAGGGGTGCACCAAAGAAGAGGTAAAAGGACTGCCTAAAGAAATCTCTTGGTGCCTGCCACATTGACCACCGCCAGTGGGCTGATATCGCCTCCAACCGTGCATCTTCGCGCCTCACAGTTCGGCGGGCAGCAACCTCCTTTGAAGAAGACCGCAGAGCCCACCTCACTGACAAATGACAAAGGAGGAAAAACCAAACACCCAACCCCAACCCACTAATTTTCCCCTGCAACCGCTGCAACCGTGTCTGCCTGTCACGCATCGGACTTGTCAGCCACAAACGAGCCTGCAGCTGACATGGACTCTACCCCTCCATTAATCTTCGTCCGCGAAGCCAAGCCAAAGAAAAGGGCAAACTCCTGAAAAATGCTACTTCTGTGATAAGAGTTGGCACCCCAGACAGAAGTGCCCAGCTCAATTTGCTACCTGCAGCTATTCTGCAGAGAAACTCGGCCACTTCGCTAAAGTGTGTAAGACGAAAAGTACTCTCACTGATAAGAAGAAGAGAAGCACCAAGAAAATGTGTCCTGGCGCTGCAGGAATGAAAGACAATAGGAACATATACAGTTATATCCAAGGGGAGTGTCCTTAACAGTAGAGATAATGCACAGCCAATGTTCGTACAGCGAGGCTCACCAGAGGGGAGACAGGCAGCTTGGCAGATATTCACCACATTATGTAAAAAATATAACCCCTACTAACTCCCCTAAACTTTCCTCCCTTCATTTTGTTCAAATGTCCTCTGGTGTTTGCTGATCCTGCTTGGGAAAAAGGCACTGATTGTCCACCTAATCTATGCCTCTCATCATCTTGTAGACCTCTGATAAGTCTCCTCTCATCCTTCTTCATTCCAAAGAGAAAAGTCCCAGCTCTGCTAAACTCGCTTCATAAGACTTATTTTCCAATCCAGGCAACATCCTGGTAAAGTTTTTAAAAAAAGCAATGCTGGAGAAGTTCAGCAGGTCAAACAGTGTCGCAAAGATACTTAACCAATGTTTTGAGCTTAAGCCCTTCATCAAGGTATGGGACATCTTGGTAAATCTCCTCTGCACCCTTTCCACAGGCTACACATCCTTCCTATAATGAGTTGACCAGAACTGGACACAATATTTTATATGTCAATAAACTTGTTATTATCTGTTTAACCCTGACTTCCTCCTGAAGGCCACAATCAGCTCCTTGATTTTGCTGACGTTGAGCGCAAGGTTGTTATCGTTGCACCATTCAATGAGTTGATCTATCTCCCTCCTGTACGCTACTTCATTGCCACTTGTGATTCGCCGACAACTGTGGTGCCATCGGCAAACTTGTAGAGAGCATTGGAATTGTGCATGGCCACACAGTTATGGGTGTATAATGAGTAGAGCAGTAGGCAAAGCTCGCATCCTTGGAGTGTACCTGTGTTGATGATCAGCGAGGAGGAGATGTTGCTTCCAATTCATACTGATTGTGGCCTACCAATGAGAAAGTCAAGGATCCAGTTGCACAGAGGGGTACAGAGGCCAAGAGTTTGTAGCTTCTTGACCAGCACTGAGGGAATCGTGGCACTGAAGGCCGAGCTGTAGTCTATGAAAAGCAGCCGTTATGTTTGATCCTGAGCTGAGAGGAGAGCTGGCGATATTGCATCTGGTGTGGAGAGATTGTGATGACGGGCAAACTGCAGTGAGTCCAGATCTTTACTGATGTATTAATTCTGGCCATGACCAACCTCTCAAAGCATCTCATCACAGTAGAAGTTAGTGCTACTGGGCGGTAGTCGTTGAGGCAGCTCACACTACTCTTCTTGGGTCCCAGGATAATTGATGCGTTTTTGAAGCAGGTGAGAATTTGGACAGGTACATGGATGGGAGAGATATGCAGGGCTATGGGCTGGGTACCGGTCATTGGGACTTTGCAAAACAAATGGTTCAGCACAGACTAGAAGGTCTGTTTTTGTGCTGCAATGTTCTATGGTTCCACCTATATTCTGATGTGTCCGAGGGAGAAATTGTCCTTCGAAGGCTTCTTGTTTTCAAACCCATGTACCGTCTGCCTGACGGAAGGGGGAGAAGAGAGTGGGTTGGGGAGGATCTTTTATCGGTTGGCAGCTTTTCTGAGGAGGCAGGAGGAGTAGACAGTCGATGGAGGGGAGGAAGGGTTTGAGTGATGGCCTGAACTGCGTTCACATTCTTTGAATGTTTTTGTGGTCTTGGGTGAAGCAGTTCTGGTACCATGGCTTGGTGCCTCTGGACGGGATACTTCTTAAGGTGCATCGATAAAAATTGAGGGCCTGCTGAATTTCTCTAGTTTTCCAAGGAAGCAGAGGGGGCAGCCCGCTGTCTTGGGCATGGAGTCAACATGACGATAATCTAGAGTCCAGAGAGGGATTCATATTGAGGGACATCTGATATAAGGGGATCCAGTAGTAACGTGAGCGAAACACAAAATTCAGCAGATGCTGTGATTACAGTAAAACCAGCCAGAAATTGTGGAGGAACTCAGCCAATCTCGCAGCACATGGGAGACAAAGTTATATTCACGCCTGAGCCCACCTTCAAGGCCTTCCTGATTTTGGTTATAACTTGAAGAAAGGCTCAGGCCTGAAAAGTCACTAATGTATCTTTACTGCCGACGGACACTTCAAGACCCAGCTGAGTTCCTCCAGCAGTTCTGAGTGTTTTTATTAGTAACAAATTTTCTCTCTCCACAGACCCTAGCTGGTCCACTGAGGATTTCATTATGTTTATTTCAGATTTCCAGCAACTTTGGGCTGGCATGGTTGGCGTAGCGGTGAGCGCTACGCCTTTACAATGTCAGGGATCGGGTCTGGGGTTCGATTCCCATGCTGTCTGTCAGGAGTATGTACGTTCTCCTGGTGTCTGTGTGGGTTTTCCCCGGGGACTCCGGTTTCCTCCCACCGTTCGAAACATACTGTGGGTTGTAGGTTAATTGGGGGTAAATGTGGAGGCACGGGATGGTGGGTCTAAATAGCCTGTATGTCTGTAGGTCTAAACTTTGTACTGCACCCCATAGTTTCAACATTTTTGGCTTTCTCTTGCCCATATTTATCTGTCTCTCTCATCACACCACCTCCAGACAGATTAGCTCATGATTATCAAGCGTTCTTCACCCTCTCTTCAACAGTGCCAACGTCAATTGTGTCACCTTGGCAATCTCCACTCTCTCACAAACATTGTTCTGGGCATCAATATTCCTTCTCACTTAACCTGAAGAGTTGATTCTGTTTCTCTCACCACAGATGCTGCCCAACCTGCTGAGTATCTCCAGAATTTTAACGCTCAGCACTTCGCATAGCTGGTTTCTCTCTCTCTGACATTGCAGCTCTGCATTCTGCACTGTGGTTTTACTGCTGCAGTGTGCATACGTTGACCAGCTGAATGGCTCACAAAATAAACGTTCTCACTACACCTCAGTACCTCTGACAATACGCATGGCCAGACTGAGACCACCCGCAAATTGGAGATACAACACCTCATTTCCGTCCGGGCACCCTCCAACCAGATGGCATGGACATTGATTTCTCTAGATTCCGTGAAGTATCCCCTCCCCCAACTTCTGCCTCCTGTCACCTTGCCCCCAGCTCTCGCTCTCTCTCTCTCTCTCTCTTTCTCTCTCCCCACCCCCTTCTCTCTCTACCCCTCTCTTCCCTTTTCCCTCAGTCTCCTTTCACAGAGCCAAAATATATTCTCACCTTTCCCTTTATCACATCCAATTACCAACTTCGGGCTTTTGATCAGGCCTTCTCTCCCTCCCATCCTTCTACCCTTCTCCCTCCAGTCTTTATCCAGATGCCCTCCTGTTTATTGCTTCTACTTTGAAGAAGGGCTCTGGCCCGAAACGACGGTAAATCTATCTTTACCTTCTATGGACATTGCGAGACCTGCTGAGATCCTCCAGCATCTCTGTGTGTTTTTTACAATAAACTCAAAGTTAAATTTGAGAAATGACACCACGTGAAATGCCTTCACCCACAGATGGGTAAACCTGAACTCTTCTACCACAGCAGGTAGTGAACATGAAATCCTCAAATATATTTGAGAAGGAGCAGATCACTTTCTGGATGAAAATTGGATCAAGGGACATGGAGAGAACACAGTAGTGAATTGATGATCAGCCATGATGTCAATGAATGAGAGAGCAGACTTGAAGGGCTGAATGGCCTACTCCGGTTCCTATTTCCTATTTTTATATTTGATCAGGGTTTGGCAACTAAGTCAAATTGGTCTGGTAAAAACTCATTCTTGCCCATCAGAAAGAAATAGTTTGTCACCCTGGTACGGGGCTGAGGATCATTCAGGAGTCTGGTAACAACTGGAATGAAACTTCCCCTGAATCAGGTGGTGGGTGATCTGACAGTTGGGAATCTTCTTCCAGATGGGGGCGGGGGGGGGGGGGGGTTGGGTGGGGGATGGGGAAGAGTGTGGCCAGGGTGGGATGAGTCTTGTAATAGGTTGGCTGCTTTTCCAAGGCAGGGGAAGAGTAACAGAGTTGCTGGAGGGGAGGGGGGCTGTGTGCGCGTGGGCATTTGTGAGAGAACGACGAACTGAGAGTCTGAATGCACTGAGGCGGCCATTGGTATTGTCCGGTTGCCCTGTTCTGGAGAGAAAACGTCTGCTAAGTGACCCTGTGTCTGATCCCAATCCAGCAGCAAACTCCAGCCAAGCTGCCAGGCAACAATTAATTGTGTGGGAGTCTCAGGGGGGCTGGGAACAGGTTCAATCCACATGGTAGGCCAGCCTGCCAACATTCTTTGCCTGAACTGGCACATTTAAAATTGTTGCTTGGGCACTGTGCCCAGAGAAGTCCGCATGCCAGGAAAAGCCCACTGCAACCTGAGTCAGTGTTGGTGAGGGCCACTTTCCAAATGTTCCGACCCAGATGGGAATGGTTTGAGAAAGGTGAAGGCACACTGACATGGCTCTTCCCTCACTGATATTTGTGAAATGAATCTGACCTGTTCTAGGACCAATCGGAGTAATGGTTCCACTCCACCACCTGCTATTAGTTACCTTGGAAGAGTGGAAGTAATCGCAGAAATATTCCTTTTAAATGGGGAACCCTGTCTCCGTGATACTCCATAGGCAGCTAACTACTTACCTTTGAGATGCATCTACTCTTGATATCTGCCTGAACCTTTGGTCAAGTCAAGTTCTAGCTTATTATTATCTAATTGCACGTGAACAACCCAATGAAACAGCATTCTCCGTTCCTCAATGTAAAGCAGACATACAAACAACCAGTCATAACACACATACAGACAAGCAATACATATGCAGGACAAGTAATCATCTAAATAAATAAATATTGTTGCATGAATATCAGTCTCAGATGGTTAGTGTAAGTAGCTCCTTGGGTCATTAGACATTCTCACTGCCCGTGGTATGAAGCTGTGCCTCAGCCTGGTGGTGCTGGCTTGGATACTCCTGGTTCTGTTTCTGGATGGGAGAAGCTAAAAGATGCTGTGTGCATGGGACAATGGATCCTGAATGATTTTTGAGATAACAGTCATGGTGGGTCACACCAATGGACAGAAAGAAACCAGTGATCCTCCTCCCTGCCACTCTTATGGTCCTGTGAATTGACCTCGATACATTTCTCCACAGCACCGTACCAACGCTGTGGCCAGGATGCTCTCGAGTGAGCTCCTGTAGAAGGTTGACATGATGGTGGCCGATACCCTTGCCCGCTTCAGTCTTCTCAGGAAGTGCAGTCACCGTTGCGCCTTCCTGACAAGTGGAGAGATGTTGAGTGTCTACAATAGGTCACGAGTTAAGTGAACGCCAAGGAACTTGGTGCTCTCCACTCTCTCTACTGCAGAGTTACCAATGTGTAGTGGAGGGTGGTCCCTGCTGGTGTTCTTGAAGTCCGCAATCACCTCCTTTATCTTGAGACTCAGGATGTAACTCTCACAACACATCGGGAGATTTTCCACCTCTTTTCCTTGTCGTGCGACTCATCATTGCTTATCCTCAATCCTGAATGACACGTGATTCCTTGTTGTTGGGTCAAAATTGAGCCTTGAATCAATCAACAGCCTCCATTCCAAAACACCTCCTGTTGATCTTGACTCGACATTCTGTCCCTTTCATGCCTAATTATATAACTCTATAACAATTACAGTAAGGAAACAGGCCACCCCGGCCCCTCTAGTCCGCATCGATTTAAGTAAACTCCTCTAGTCCAACCAACCTGCCACCTCTCCATGACCCTCCAATCCCCTCCCATCCATGGACTCATCCAACCTCCTCTTAAATGACCAAATTGACCCTGCTGCAACCACCTCTTCCGGAAGGTCATTCCACTCAGCCACCACTCTCTGAGTGAAGAAGTTTCCCCTCCGTTTACTTCCAATCTCACCTACCCTCAAGGGGAAGAGCCTATTCACAAGGTTCCTTTCATTGTCACATTAAAAGATAATAGATATGATATACTTCAACTTCTGTCTGCTGTAAGGCAAACCAAGAGACTCAAGGTGCATTGCCCGCACCCTAACAATCGAAGAACCAGAGTACCTTCAGGGTCACTGAGTGTGCATACATTCACCTCCAGGACTCCTGCAGCCGCACACACTCCAGTTCTGTTCTTTGGCAAACTCCAGGTTCAAACTTCGGATACGATCAGGAAGCCTTCAGTGCACAAGGCCCCGATAAGCAGAAGGTGATTTCATACAATAGTACACATTCTCTACCACTATATAACAACAAAGGAATTTTATGTTACACTCTTCTTTTAACATTTAAAATTTTGAAGTTTTTAAAAATTTAGACATCCAGCATGGTAAAAGGCCTTTCTGCCCCTTGAGCCCGTGCTGGCCAAATCAGCCAATTAACCTACAACCCCCATACAATTTGAAGGGTAAGAGGAAACCAGAGCACCCAAAGGAAACCCATGGGGAGAAAAAACAAACTTTTTACAGAGAGATTTGAACCCAGGTGGCTGGTACTGCAATACCACTGAGCTAACCGCTACACTAGCCACGCCAGGGTGGGATGAAAATGCTTTTAGACGTGTATTCACCATTATCATGGCAGCAACGGCCTAACTCTGGTCTTACAACATGGTTCTCAACATTGTTTTATGCTCACTCACCTACCACCTTGAGTAATCCCTTACTAACCACAGAGCACTTGTGCCATAGGATACCATAGGTGCTCTGTGGTCAGCAAAGGATCACGTAAGGTGGTAGGTGAGTGGGGGGGGGGGGGAAGAAAAACACTGTTTATGGTTCAGAAAAGCTTTGAAAGTGAATTCAGCACGACCAATGGTGAATGAATCTCCAACCAATTTTTAATTTCTTGCAATCCATTCCAGGCTTTGAGAATCCCCAAACTTAATTCATTTTAGGCCTCTTGTATCTTGCAGAGATTGCATTTAATTTCATTATCTGTTGGTTTCCTGAAGGGAAAGGACAATACCCAGGCCACTGGGTTAACGGCATCGAGGGAGTAAATAGTTTTAATTCGTTGAAAAGGTTAGCCCTTCTCAGCAAATTCTATTTGTAAATAGAGTTTCCATCCAAAAGAGCAAAATTGCACAGAGCCTATTAACCTCGTGAACCCTGGGCAAAAGTTAACATCCAATCAGCTGATGCCTTCCCTGTCTAGACAATGGAGCTATAGAAATAGAAACAGATGGCTGTTGTGTCATCTAATATCCTGAAACTGTCTCCCCAACAGCCCTGAGGATGCAGCTATTGAAGACCTACGTCCTGAAGTTCTAGAGCACTTCCCTCACCCCCTCCCCCGAGATCGGTGATTCTAGAACTAGAAGCGGTGGTTTTAGGAAGAGAGAGGAAAATATATAAGAGATTAAGAGGTGTGCCCTCCCTCTCTTATCCACCTACTACCTCCTGCTTGTGTGTCCCTCCCCCTCACCACCCCACCATGTTGTTCACCGGCCTACATTTAGTCCATACCTTGATGAGGCTCGAAATGTGAGTTATGTATCTTTATCTTTTGCATCTTTATCTTTGCTCCATAACGTATACTGTTTGACCTGCTGAGTTTCTCCAGCATTGTGTTTTTATTTAAATTTGAGAGGGAGTTGGAAGGCAACTTTTCCTCTCAAAGGGTGGTCGCTGCCTACCAGAGGAAGTTATAGAAGGAGGGTGCAGTTACGACCTTCAAAGTGCTTTTAAACAGATGGACGGATCAGTAGGGAATAACATGGACTAAGTGCAGGCCAGTGCAAAGAGCCCAGAATGAACCAATTAGGTTGAAGGGCCTATTCTGTGCTCTACAGCTCTCGACTCAACACCTCACCACTATCTTCACATGGGCAATGAATTCTGGCCACTGTTACTGAATAAATATGAAGTAAAGCAATATGACTGCAGTATGAATGCACAACAGTTTCTCAAGCTGTCAGAGGGCAGCAGCAGTCATCAAGAATACACACCACCCAGCACATGTTCTGTTATCACTGCTGCCATCAGGAAAGAGGTATCGGTGCCACCAGGTTCAGGAACAGCTGCTCCCCCTTCACCATCAGACACGACAACAACAAACTCAATCATGGACTCATATGAGGATCTTACTTGTGCACTTTATTGATTTTTTAAAAATCTATCTGTATAGCACAGTCGGTTTCTTTACATTTGTTATCTGCCTACAGTTCTTTGTTTACATGTGTACGCTGTGTACACTACTAATAAGTGGTAACTCTGCTTCGCCCACAATCGCAGGGTTGTATATACTCTGACAATAAATCTTAAATCTGATAATCAAGGGATAGATTAAGATGAAACCTTCTCTTTGGTGACTTTAGTGAAAGGCCTGCACTGTCCCATGTTACACTCACACCAAAGTATCTCAAGTGACCCACACAAAAGTGAACCATTAATCTCATCATGGTCAGGGAAGGAATATTGCGCAGGTCACCAGATATTTCTAAGCAAGCTGCTGGTCATTGTTCTTCCTGGGTTGCCCTTAAGAAGATGGAAGTGAGCCGGCTTATTCACTACACGATGTACAGAAATCACATAACCAGAGCAGGATCTACACAATAAGTGAAAGGGCCCTGGAAAGCATTGCGGAACAGAGAGATCTAGGGCAGTGGTTCTCAACCTTTTTCTTTCCACTCACATCCCACTTTAAGTAATCTCTATGCCATAGTAGCTCTGTGATTAGTAAGGGATTGTGGGTGGAAAGAAAAAGTTTGAAAACCACTGTATTAATCGTCCCTCATGGACTCGTTATGTGAACGGTTTCAGAACTCCAAAGGAAATGGGCCAATGACAATTTTTCTCAAATAAAATATTTCAGTAATAACTGGGTCTAGAGCAGTGATTCTCAACCTTCCCTTCCCACCCACATCCCACCTTAAGTAATCCACAGAGCACCGATGGCAGAGGGATTACTTAAAGTGGGATATGAGTGGAAAGAAAAAGGTCGAGAACCACTGATCTAGGAGGATGTGGTGGTGGACGCTGGTGCAATAGGGACATGGGAAAGACTTCAATAGGCAAATGGATGTAAGAAAAATAGAGGGTCATGAGTGTGAGGGAGAGAAGGATTATGTTGCTGTGAAGTAGGTTTGTATCGGTCAGCACAGCATTGTGGGTTGAAGGGCCTGTACTGTGCAATACACAAACATGCTCTAGAAACTCAGCAGGTCATGCAGAATCCGCAGGAAGTAACCAACATTTTGGACCTGGGATCCTGTCAAGTTTCCTGAAAGTGGTGACACAGGTAGACAGAGTTTGACACACTTGCCTTTCATCAGTCAGGGCATTGAATACATCATGTTACTACTGTACAAATGTAATTTACTTATTTTTAAAAATATTAAATATTAAATTTTATGATCAGCACAGTAGACCCTGATTCTGTCATTTAATCCTGTGCCGCACAATTGCACCCAAATTAACCTACAACCCCGTACATTTTGGAGGGTGGGAGGACACCGGAGCATGCAGAGGAAACCCACACAGACATGGGGAGAACGAACAGACTCCTCACAGGCAGTGCTAGATACGAAGCCACAATAGTGTCAATGTAACCATCACCCAAAGACGTTGGTGAGACCACACCTGCAGGATTGTGCAAAGTTCTGGTCAGCCAGCGAGAGAAAAGGTGTCATGAAGCTGGAGAGGGTGCAGAAAAGAATTATGAGGGTGTTACCAACACAGGCAAACTTGAATCGTAAGAAGCTCTAAAAGCTGGGGGCTGAGGGGGAGAAGGTTTATAAAATAATAAGAGCCTATAGCAGCATTAATTTACCCAGTTTACACACAATTTAAAAATGCTCACAGTTCTTTCAACACAAAATGGAGTTGACTCTCCTTACTCCCTTCAGACACAATATTGAATTTTTCATCTCCCCGAACATCACCCAGCCAAACCTCTCTGAGCTATTCACTGGCTCTCGGCCACACGGGTGATCTTGACACTCTCATTCTCCTCCTCCTACGTCCGAGATCTATTCCACGCATGTAAACTTCTGAACTAACCCATGCATGCATGCTATTACGCCCATGTGTCACCTCAGATAGGTCATCGCCGGCAACTGGCACCACTCCCGATCCAGATGAGTATGCGATCGCGGCACGTCATTGCCGAGGTGAATAGTCAGTCTTTTTCTCGGGGTAGGGGGAGACTAAAACCAGAGGGTATAGGTTCAAGTTGAGAGGGGAAAGATTGAAAAAGGGCACGAGGGGTAACTTTCTCACACAGAGGTTGGTTGGCATGTGGAAAACCCTGCCATAGGAACATAGGAAGTAGGAACAGGAGGAGGCCAAAAATGGCCCATCGAGCCTGCTCCGCCATTCAATACGATCATGGCTGATCTAATTTATGACCTAACTCCACCTACCTGCCTTCTCCCCATATCCCCTAATTCCTCTATCATGTAAAAATTTATCTAACCGAATTTTAAATATGTTTAATGAGGCAGCCTCAACCACTTCCCTGGTTAAGAGAAGGGTATAAATGCAACGTTTGAAAGACATGGATAGGAAAGGTTCTGAGGGATATGGGTTTTAAACCAGCCATCCTTAAGCTTTTTATGGCTTTGGCCCCCATAAGACCCTGCTCAAAGTTTAAGGGGCCCTTCCCTATGAAGCAGCTAAGTTTAGTTGGTTACTTCCTTACTTCTACCAACAACAGAAATAAAACATTTTTAAAAATCTTATGATTTCAGTCCGTTGCCCTCCTTAAGCGTGCTGTGCCCCCGTTAAGAATGGCTGGGCTAGATGGGTCAGGTAGACCACTGGGTTAGTTGGGCTGATGGGCCGGCTTCCATGCTCTCTGACCGTGGATGCAATGCATGTTCGGGTATGAACCCGTGCTGCAGGAGCCACATCGTCAGAGGTAAATGGTTGGTCCAGGCACTAGCTTATATTAGAATGTTTTGTTAATGCACATGACTCAGCTGTCATTGACAAATCCTGCATTCATAATTGCCCTTGAGAAATTGGGTCTGAGCTCCTCCGAGTATTCCACAGTCCTGATCTGCTTTGTGGAAAGGGTTTGGTGAGTCACCCACTTAAGGGCTCCCCATCTCGATCTTGTTTCTATCTCTGCAGTATTGAATAAATGTAAGTTTATTGTCATGTACGCAAGTACAATGTACAGATGCCATAAAAGTTCGACTCGCTGCAGCTTCCCAATACATTCAGCATATATGACAAGTGATATTATGATGAGTGCAGAGAGTAAATGCGAGCAAGCTTTTTTCCATGGAGTTAGATGAGATGGAAACTAGGCAAGTGAAGCTGCCATTGTGGAAAACAAAATGGTGGAGGAACTCAGCAGCTCTCGCAACGTCAATAGGAGGTAAAGATACTGTTACAAACCCAGAGGACCCATAAACCCAGCAGCAATAGATATTCACCAAGACAAAGGCTTACTAAAACAAAGATTGTTTTCAATTATCTTTAAACATGAAAACAGAATCAAACTTTAACTTATCGCTAACCTAACTTAACCCCCTTCTAATTCTAACCTAACTTAACCCCCTTCTAATTCTAAGCGCAGGTCTATGTAATGTGCGTGTAAGTTCAGAAAAGTTATTTGATTAACTGTCCGATCTCTCTTCTCATTCCTCCAAGTTCACTGATTGCAGGCAATTCTTATACTGTGCACAAAATTTAACATTTATAAGGTTCACCAGGCTTTGGTGCTTGAAAGGTAAATGGTTACTGCTCAGGGAGGTTCTTGTCAGTTTTCAGAGAGAGATTTGTTGTACGATGGACACCCACAATTGATTCCTTTTTAATCAGCCACTTCGGTGTCTTGCCAAAGAAACTTGCCCCTTCAGGGTTCTCCAGATGATAACCTCTTTCTTTCAGGTCACCACAGGTTTCCTTTCTGATTCACTTATTTCAATTGAAATATTAGATAGTCCTCTCTGCTTGAACCACATGGACTTTGACCAGGCTGAACTAAGCACTCACAACCTGTTTTCCAAATGGGGTTTTCCACAAGGTTGCCAGCTTGTCCTGTTCCAGTTCCAGTCGCTGATGGTGACTGTCAAACTATATAAATGATCTCTCTCTCTTTCTCTCTTTCTCTCTCTCTCGTTCTCTCTCTCTCTCTCTCTCTCTCTCTCTCTCTCTGAGAAAAAGCCTGTTTGACTCTCTCTGCTAGCAAAACCACATGACCCTACTAGAATAGCAAGTTTCCTCCAAACAGTCTACGACTCCGACATGTTCTTTCATCTGCTGCCTTTTTGTAAACAACAATCCATTAGTGAAGTCTCTTGGGCACTCTCCAAAGCTTTTGCAAAGGCTCTGGAGTCTAGCATTAGCAGAGCTCCAGTATTTTAAATAAGATCTGTTTTAAAGTGTTTGTATGTGACCTACACGAAAAAACCTTCCCCAATTTATCTCCCAAAAACATATCTATATACAATACAAACACAACATAATCTGTCACAATACGTAACCAATGCTTCGGGCCTGTGCCCTACTTCGAGGTATGAGCATAAAGCACGCAAGCATCTGAATGTAAAGGCTCGGTGGGGGGGGGGGGGAGAAGGGAAGAGTGGGCAGGAGGAGGAGCACAGTATGGCAGACAAAAGGCGATAATTGGATATGGATAGGATCTCTGTAGGGGAAAGATGAGAGTCGATTGTGGGAGAGGACCAAATGCGTAGAGAGGACATGGGTTAAATGGGTTAAAGGGGAAAGGTTTAAAGGGAGCGTTAGGGGGAACCTCTTCATGCAGAGAGTAGTGGAACGAGCTGCCAGCTGAATTGATAACTGCAGGCTCAATTTTGATGTTTAAGAAGGGCATGCAGGGATATGGTCTGGGTGCAGGTCAGTGAGATAAGGCAGAATAAAATTTGGCACAGGCTAGAAGGGCCGAAGGGCTCCGAAGGGCCTGTTTCAATGCTATAATGTTCTATGTTTCTAAGACTAACTAATAGAAAAGATGCCAGAAAAGAAAAACAAAGGTGATAAATAGAAAAAGGAAGTGTAGATAGATATATAGAGAGATATTCACGATTGACCAATGCTCTTAACCTTGCCAGTGGTGCAAACAGATCTTTGGTGGTTTTGGAGTAGTTTTATGGTTAAAAAGTAAATCTGCAGATGCTGGAGTCCTGTGCTGTAACCAAAAGTGCTAGAGAAACTCAGCAAGTCACACAGCATTTATAGGCAGATACAGGCAGTCAACATTTCAGGCCTGAGCCCTTCTTCACATGTGCCTCAAATCAGGCAGATGCCTGAATAATAAGGTGGAGGGGTGGGGTAAAAGGGGCGGGAGCAGAGGGAAAAGGGAGGTACACAGGCCAGGTGATACATCATTGTAGGTTGAAGGGGAAGAAAAAAAAGGAGCTGAGAGGTGATGAGGGATTGAGCAGAGGGCGCAGATAATGGAAAGGGGATGGGAAGCTAGAGGAAGGACAACAGAAGGATGGGGAAAGAGAGAGGCTGGGGAGAGAGTTAACGGAAATGGGTGGCGACTACTGATGCCGTCTTATTGGAGGCTGCTGAGATGGTGTTGTTCGTCCAATTTACATACACGAGGCCGTGGCAAACATGTCAGTGTGGGAATGGGGTGTGGAATTGAAGTGGTTTTCCTCTGGGAGAACCTGGCTGTTGCAGCGGACAGAGCGAAGGTGCTCAACGAAGCGATCCCTGTGGTGATACACCACTATCCTACTGCAGTGGGCAACCTGTGTACCTGCAGGAAGAGCACTGGAGGACAAGACAACACCTGGCCGGCTGTAAATGAGCCGACCTGAATGGACCAAGACCCACCTGGTCGGCTGCCAGTCATCCGCTGGGATATAAGCCACATCCGGCCCCTCGAGGTCAGTCACTCGGAGCTACAGCTAACTGCAGCAGGGACTTTAAGTAGAATAAAGCCTGTTGTTCATTCTTTAAATCTTGTGTCTGCTTACTGTCACTACAGCGCATCACAGTCCCCCAGTTCTGCGTCCAGCCTCCCTGACGTAGAGCGGGGCCACAAGTGAGCACTGAATGCAGTAGATGACCGCTGCAGGTTCAAAGCTGGGATCTTGAAAGAAGTGGGGGGGGGGTGGGGTGTTGCGGGCACAAGTGTAGCATTTCCTACAGTCACAGAGGTAGGTTCTGAGTGGGTGATTAATGGGAAGGGATGAGTGGTGAGGGGAGGGGAAGAGGTGCCTGGTGCTGGGATCCCGCTGCAGGTGGCGGAAATCACGGAGAATGCTATGTTGGATACAGAGGCTGGTAGGTCAGGGTAATACAGTGAGGTCTGTTATAAAATAAAAGTGCTTTATAAGGCGCATTTCTGATATAACCTCTTCTTGATCTCCCGGTGTGATATATCAGGCTTCATCCTCAGTCAGAAGGCTCTTTGTTTTACACAAATTGTAGTCAAGATTATAATGCATGAACTGGTAATTGCTTTGAAGATAATTAAAGAACTCCATCATCCTACACTTTCTTTGGGCCTTACATTCAATTAGTCCAGAAACATAAACCAGAAGACATCAAGATTGTGCCTCTATTGTCTAAAGTAATAAATGTTCACCTAACAAAAGGGACTATTTCCATTTTGCAATATAGCCATTGCTTGTAAACTTTGGAAGGAGAATCTAATTGAAACTGATAACTGATGTTTGCTCCACAATGGTTGCCCGCCAATTGGCTTTGCACATTTCATTAGGCACACAATAGCTGTTTCAGGGAAGTGCAGAGAAATCCTCTCACCATTCCTGATAAACATCTTGGCATTTGATTTCTGCAGATTCTGCTCTGAGTCCTTAGTCGTGTCAATTGTGGTGCAACGGCATTTATTTTGAACAGCTCGCAGTACGCAGACGTGCTGGAGAAACCCAGCACGTCAGGCAGCGCCCGTAGGAAGTACGGGGCAGTCAATGCTCTGAGCACCAAGGATTTAGGTGAGAGGGCTTGAAATGTGGCAGAGGTCTGAAGGAAAAGGCGGGGGGTGAAGGTGGGTGAGGGGTGCGCAGGCTAAAAGGCAAGATAGGTGGATACAGGCGGGAGGGTAGAAGAGATGCAGAAGAGGGGAGAACAGCTGAGGCCTGAAACGTCGGCTGCCTTTCAGTTCCTATGGACTTGTTGAGCTTCTTCAGCGCTTTTGTGCACCGCACTAGACCCGAGCATCGACAGATTTTCTTGTTCACCTTTTCATAACCATTGACTTTGTTTTCAACAGACTCTGCAGGAAGTTAGGGCAGTCAAGTGAAGTTTATTGCCACCTGATTGTACAAGTACAACCCCACGAAACAGTGCAAAATGCATAGGCACATGACTAGACATAACACACATACAGACGAACAAGTACTGCATCTCTAAAAATAATTAGTTTCATGAATCTGAGGGTCTCAGATGACTAGTGTGCGCAGATCCTTCAGTTGTTCAGCATTCTCACTGTCGGAACCCAGGATGGAGCTGGGCTTTGCAGAGTCAATGGCTGGTTTTGATGCCACTTCAACTTAAGATGGAGCTGAAGTATGGGGGAGGGAAAAAGAAGAATGGTGTACAAGCCATTTTCCATTCATTCTCATCTTGTTTTGCATTGATAGTGAAGAGCATTTCACCAAACCTCACCACCCAATCACACCAGGGTGGCACGGTTAATGTAGTGGTTAGCCCAACACTATTACACCGCTAACGACCCGGATTCGAATCTAGTGCTGTCTGTAAGGGGTCTGTATATTCTCCCTGTGTCTGTGTGAGTTTCCTCCGGCTGCTCTGGTTTCCTCCCACCTTTCAAAAGAGGCCGAGAAGATCACTGGGGTCTCCTGTTTCCCCAATTGATGACATTCCATAAGACCAGGAGTGGAAATAGACTATTCAGTCCATCGAGTCTGCCCGGCCATTCAATCATGAGCTGACATTTTCCCACTCAGCCCCACTGCCCGGCCATCTCCCTTGATGCCCTGGCTAACCAAGAACCTATCAAACTCTGTGCAGTAAACCACTGTTATACTGTGATTGGCTGCTACTGACTGGTCATGCCTCTCAAGACCGATCCTACCCCTAGCCCCTTGCAGACTACATCTTTCCTTTTGCTCTGACCAGTGAAGGAGGTGGATGGTTGTTTGATAGTGTTCCGGTCTTTAGCTGTTGAAAGCCTGATTGCTTCGCTACTCACCCTGTTCTAACATCCTTGAGATAAGGGCCAAGATTCTATCAGCTTTCCCCATTGCAAAGATGACATGGTCAATGTAGCGGTTAGCAGGGCCAGTGACACGGGTTTTAATCCGCTGCTATCTGCAAAGCAGTTTTGGCCCACTATCTTAGAAGGGAGGTAATGATGTTGGAGAGAGAACAGAGAAGATTTTCCAGGATGATTCCTGGAATGCAAGGGCTAACATACATGGAGCGTTCATTAGCTCTTGGACTGTATTCATTGGAGAATAGAAGAATGAGAGGGGATCTCATAGAAACATTTTGAATACTGAAATGATTGAACAGAGTGGAAGTAAATAAGATGTCTCCCTTGGTGGATGAATTCAGGACAAGAGGGGCTTAGTCTTAGATTTAGAAGGCACCCATTTTAATCAAAGAGGAGGAGAAGTTTTTTTGGCCAGAGGGTGGTGGATTTGTGGAATTCATTGCCATGTACAGCTGTGGAGGCCGGATCACTGGGGGAGTTTAAGGAGGAGATTGCCAGGTATCTAATTAGTCAGGGTATCAAGGGATATGGGGAAAAGGCTGGAACTTGGAAGTAGATGCGAGAACAGGGTGGAGTCGCGGAGCAGAATTAATGGGCTGAATGGTCTGCTTCAGCTCCTTTATCTTGTGATCTTGTGATTTCTCCCCATGACCACGTGGGTTTCCTTCGGATGCCCCGGTTTCCTGCCATGTTTCAAAGATATACGGGGTTAGTAGGTTTATTGGTCTCATGGGTGTAATTGGGTGGCACGGGCTCATGGGTTGTTGCTGTGGTGTATCTCCAATTTATTTTTTAATTAAACATGATATCAAATTAAATTAAATCTCTGTGGCCTGCACATGATCCCCATTCTCTACATTTTCATGTATTTGTCCAGAAGTCTCACCAACACTATTATTGTATCTGCTTTCACTACTATTTCAGCCATCCACCAAGCTCTGTGCAAAATACTTGTCTCACACTTCGCCCCCTCACTTTAAATCCATATATGACAGTTTTACCCTTGGAAGAAGATCCTGTCAACTCCATCTGTGCTTCTCCTAATTATATAATCATCTATCGGGTCTCCCCTCAGCCTCTCATGACCCCAGGAAAAAGGATGCGTTTGTCTGACCTCTCCCTCTCATCCTGGTCAATCTCTTCTGTGCCCTATCCAAAGCCTACACATTCTTCCTGCAGTTAACAAGGAGATGTGCTGAGTGTCGTGCAATGCACAAACTTGCTGGAGAAACTCGGCAGGTCACGCAGTTCCTAAAGGAAGCAATGGGTAACCAACCTTTCAGGCTTGAACCCGTCATCGAGGTACGAGCAAACACCAGAATCATAAGGTGGGGAAAGAAGGAGAGGAGGAAGAAAGGCGCAGGGCAAGAGATCCAAAAGTGGATGTAGGTAGGAGGGCAGAAGAGAAAAGAGCTGAGTGGTGATGGGGTGAGGGGTTAGCTCCCTGAATGGAGAGGGAAGGGGCTGGGAACTGGAGGAAGGGAAAACAGTGATAGGGAATCAGAGCTGGGGGAGGAACCTAATGGAAACGGGAGAAGTTGATATTAATGCCATCTGGTTAGAGTGTATCCAGAAGGAATTTGAGGCATTGTTCCTCCGATTTGCAAGCACCCAACATTTGGCAGGGTAAGAGGCAATGCACGGATATGTCAGTGTGGGAATGGAGTGTGAAATTAAAATGGTTGGCCTCTGGGAGTTCCCTGTAATTGTAGCAGATAGAGAAAAGGTGCTCAAAGAAACAGACTGCGTCCAGTCTTGCAGATGTAAAGGAGGCCACAATGAGAGCACCAGAGGCCATAGATGCTGCACTTGGAAGGACTATACGGGCCCTGAATGGTGGCGAGGGTGATAGTGTGGGCACAAATATTGCATTTTCCACAGTAGAGGTGTATTAAGGGGTAATTCATAGGGAGGAATGAAGGATGAGAATGTCCTCAAGGGATGATCCCTGTGGAAGGCGAAGAGAGGAGGAAATGGGAAGATGTGTCTGGTGGTGGGATCGCATGGTGGGCGACAGGAATTGTGGAAGATAATATGTTGGATGTGGAGGCTGTTAGCGTGGTAGGTGACGACAAGGGGAATCCTGTCCTTGTTGAATCTCAGGGAGGAGTGGACCAAGGCAGGATATAGAGAAGATGCAGATCTAGTCTGAGTTGATGGCCGTAGAGGGGAACCCATGGCTTTTGAAGAAGGAGGACATCTCGGATGGTCTGGAATGGGAGATCTCATCCTGCTTGCAGATGTGACGGAGACAGAGGAATTGAAAAAAACTAGTATCCTTACAGGGGACAGGTGGGGAGAGGTGTAGTCGAGGTAACTGTGGGAGTTGGTGGGTTTGTAGAAAATGTCTGTAGAGAGGCACGGGTAGCAAAGCAGTCAGCACAACCCTGTTACAGCACAAACGGATGGGACCAGGGTTCAAATAATGTGCTGTCTGTAAGGAGTTTGCAAGTTCTCCCCGTGTCTGCATGGGTTTCCTCTGGGTGCTCCGGTTTTCTCCCACCCATCAAAATGTACCAGGGGTTGTAGGTCAATCGAGTGTAATTGATGGGAACAGGCTTATGGCCCGAAAGGGCCTCTTGTCATGCTGTATGTCTAAATTAAAATTTTTAGTTTTAAATCTACAGTATGTTTCTTGAGATGGAGACGGAGAGACTGAGAAAGGGGAGAGGGAAGCCAGAGCTGGAACAAGTGAATGTGAGGTTGGGGTGAAAGATTCTTCTTGGATGGGTGACCAGAATTCTACACCGTATTCTCTTAGCCTCACTGTAGTTTTTGGGGATTTTTAGACATACAGCACGGTAACAGGCCATTTGGGCCCACAAGTCCATGCTGACCAATTTACACCCAATTAACCTACACCCCTGGTTCATTTAGAATGGTGGGAGGAATCCGGATCCCCTGGGACAAACCCAAGCAGACATGTGGAGAACATACAAACTCTTTACAGGCAGTGCAGGATTCGAACCCAAGTCCCGATCGCTATGTCAACCATGCCACCCATTTATATAACGTTAACGTGACTTCCTTTCTCCTAGACTCAATGGTGCATCCAATGAACATAAGCATGCCATTTGCCTTCTTGACCTCCCTCCCCCTCCCCCTGTCTAGTTACATAGCCTCTTTCAGGGTCTTTGGACATAGAACCTTGCGTAGTCAAGTCAGGATATTGTCCCATTTAGAGAGGAATATGCGGTAGTGTTCCCAGGTGCTTGGTGCCCATGTTTTCCAAGTGACAAAGGCCATAAAATTGGGATGAAAATAAAAACATGAAAGTCTGCAGACACCGTGGTTGAAGTGCAAACTCAAAGGTGGAGAAACCCAACAGATTAAACAGTGTCCTTTATATAGCAAAGATAAAGATACATAACCAATATTTCAAGCTTGAGCCCTTTACGCAAAATTTTGGCCTACATTTTGATCATACAATGATGAAGGAATCAAGCCCTAAATGTTGGTTCGGTATCTTTATCTTTGCTCTATAAAGGACACTGTTTAACCTGCTGGGTTTCTCCACCATTGAGTTTGCACTTCACCCACGGTGTCTGTAGACTTTCATGTTTAACTCTCGCAAAATTGGGAGATGTTGTCAGAATATCCTGGTTGAACGTGAAATGGACCTTTAGTTTTCTAGAGTGTCGAAACCATTGCAGAATGTATTGGCTGGGATGCAAACGACATAATATTGGAGATTAATGGATTTATTTAAGCTTCCACCACCAGCTTGTATTCCATTGGGCATTAGAACTCAAGGGACGATCTAATGAATGGCTCTAATAGGTGGGCAGGATTTTACGACTTCTTTAATCTGCTGAAGGAAGTACACATTGAGCCAGAGTATAGATGAAGGCCATTCAGTCCATCACCATGCTGACCATCGAGTGTCACCAAAGGCTACTTTTTCACATGGAGGGTGGTGGGTATTTAATTCAATTTGAATTTAATTTAGGCACCTCACAGCAGAAGGGCCCTCTGGCCCATGAGCCTATTCTGCCCAATTAACCTAAAAGCCCAGTACATTTTGAAGGGTAAGTAGAAACCGGAGCACCCAGAGGAAACCCACGCAGACATGTGGGGGAGGAACAAACTCCTTGCAGATAACACCGGATTCAAACCCCAGTTGCCTGTGCTGTAATAGCTGATTGCCACGCTAACCGTGCTGTGGAACGAGGCTGCCGAGGTGGGGTAGAGGTGGTTGTAAGAACAGCATTTGGATGGGAAAACTGCTAGCGGGATCCAGGCCAAATACAGGTAATTGGGACTTTCTCAGGTAGGCATCCTGGTTGGCAGTGACGAGATGGGCTGAAGAACCTGTTTGTGTGCTGTAGAACTTCTTGAAACTCTGCCTCTGTGACCTAGTTTCGGTCCCATTTACCAGTGCTTGGCCTTCATTTGCCCAAGAGATTCAATTGATCTCATTCTACTGCTTAAATATTAAGTATCAGCCTCCACTATTCTTTAATGTTATTTTTAAATTTTATTTTAATTTTATGATCAAACAAGTATCAACACAAATATATGCAAAAATGAAAAGATTCTATCCCTCCTCCCCCACCAACCAAAACCCCTCAGAAAGAACAGAAAAAGAAATAATGAAGAAAAAGAAGAAAGAAAAGATAGAACGAAAGAAAGAAAAAGGAACTGTTGCGATCCAGATTCCAGCTCAGAAAGACCAGTGCTTTTTTTTAATATGGGAGAAAAATAGGATTAAAACATTCAAAAATAGTGTGAGTGCCTAAAGCAGTGGTTCTCAACCTTTTTCTATCCACTCACATCCCACTTTAAGTAATCCTTCTGCCATCGGTGCTCTGTGATTAGTAAGGGATTGCTTAAGGTGGGATGTGAGTAGGAAGGGAAGGTTGAGAATCACTGCTCTAGACCCAATTGTTACTGAAATATTTTGCCTGAGAAAAATGGTAATTGGCCCATTTCCTTTGGAGTTCTGAAACCGTACACATAACGAGTCAACGAGGGACGATTAAAACAGTGGGTTTCAAACTTTTTCTTTCCACCCACATCCTTCCTTAAGCAATCCCTTACTAATCACAGAGCACCATCGGCATAGGGATTATTTAAAGTGGTATGTGAGTGGAAGGAAAAAGATTGAGAAGCATCTTGTATTTGTAGATATGGCCGCCATACCTGCAAAAACATATTGTATTTTTTCCTTAAATGGAAAGTAATTTTCTCCAGCTATGCATTTCTGCATCCCGTCGGGCTGTGTCCAGAAGGGAATTAGACTTCCAGGTAACCACAATACATTTCCTGGCCATGGCCAATGCAAATTTAAGAAATTCTAATTAGTACTTGGACAACCTCATTTTAAACCTTATGTCCATAATATTTCCTAGTGGAAACGATTCCAGACTCGGTGGCAATTGCTTCCCAATGATCTGGTTTAATAAAATTCTTAAATTCTCCCAATAAAGGTTTTAATTCTACATACCTGGTCCAGTAAAGCAATCAGATATGTCCAAGATTGTCGTGCAAAAGGGCGATTAATGTCATTTGAACAGTTAAAAAACAAATACAATATCCATAATACAATCTTCTGCTAATTTCAATTAAGAGCTTTTTTTTAAGAGGAGAGTGAAATGAAGTTTCCGATTGGAAAGGGGACCTCAATGAAATTTACATCAGTAATGTATTTTCTACTTCATCCAGGGATCCCGAAGCAGGAAATAAAAGCAAAGATGGGAATCAGTCTGGTGCAATAGAATTATTTGGATCAGCTATATTAAATTCTAATATATCTGATATATGTGCAGCGAAGAAGCAGGTACATTTATACACTCTACCCAGTTATGCTCCAAAATGAAATCTCTTCCTAAATGTTGATAAAGTTTATTGTCATATTCATAAGTACACTATGCAGATGCAATAGGGTTCTTGTTTGATGCCGCTACACAGATAAAATACACTCACAAATAATAAATATAGTTTAAATGACCACAATGCCCCACAAGAATAAAAATATAGATCATAAGTATGAAAGGATGGCTAAATATTCAGAGAGTAAAACGTTAAGGTCTGCTGACACCATGACTGAAGTAAAAATGCAATGCAGGAGAAAGCCAGCGGGTCAAAATAATCACAATTGCCATTTCAATGTTGGAGACGGATGTTAATATTCACAATGCAATACACCAAAGTGCTAGAGAAACTCTGCAGGTCTAGCAGGGTCCATAGGGAGCAAAGGGATAGAACCAAAGGTGCAGGCCTGAGCCCTTTCTCAAGGCATGCTTAACTTAACCATATAACAATTACAGTATGGATAAGGCCATCTCAGCCCCTTTAGTCTGCACCCATTTAAGTGATCTCCACTAGTCCCACCTACCTGCTCCCTGTCCAAAACCCTCCAACCCCCTCATATCCATGCACTCATCCAACCTTCTCTTAAATGACAAAATTATCCCTGCTGCAACCACCTCTTCCGGAAGCTCATTCCATTCAGCCACCATTCTCTGAGTGAAGAAGCTCCCTCTCATGTTACTTCTAAACTTGTGCCCCCTAACCCTTAACGTATGACCCCCTCATTCCAATCTCCCCTAACCTGAAGGGGAAGAGCCTATTCACATCTACTCCATCTATCCCCCTCATAATTTTAAATACCTCTATGAAAGCCCCCTACACTCCAATGAATAAAGACACAGTCTACTCAATCTTTCTCCATATTCTAGGTACTGCAATCCAGGCAATATTTTAGTAAATCTTCTCTGCCCCCTCTCTACCTTAATAGATGATAAATTCAATGACACTGGGAAGGGGGCAGGACTTCTCCAATCATTTATGGGCTTCTGCGAGATGAGTCCATTCCATCATTAGATTCAGGTGTGCTCTCGATCTGGATGTCAGGTTCCTCATGGAAGACCACTCCTGGGGCCACAATATGTTCAGCCACACACAGGAATGGGTGATTCCCCTTCTGCATTGCTTTATCTTCTGACTGGAAGCCATCTCCAAGAGAAATCATCGCTCCCAAATATGATTAATTTCATTTTGGTTCTATTAATTTGTTAATTGCTTTCTCGAGAGTGAAAGCTTATGACATTAACTGAATTATTAGGAACAGTCAAGATAGCATTATTCTCATTCATAATTGATGCCAACGAGCTATTAGTTTAATTGCAAGCATCATGGATGTTAATTTAACACCTCAAGTATCTCAGAGTTGATACAAACCCTTTATCAACATAATTCCCTTGAAAATACCAGCTTGTTTCCTACATTTCATTGCAGCCTTATGAAGATCACTAGCAAAGGTAATCTTTGATTTCCATTCCCAAGAGTTGGCAATGAGTCACCTTCTCAAACTATGGCAGCTCATCATTTGGTGATAGGTAGGGAGCTTCAGTGACAATGTTTTTATTTTTATTTTAATGATACACTACAGTCGAAGGTCCTTCCGGTCTGTGAATCCTGTGCCGCCCAATTACACCCAATAAAACTAACTAACCCAGTGAAACATGGGTGGAAATTGGAGCACCTGGTGAAAACTCATGCAGTTCATGGAGAGACCATACAAAATCCTTATGGAGAGCACCAGAATCGAACATCAGCCATGAGTCGAACGGTGGAGCAGACTCGATGGCTGAGTGACCTAATTCAGCTTCTACGTCTTATGGTCTTCCTCGTGTAGTATAGGTGACACGGGCAAGGTCGACATTTATGGCCTATCCCTGCTTTTCCTTGGGATAACGGTGGTCAGCCAGCATCTCATGATCCTCCTGATGAGGAATACTCCCACAGGATTGGCAGGGACTTTCAAAATATGTTCCTGGAGACACTGAAACATTTAATTCTCAGTGTGGATGCCATATAACCTAGAGGGGACTTTGCCTCCATAGCCATCTGTGGTAACGAATTCCACAGATTCACCTCCCTCTAACTGAAGATATCTCCTCATCTCTGATCCAAAGGCAATGCACAAATGTGCTGGACAATCTCAGCGTCTGTATAAAATGAATAGTCCAGGCCCAAAACATTGGTTACCCTTTATTTCCAATAAAGGCTGTGCAACCTGCTAAGTTTCTCCAGCATGTTTCTACATTGCACTCGACCCCAACACCTCCAGACTCTCTCTTTCCTACATTTTTCTCTTTTATATACATTGTGCTTGAGTTGCTGACAGTTTGATCTAAAGCAGTGGTTCTCAACCTTTTTATCTCCACTCACGTACCACTTTAAGTAATCCCAATGCCATCGGTGCTCTGTGATTAGTAAGGGATTTACTTAAGGTGGGATGTGGGTGGAAAGAAAAAGTTTGAAAACCACTGTTTGAATCATCGCTCATAGACTCGTTCTGTGCAGGGTTTCAGAACTCCAAAGGAAATGGGCCAATTACCATTTTTCTCAAGCAAAATATTTCAGTAACAGTTGGGTTTGGAGCAGTGATTCTCAACCTTCCCTTCCCATTCACATCCCATCTTAAGCAATCCCTGTAGTGTAGATAAAAGCTCACACTTGACTGGAGGGAGAAAAAACACTTTTATTACCTTACAACACAGGTAGGGTTCTCGAACAAGCTTCCAAGCGTGAGATGATACATCACTAGCCTCCTGCAGGGGGCGATCTCTGCAGTAGATCATCGGAGGACAGACCATACCTGGCCGGCTGTCAATCAGCCGACCTGAATAGACCTAACTCCACCTGGCTGGCTGTCAATCAACCGCCCGGGCTATAATCCTGAGCAAGCTCCTCCCGAGCAGTCACTCTGGAGTTACCAGTACAGCTACCACTGCAGCAGAGACTTTTAACTGAATAAAGCCATTTGTACAGTCTTTCTCGAGTTTTGTGTCTGCCTACTGCTGCAGCAGGGCATCACAGATGGGTTCTGGGTTTAGGCGGGAAACCAGGGTTGTATATCAGCCCCCAGGGGAGGAGCTGGGAGGTGGGACCAGTCATCAGTACAGCACATTTCTAGTGAATCCCGGTTCACTGCAATCCCTTACTAATCACAGAGCACCGATGGCCTAGGGAACAATTAAAGTGGTATGTGAATGGAAAGAAAAAGGTTGAGAACCATTGGTCTAAAGGTTGGGTGTCTGCGAAGGCTGTGGGAGCACTGGAGGTGAATCCAGAGACCGTCAGTGACTCTGGAGGGGACGATTTTTCATTTTTTTCCTCTGATTTAAGGGGCGCCGGGCAATTTGCTCTCATCATGAGATAAAGGAGCCGAAGTGGGCCAATCGGTTCATCGAGTCCACCCCGCCATTCTATCATGACCTGTCCTCTCACTCAGCCCCACTCCCCATCCTTCTCCCAATAGTGCTTGATGGCTCTGAAGATGAATCTTTGTCTACCTTGCAGTAAGCCTTAAGAAAATATTGTGGAATTTTACATTTCCTGTTTTATTACATGACAGTAAAAGAATCTTGAATATAATTGATTGGGATCCCTAATGCCCAGTGGTCGAGAATTCCCAATCATTTCTAAGAATAAACCATCAAGCGATCAATACCGGGAATCCAGTGGAGATGATTTTAGAAGGAAATATTGGACTTACGAGACAAATATTCTTGCTGAGCTACAGGAAAGAGTAGGGCAATTAAATTGAAGTAAATCACGATAATCTATAGACTCCGTAGTTGAAGTAAAAACACAAATTACTGGAGAAGCTCAACAGGTCTAACAGTATGTACACAGAAACGGCTTGAGCCCTTCATCAAGGTGTGAGAGAATGTTGGCAGGTGCCTGAACAAAAAGGTCAGGGTGGACGGAGGGGGGTTTGGCAAAGGCAGGAGATGGAAGGTAGAGAAAGGAGGGAGGGGACAGCAGCGATCAGGGGGAGGAGGGATGACTGGTTGGGTAAGGGGGAAGGGGGGGAGAACTGGAAAGACAGGAAAGAGGGGAGGTGAATGGAAACATGAGGCCCTTATTATGAAGCGATGTCTCGATACCTCCGGCTGAAAGAAGGGAAAAAAGGCGGACTTACCTTTTAGGGAGAAGACCCTGTAAGGCTGTTCCAACGTTGCTTTTATGGAGAGTGGAGTCGGGAGCCGTTCTCCAGAGCTAAGGGATGCAGGGTGAGTGGTGAAGTAGCGCCGCCCATCGCCAGGAGGTTGAACATGTGCACCGAGCAATGGCCATCTTCGTTACCCATAATCCCCCACGCAGCTGGAACCGTTTGGGGAAATGTGTGGGGGATTATGAGTGACGAAGGTGGCCATTGATCCCACGTCAGCCTCCTTCGGAGAAAGGGGCGAGGGGCGGAGGGGTAACTGGAAAAGGACATTTCCGGATGGCAGGAGGGAGCCCTAACCCCAGCATCGATCACCGTGGGAGCCCTGGTGGCGGCTCCTCGGTCGTGGGCTGACAACTTCATCAGCCTGGCCCTAAGCAGCTACCTTCAGTGGCATTGACTTTATTGAGCGAGGTGAAGCCACTTGCTCCACCCCTGGGACTACTCCCCTCCCCCCCGGAAGGATTGGAGTCCATTTTCTGTTTTTATAAAGATAGGTGCAGCAATGTGAAGGGGGAGAATATCCACCTTTATATTCACTTTTTTTAACATTCTAAAAAGGCCTAATGTTCATGCCATCTGGCTGGAAGGGCCCAGATGGAAAATAAGGTGTTGTTCTCTCAATCTGCAGGTGGTCTGGGTGGGATAGTACAAAAGGCCATGGACAGCATGGGAGTGTGACTCAGAATTGAAATGAGTTTGGCTGCTGGAAGCTGCTGTTGTTTCACCTCCTGCAGCCACAGCGGAAGATGCTGGGGGGGGGCGGGGGTGCGATAGGTGGGGAGAGCTGTGTGCATGAGAGAATCATGGAGATCGGTCTCTGTGGAAGGCCGAGAGGGGAGGGGAAGGAAAAATGTATCTTGTAGTGGGATCCTGTGGTAGGTACGGATGACGGGGATTCTATGTTGGTTGAGTCTGGGGGCAAAGGGGGGCCAGGGCAGATGAATGGGGAATGGAGGAGATGCAAGTGAGGGCTGAGTTGATAGTGGTGGAGGGGAAGCCACGTTTGTTGAAGAAGGCAGACATTTTGGAAGATCTGGACTGGAAGACCTCATCTTGGGAGCAGATGTGGCAGAGGCGGAGAAATTGAGGAAAGGGGATAGAATCCTTGCAGGGGACAGGGTGTGAGGAAGTGTAGTCAAGGAGGATGTGGGAGTTAGAGGGTTTATAGTAGATGTTGGTGGAAAGCTGGTCTCCTGACATGGAGACAGAGAGATCCAGGAAGGGGAGAGTGTTGTCTGAGATGGACCAGGTGAGTTTGAGATCGGGGTGGAAGTTGGCCGCGAAGTGGGTGAAATTGACAAGCTCATCGAAGGTGCGTGAGGCTGCCCCGATGCAGTTATCGATATTCCGGAGGGAGAGTTGAGGGGCCTTGCCCATGTCGGCTGGCAGCATGAATTGCTCCACAAAGTCCACGAACAGGGAGGCATAGTTGGGACCCCCGCCCCCCCCCCCCCCCCCCCCATGGCTCCTCCTTTGATTTGGAGGAAGTGAGATGAGTATTAAATTAAACTGACCAGTTTGTTCTCCAGTGATCTGGCATGGCCTTTCCAAAGTTCAAACTTCAACTTTATTGTCAGAGTACATAACATGAGGTCATATACAACCGGAGCTTCCTTCCCTGAGGCCCAAGCAGAATGTTTAACTGTATAGAGCACTCAAAGACATCCTGTGTCAGAGCGACTTTCATAGACTCTCATAGTAGGTAACAGCCACTACAGTGTAAATTACATTGGCGCTTGACTTGCTCTGAGCTTGTGGCAGATGCTTTATGAGTGTAAGTCTTTCTTTCTCTCTCAGCAGAAAGCAAAGCGTATTACTTCCTGATTTTTTTTTACAAAAACCAAATTCCCTTGCATGGTACGATAATGAAAGGTCATAAATTTGCATGCCAATGAGGTTACATTTTATCAGCCAGGATGTGGTTTGAAATCCTGAGTGGGAGAAAGCCAGGAATTTCATTCAACAATCATTATCATTCCAAAATTTAACAGGATTGCATATAACTCCCCTGTTCATTATTTGAACAAATGCATTAACCCATTTAAAAAACATTGCTTAATGTCACTGTTCAACTGGCAGAAAGGTGCAGGATTAAAAGCAAACTGGCCTCAGGATTTAATATTCACTCGGTTTTAATTTCAAGAGAAGAATGAGACATAAAAGAAGAAAGAACTTGCATTTTTACAGCATTTTTCACACCCTCAGATTATCCCAGAGGGCTTTACAACCAATGGATTGGAGTATTGTTGCCTTACCACAGGAGAAAGATGTCAGAGAAGGGACAGAGGAGGTTTAGTGAGGATATGACTAGCTCTGGAGACGTGCATTTCAGGAACAACTTGCCGGGGGTGGGTGGGTACAATTAGCGCCACGCTATTACAGTGCCCACCATGCAGATTCAAATTCGGCTCTATCTGTCAGGACTTTTTACATTCTGCACGTGTCTGCCTCCGGGTGCTCTAGTTTCCTCCCACCTTCCAAAATTAAGTCACGTCAGATTTATTGTCATCTGACTGTACAAGTACAACCCGACGAAATAGCGTTCTCCGGTCCTCGGTGCAAAACAGGCAGACACACAACCGGACATGACACGCATACAGATAATATATAAACAGGACAAGTATTTCATCTATGCAGATAAATAATTTTTTTTTTACCAATGAGAGTCTCAGAGGGTTAGTGTGAGCAGCTCCTTTGGTCATACAGCGTTCTCACTGCCCATGGGAAGAAGCCGTTCTCAGCCTGGTAGATCTGGCTCTGATACTCCTGAATCTTTTCTCTGACGGGAGCAGCTAAAAGATACTGTGTGAAGGATGGAAGTGGTCAGCAATGATTTTGCCCATCCTCTTCAGACAATTATGCCAGTAGATCACGTCGATGGGGGGAAGGGAGACTCCAGTCATCTTCTCTGCCACTCTTATGGTCCTGTAGATTGACCTCCGATCCATTTATCTGCAGCAACTGATGCAGGCAGCCAGGACGCTCTTGATAGTGCTCCTATAGAAGGTTGACATAATGGTGGCCAGTAGCCTTGCCCGCTTCAATTTCTTTAGGAAGTGCAGTCGCTGTTGCACCTTTCTGACAAGTGAGGAGATGCTGAGTGTCCACAATAGGTCACTAGTTAAGTGAACGCCAAGGAACTTGGTGCTCTCCACTCTCTCCTGTACAGAGATGCTGATATGTAGTGGAGGGTGGTCATTCCTGGTCCTCCAGAAGTCCATGATCATCTCCTTCGTCTTGTTCATGTTGACACTCAGGTGGTTTCTTTTGCACTATTTCATGAGATTTTTCCACCTCTTCTCTGTAATTCGACTCATCGTTGTTGCTGATGAGGGCGACGACTGTTGTGCCATCTGCAAACTTGACACCGTTGGAGGTGGATCTGGCGGTGCAGTTGCAGGTCAGTAGCGTGAACAGGAGCGGGCTGAGCATGGGGCTGGAGGGTTAATTGGGTTCAATTGGGTGACATGGGTTTTATGGACTGGAATCGTGCTATATCATTAATAATTTTTTCCATTTATAATATTGTTATATAACCTAATAAGAAGTTTCAACAAGGATGGAATGAAGATATATTTCACTTAGACGTGAATAACCGAGGTTCACAGCATGCAGAACTTTACAGCATGCAGAATGTTAAGCCTATTTTTAGAGGGAGTAGACGAGATCTCTTCCAAACAGGAATGGGTGCTGTTAAGAACTAATAAAATTTTATTAGTACTAACACAGAAACAGCAATAGAAAATTCACCATACAATAGCAAATTCAAAATAATGGTTTTTATTAAACTATTAGTAACAGAACATTTCTTACTTATCACTAATCTTAACTCTATCTTAATTCCCATTATGCGCAAATGTGTGTGTGTGTGTGTGTGTGTGTGTGTGTGTGTGTGTGTGTGTGTGTGTGTGGGTGTGTGTGTGGTGTGTGTGGGTGTGGCATGTGTGTGGGTGTGTGTGGGTGTGTGTGGGTGTGTGTGGGTGTGTGTGTGTGGGTGGGTGGGTGTGTGTGTGTGTGTGGTGTGTGTGGGTGTGTGTGGGTGTGTGTGTGTGGGTGGGTGTGTGTGTGTGGTGTGTGTGGGTGTGGCATGTGTGTGGGTGTGTGTGGGTGTGTGTGTGGTGTGTGTGGGTGGGTGGGTGTGTGTGTGTGTGGGTGTGTGTGTGTGGGTTGTGTGTGTGGGTAGGTGTGTGTGTGTGGTGTGTGTGGGTGTGGCATGTGTGTGGGTGTGTGTGTGTGGGGGTGGGTGTGTGTGTGTTTGTGTGTGTGTGATGTGTGTGGGTGGGTGGGTGTGTGTGTGCGTGGGTGTGTGTGTGTGTGTAGGTGTGTGTGGGTGTGTGTGTGTGGGTGGATGGGTGTGTGTGGGTGGGTGGGTGGGTGTGTGTGGGTGGTGTGTGTGTGGTGTGTGTGTGTGGGTGTGTGTGGGTGTGTGTGTGTGATGTGTGTGTGTGGGTGTGTGTGTGTGTGGATATGGCATATGTGTGTGTGTGTGTGTGTGGGTGGTGTGTGTGTGTGTGTGTGTGTGGGTGTGTGTGTGTGTGTGTGTGGGTGTGGCATGTGTGTGGGTGTGTGTGTATGTTTGTGTGTGTGTGTTTGTGTGTGTGGGTGTGTGTGGGTGTGTGTGTGTGGGTGGTGTGTGTGTGTGTGTGTGTGGGTGTGTGTGTGTGTGTGGGTGTGGCATGTGTGTGGGTGTGTGTGTGTGTTTGTGTGTGTGTGGTGTGTGGGTGTGGTGTGTGTGTGGGTATGTGTGAGGGTGTGTGTGTGGGTATGTGTGTGGGTGTGTGTGTGGGTTGTGTGTGTGTGAGTGTGTGTGGGTGTGTGTGTGTGGGTGGGTGGGTGTGTGTGGGTGTGTGTGTGAGTGGGTGGGTGGGTGTGTGTTTGTGTGTGTGTGTGATGTGTGTGGGTGTGGCATGTGTGTGGGTGTGTGTGGGTGTGTGTGTGTGTGTGGGTGTGTGTGTGTGTGGTGTGCGTGGTGTGTGTGTGTGTCTGTGTGTAATTAAATTCCAAACTATTACAGTTTTAAGCTTGATTCTGAAAAAGTCCATTTTAAAGTCCACTTTCAAAGATCTTGTTGAACTTGATTTTTTAACTTGTGGTTCAGATGTTACTAAGAAGCAAGAGCGAAGCATCAGATTTTCTTTGCATTGTTGCTCAAAAACAATAATGAAGTATTTTGAAACATCAAATCATCAGATTTCTTCAAAACTCACAAATTCCTTTTGTAGAGTTATTTTCAAAATAATGTTCCTTCATACGATCCATCCTGCATATGAGTGGTTTTCCACAAACTTCCTTCTATTTTCCGTATTGTTCCCGATGATTTAAAACTTCTTAATCAAAAGTGACCATTCCCCTGGAGATAAATGAGGCTGCCTCTCTTTGCTTAAAAGAGCAGTCGGAATGGCTATTTTATTTTAAAATACCACTGGTCATGCCTTCTTTTAATAAGAAGGACACAGATCCTTTTAGAAGGATTTTGAAACTTCCTCTCTTGACAGAGAAAGCACCTCTGTATTCACAGGAGGTGGGGGTTTCTTCCAACTGGTTTCAAAATGCCTCTCTCTCTTCCAGATATATGTTTCTCCAAAATCATGTGACACAACATCACTACCGTTTCAGTTTCATTTCCATCCAAAACACAACTTGACACTTCACATCCACAAAACTTCTGACCTCATCTCTGTTTAAGTGGTTATGCCTCCGACAGTCTACACAGGTCATTCAAATGGTACTGAGTTTTGAAACAGCTGCCAGCATAATGCTGAATGTACACAAAAATGCTTTTAGGAACCACGCATAGTTCTTGAGTTTCAAATAAGTGCATTCAGTTGCATTATGGCTCTGTTTTTCAGATGCTGCGACTCCGAACTCTCTCTTAGTGCAATGGTGTTTCTGGAAATATACTGTGACCTGTGTGTGACCCACAAACTAACTTTACTAAGAAATATATAATTCGTAACTAAAAATTAACAGAAATCCATTACAGTGTGGCTCCACTAATATACAAGGAGTCCCACACTGGCCAAACCAAAGCAGCATCCGTGAAGGTATCACATCCATTGCCCTACCCGCCTACTGGCTCCACCACCAGTGCACTATGGCTGCTGTGTGCCACACCCACTGTCTATCTTCTACAATACAAAGGGTGCCCAGATCTCCACTTCCTGCATTGACCATGCAGCCATTGAGGGATATTTTGAAAGCAACAAGAGAAAGCATTACACAATTAAATGGCTTTCTTTGCCACAGCTCAAAATGAGGTGCTCTCTGAAGACTGTTCAGACAGCAGAAAGCCAAGTAAAAGCACTCTCTGTCTTAGTTGGTTTTATTCCAGCGAAGTACTTTACTATATTCCCTTACAAAACAATACATGCTCCCTTAATGACTGTCAAACCCCAAAGTAATCAATATGGACAGTAACAGATCATTAACACTGATAGGAATCTTCAAAACATAGGCAGTGGAAGATAGAGCACTCAAGGTGCTTTTATATAAGGGAGTATTTTTTTCCTGCATTGCTTCACATCACACAGGCCTAAGCAAAACGATACAGTTTGGGGACAGGTCTTGCCTCAGGCATTAATCTGTCATCAGTTCAAGGTCCGGTGCAGAATCAAGAGGCCTTTCATCCAGGGTGACATGCCCAGCGTAACTCCGATAGAGAGCTGGGCTGATGGAGGTGCCACTACTGGATCAGAACCAGAACCGATGGCCAAGAACAGGCTGCACAATTCATCGATTTGAAACAGCACCATACGGGGCAGCTATTGCTAGAAGTTACATTTAAAAAATGTTCTATGTTTTTACCGCAATTGCAGCGTCTGCGGACTTTCGGGTATGTTTCTAGTTAAAAGGAGTGCAAGGGGGAGCCTTTTGTCAGTGCGAGATCCACTTAAGGGACAGGAGGGATAGGTCTTTGTTAAGGAACTGCTTCATGCAGAGAGTGGTGGGGAATGTGGAATGAACTGCCAGCTGAATTAGTAAATGCAGACTCAATTTAAGAAGAATCTGGACAGTACGTGGACAGGAGAGGAATGGAGGGGTATGGTGCAAATGAGAAAAGTAGTTTGGCACAAACCAGAAGGGCTGAAGGGCCTGTTTTGGGACTGTCATTTTTTTAACGTTTCCATGGTTCTAAGTTGGCGGCTTTCGCGAGACAGAAGGAGCTGGACGTAGAACATATGGTGCATTACAGCACAGGACAGGCCCTTCAGCCCACGATGTTGTGCCGACCCACATGTACCTAGCTACTTGCCTCCGCAGCCATCTTGTGCGTCTCCCATCCTATCCATGTCCAATGATGGCCTTTTGCCTGTTGGCCCGTGCTCCTCCCCCACCCTACCTCCGCCAGCCTTTTTTTTCAGGCTCCTGCCTGCTTTTGGCACATACCTGGCTGAAGGCCTGAGGCCTGAAACGTTGGTTCTTTATCGTTACCTCCTGTGGACGCCATGTGACCTGTTGAGTTCCTCCAGCACCTCTTGTGTTTTTTGTCTGTGTAAAGATTCTGGCTGAAGCTCCTTCCTCGCCTTAAACCTTTGCCCTCTTGATGCCCCTTCCATTGGAAAATGACTGTGATTATGTACCCTATCCTCTACCTGGTTCAGATAGAGGAAGATGAGTCACACAGGGCCAGAGTGGGGGTTTCAAAGACAGGGGCTGCCAGGGCTGAGATTCGATCAGTACAGAAGTAATGGTGCCGTACAAAGATGTACTTCAAAGCACTTCATATCCCCACAAGTGCAGTTGAAGGAGCACTCAATCATGATGACATGGTCCAACTCACCACCGGGAGGGATCGGGGTTGGGGGGGGAGGGGAGGTAAGGACAGAAGGCAGGTGGGGAAAGGGAGCAAGTAAGGAAAAGGACGATAGGAGAAGGATGGAGGAAGGTAGGAAGAGAGGGACAGAGGAGAGGGGGATGGTAAAAAGGACGGAAAGAAGACACGACATTGAATTTTGGGGGGGGGGAGTGATTTCTCCCAATTATTTGAGGTGAATCCTTTGAGCCACAGATCTCAAAAAGATACAGACGCTCCTCTACATAGGATGGGCGACTTACAATTTTTCGAAGCCCTTATCTCTACACTTTGATGATTAAGAATTGTTTTTTTGTTTCAGTGTGGATTCAGCATTTAATTATAAAATAGGCTTTGTTTTAGATAAATTTTCCCAAGCTATGGGAGGTGCTCTGAGCGCATTTAAGGAAGGCTAGGCTATGATGTTCGGTAGGTGCAGTGCTGTATTCTTTGTCGACTTACGATTTTTCCACTGGGTTTATTGGGACACGGCCCCATCGTAGGTTGAGGGGCGCCTGTAGTTGATAATAATCCAGGTGAATAGATGAAAGTTAATGCAAAACTCTTAAAGCGCCAACGGCCAGGATTCAAATCTGGCGCCGTCTGTAAGGAGTTTGTACATTCTCCATGACCCTGCGTGGGATTTCCCCGGCTGCTCCCACCCTCTGTAAAAACATGCAGGGTTTGGAGGTTAATTGGCCATAAAGGTGTACTTGGGTGGCAAGTGGTCCAGAGGGGCCTGTTACTGCCCTGCATCTCGAAATTAAATTTTAATAAATGAAAGAGAATGAGGTGATGCGTACTGGAGGGAAGGGCATAAGGGTAAGATGTTGAAATTCACACTCCAGCTGTTTCATTGTGAAGTCCACCGGTTGCTTTTCGACAGCATCCCCTGTCCAGCAGCTGGCTCTGGAAGGAAAAGCTTTGTCGCATGCAGGCAGAAAACGGCAGCAAATTCTGAATCCAATCGCTGGCCCCAGCAGTCCAGTACCACACCATTGGTTAGTGGGGGGCGGTCTCAGCACCAGGGAACACTGCAATTGATAATGTAGCGCCGGCCTACCGCAAACACAGCCGGCAAGCGCAACACTAGATGTGGCTGGGAGGGGTTGGTGTCGGGGGTAAAAGGCTGGGCAGCTGTTGAGAGTTCAAGCTTAATGAATGGGGCACTAATATTTTCTGCAGAGAAGCACTGCGGCAACGACCAGGATCTTGAACCTCCCTGTGCCGCCCTGACCATCACACCACCTCACATCCACCATGGAAACTCCCCGCACCTTTTTTTGCACAATTGGCCAATCGGGAGTATTTATTAAATACACAGAAGTGCTGGAGACAACTCAGCAGGTCTTGCTGTGTTCAACAGAGGGTAAGGTATAAAACCAATATTTTGGGCCTGACATTCCTTGACAATGTTATGCTGACCTACACAATCTAAACCCTCCCTACCTCACAGCCGTAAACCTCTATTTTTTCTGCATTCATGTGGCTGGTTAAGCATCTCCTAAATCCCCCTATTGTACCAGACGCCACCACTACCCCCCAGCAATGTATTCCAGGCATCCATTAATTTCTTTTTGTTTGGAATATTTTATTTAAATCAACACATATCATTATAATTATAACACATATAATTATAACGATTAATATCAAATCAATGTTACAATGTTTACAAATATATGTCGATAATATATAAAAGAGAAAAAAAAAGCTTCACTAAAAAGAAATATTAAAGCTAAAAAGAACCCCCAAAAGCCAACTCAACCCTCCCCCCCCAACCTAAACTAATCCCAATAACTAAAATCTCAATATAAAGTACACAACAACATATTAATCTGGATGCTTCAGATGACGCGTAAGGATCCCAAAAAGAACATTATTCCAAAAACTATAACTCGTTTAGGGAAAACTTCACTGGTTTGGACGACTTCCATACAAGAATATTTACCCCTTAAATTATATGTATTTTTTTTTCTAAAGGAATACAACTTTTAATCTCTGTTTGCCATCTTCCTAGCGTTAATGAAACATCTGATTTCCACGCCACAGCAATATGTCACCAAAACTAACAACAAATTTCAAATGAGAATCTGGCAGAGACAATTTAGGGTGAAATTCTCAAAATTCCCAGCAATATTAATTCAGAATTTAACAGAAAAACACTAGTAATTCATTGTAAAAACTTACTAACAGGATCCCACAAAGGTTTAACCTTTGGACAAGACCATGTAGAATGGACAAAAGTTCCAATTTCTGAGTAAAATATTTACCCCGGGTATCTCCCCTCGACTTTCCTCCCATCACCTTGTACAGATGTTCTCTGGTGTTGGGAACTTTCACCGTGGGAAAGGGGAATGGCTCTCCACCCTCTTTAAGCCTCTTATCTTGTGGACCTCTAATAAGTCCAGAACTGGACATAATATTTCAAAGTGTGGTCTAATTAGTTTTATAGACATTATCTCATGATTCTTGAAGTCAATTCGCTGACAAATGAAGGCCAGCCTACCATAAGCCTTCTTAACTACCCTATCAACATGTATGGCAACCTGAAGAGAGCTATGGATATGGACCACAATATCCCTCTTCCACCCTGTTAAGAATCTTGCCATTAATCATGTACTCTGCCTTCAGGTTTTCCCTTCAAAGTGCATCACTTCACACATATCCAGACTGAATTGCCACTTCCCTGTCCAATCTCTAGAACCATAGAACACAACAGCATAGAAACAGACCACTTCAGCCCTTCCAGTCTGTGCTGAACCATTTTTATTGCCCAGTCCCACTGCCCTGCACCCATAGTCCTACATACCTCTTCCATGCACTTACCTGCATTTTCTTAAATGTTAAACTTGAACCTGCATTCACTGTCTCAGCTGGCAGCGAGTTAGTTCCACACTCCCACCTCTCTCTGTGTTAAGAAGTTCCTCCTCATGTTCCCCTTTCACACTTAGCTCATGTCCTCTAGTTTGTAACTCTCCTACCCTCAGAAGAAAAACCTGTCTACATTTACTCTGTCTGTCCACCTCATAATTTTAAATACCTCTAACAAATCTTCCCTCATTTTTCTACGCTCCAGGGAATAAAGTCCTAACCTGTTTAACCTTTCCCTGTAACTCAGCTCCTGAAGTTCGAGCAACATCCTAGTAAATCTTCTCCACACTCTTTGTAACTTATTGATATCTTTCCTGAATTAGATGACCAAAACTGCACACGGCACTCCAAATTTAGCCTCATCAATGTCTTATACAACTTTACCATAACATTCCAACTCTTTTGATTTATGAAGGCCAATATGCCAAAAGCTCTCTTTACAGATCTACCTACCTGTGACACAACTTTCAGCGAGTTATGCATCTGTATTCCCAGATCACTCTGTTCCACTGCACTACTCAGTGCCCTTCCATTTACTGTGTATGACCTTTCTAGGCTTGTCCTTCCAAAATGCAACACCTCACATTTGTCTGCATTAAATTCCATCTGCCATTTCTCAGCCCATTTTTCTAGCTGGTCCAGATCCCTCTGCACATTTTGAAAACCTTCTTCACTGTCCAGAAAGCCTCCAATCTTAGTGTCTTCTGCAAACTTGCTGATCCAATTTACCATGTTATCATCCAGATCATTGATATAGATGACAAACAGCAATTGTCCCAGCATCGATCCCTGAGGCCCACCACTCGTCACAGGCCTCCAGTCTGAGAAGCCATCATCCACCACTACTCTCTGGCTTCTCCCAGCCATTGTCGAATCCACTACTTCACCATGAATACCTAGCGTCTGAACCTTCCCGACTAACCTCCCATGCGGAACCTGGTCAACAGCTTTACTAAAGTCCATGCATTCTTTCTGTTCTCTTCTGTCTATATCCGGTTGTGACCTTTGGCAACCTTCTACACTGCCCACACCTCTAACCTTTGTGTCATCTGCAAACTTACTGGGCCATTCCTGTAATTCTTCGTCCAGGTCATTAAAAATAAAATCCCGAAAGGCGGAAATCCCAGAACAGATCTCATTAGTCACTGACCTCTAGGCAGAATATGTTGCTTCTATGATTAACCTCTTCTTTCTGCAGGCAAACTAATTCTGAGTCCACTCAGCCAAGGTTCCATGGATCCTATCCCAACCCATGCATCTGTCTCAAGTCAACTTCATTTTCATGCAGGCAAAATCTTCGCTAGGATTCTACTAAATAGAATAATACCTAGTGTCGCCGAGAATATTCTCCCAGAATCACAGTGCGGCTTTCGCGCAAACAGAGGAACTACTGACATGGTCTTTGCCCTCAGACAGCCCCAAGAAAAGTGCAGAGAACAAAACAAAGGACTCTACATCACCTTTGTTGACCTCACCAAAGCCTTCGACACCGTGAGCAGGAAAGGGCTTTGGCAAATACTAGAGCGCATCGGATGTCCCCCAAAGTTCCTCAACATGATTATCCAACTGCACGATTTTACAAGTACAACCCAACCAAACAGCGTCCTCACAAACAATACATATGCAGGCAAGTATTTCAGCTATACAAATAAATAGATAAAATTGTTTCATGAATATGAGATGGTTGAGTGTGAGGTAATTCCTTTGGTCTCATTGCCTGTGGAAAAAAGCTGTTCCTGTATCTCTTCCTCGAAGGGAGCAGTTGAAAAATGCTGTCTGCAGGGTGGAAGGGGTCCTCAATGGTTTTGAACGCCTCCTTCAGACAACCATCTCAATAGATCTGGTCAATGGGGAAGGAGGGAGACTCCAGTGAACCTCTCTGCCATTCTTACAGGCCTGTGGATTGACCTCTGATCCATTTCTTGGCAGCAACCATACCACACTGTGATCCAGCCGCCCAGGATCCTCTCGATAGAACTCGTATAGAAGGTTGACATGATGGTGGCCTTGCCCACTTCAGTCTTCTCAGGAAGTGCAGTCACTGTTGCATCATCCTGTCAAGTGAGGAAGCTTCATGAGGTAATCTCATCTATTCCTTTCAAAACTTTATATGTCTCTATAAGTTTCCCCTTCATTGCGTCTGAATAGCGTGCATATGACAATAAACTAAAAGTAGCGGACACAGCCCAATGCACCACAGGCAAAACTCCCCCCATCGTTGAGAACATCTACGGTGAATGCTGCCGTTGGAGAACAGCAGCAATCATCAAAGATCCAGACCACCCAGGACACTCTCTGCTCTCGCTGCTGCCTTCGAGAAAGAGGTATCAGGGCCACAAGACTCACACTCCACCAGGCTCAGGAATAGTTGCTCCCCCTCCACCATCAGACTCCTCAGCAACAAACTCAATCAGGGACTTATTTAAGGGCTCTTAATGTGCACAAGATTTATTACACTGAATATTTATTTTCTGTATTTCTGCAGTCAATTTCTTTACATTGATTTCTTTTGCTTCCAATGTTTTCCTTCATATACATTTCTTTCTTCTTGAGTTCAGTTTACAGTGACCGATAATCAGAAATTTTGCCTAACCTGCAGGAAGAAGAATCTCAGGGTTGTATGTGATGTCGTGTTTGTACTCCGACAATTCATTCATTTCTCTTCAGAGCCAACCCTCACCTGCAAGGACACTGTAGCTGCCGGGCATGTCAGATATCGCGAACATCTCAGAGAAGATAAGGCTTGTTGGAAGAAAATATCCCTAATACTCTTGCTGGAAAAATTAACTCCTCATCCATGACACCTGAATGCCAGTTAGACAAGAGGGGATAAAGAACATTTCCTGGTCTGTTTTCCCAGTAGCAGCTTCTTGTGAAAAAAGATCTAGGTTCAAATACAGTTCCAGGCACTTATAGTTGGCACACATGTAAAAAGCCATTGTCATAGATCAGATGAGCTATTATGCTATAGTAGACGTTAATGATACAGATTCAGATATATTGTCGGAGAACATACATGACATTATATACAACCCTGAGATTCTATTTCCTGCCGGTGAGGCAGAATTCCACTTATCGGTCGGACAAAAAAATGTATTGAAGAAAAAATACATATACAACATGGATAAATCTAAGCAAATAAATAAATTTAAATTTTAAATTTAGATATACAGCACAGTAACAGGCCATTTCGGCCCACAAGTCCGCGCTGACCAATTAACCAACAACCCCAGTACTTTTCGAACGGTGGGAGGAAACCCACACATCCTCGGGGAAAACTCACACAGACATGGGGAGAACGTACAAACTCCTTACAGACAGGGCAGGATTCGAACTCCAGTCCCAATCCCTGGCGCTGTAAAGGCATTACGCTAACCGCTACGCCAACCGTGCTGCAAACTGACTGTGCAATCCAGAAAATAAATGTTCAAGAAATATTCCTGGGTCCTTACTGCTCTCTGACGGCAGCGGCTCCCTGTAGATTTTCTACATGGTGGGGAGAGTTTTATCTCTGATGTCCTGGGCTGTGTCCCGTACCTTTTACAGGGCTCTCCTCTCAGATGTATCAGTGCCCCCACATCAATACGGTCACAGCACACTTTCGACTACAGACATTCTATTACGAGGCAATAAAAGGAACCTTGAGCCTAGAATTCATTGTCATATACAGCTTTATTGTCAAAGTACATCTCGCATCATTCAAAAATGTACCAGGGTTGTAATTAATGGGGTGCAAATTGGGCGGCATGGACTCATGGGCCTGTTACTGTGCTGTAGGCCTAAATTTAAAATCAATCAGTAGTTCACAAAACTGTTCTTAAGAAAAGATATGTATGCAAAAGAGAGTCGTGTAAATAAAGAAAAACTGCAAACAAACTGCAATTAAGAAAATAAATATTCAATATTAAATAAAGTGCAAAGTAAGAATCCTAAAATATCTGTGATTGATTCGATGTGTAGCAGCTGTTCCTGAAGCTCGTGATACAAGTCTTTTGGCACCCAAACCTTTTCTTCAGGCACACAAGTGCTCCAGAATGCTTACTTGCTGCATCTCAACAGGTACTTTGTAAAAAAAAAGACAACTATTGTCATACACATTAAATCAAAAGAGGTAATTTAAAAAAAACAAAAGATAGTGTTAATAAATATTCACAGATAACGTAGGGCAACAAAAGGTGATGATAAAATAATACGGGGAGTCCATTTGTGGTGTTGGAGCACTCAGTCGGCGAGATCTCCAACACCAGCATACAGGATGGACCACTTGGCTGAAGGGTGCACCCACAATAACCTCGCACTCAATGTCACCAAAACCAAGGAGCTGATTGTTGACTTCAGGAAAGGAAAACCAGAGATCATCGGGGGATCAGAGGTGGAGAGGGAGAGTAAATTTAGATTCTTTGGAGTCACCAACTCTGAGGATCTTTCCTGGACTCAACACACTAAAGGCATCATGAAGAAAGCACGTCAGCACCTCTACTTCTTCAGGAGTTTGCGGAGGTTTGAAACGGCACCAGGGACCGTGGAAAATTTCTTCAGAGGTGTGGTGGAAAGTGAGCTGACCACCTGCATCACAGTCTGGTATGGGAACACCAATACCCCTGAGTGTAAAGCCCTCCAAAAGGTAAAGCCCAGCATATCACAGGCAAAACCCTCCCTACTATTGAGATCATCTACAGGGAACACTGCCGTTGGAGGGCAGCAGCGATCATTAAGGACCCTCACCACCCAGCGCACGCTGCCACCATCAGGAAGAAGGTCTAGGTGTCACAGACTCACGCCACCAGATTCAGGAACAGCTGCTACCCCTCCACCATCAGACTTGTCAACAACAAAACTCAATTAGGGACTCAATTTAAGGATTCTTGTGCATTTTTTTTATTCTCTCTGTATTGTACAGTCCGTTTGTTTACATTCTTTATCTGTTTACAGTTCTTTATTTGTTTACATGTTACACTGTGTACAGTTTATTTTTTGTTCTACCAATTAGTGTTAACTCTGCCACGTCCACAGAAAAAGTAATCTCAGGGTTGTAGGTGATGTCATATATGTCCTCTGACAATAAATGGAAAATCTTAAGTCTGATGTGAACCATAGATCCATGGAATCGTAGAATAATACACGAATGTGAAAAAGAATGACACGCACACCAAAACCTTGGAAAACGAGGCTCTGCCCTTCGTGCTTACATGGCCCCAAGTTGCTGATGTCAGGGATAGGCCAGCATTCCTGCAAGAGTTCCCCATCCTCCCGCAACGAGGAGGTCACCTGGGATGATGGCTGACGTCATCACCCCCCCAATCCCAGGACCGCACGGTCGCCACGTCCATCAGCTATTTTGTGGGCCAGTCCTTGTCACCGCGCGTACGCCACAGCACAGAAAGAGGTCTTTTTGTTCTTCGTCCACACCAAACAATGTTTCTACTTTGTCCCACTCACCTGCACCCAATCCATATAACCATATAACCATATAACATTTTACAGTACGGAAACAGGCCATATCGGCCCTTCTAGTTCGCACCAATTTACGTGAAACTCCACTAGTTCCACCTACCCACTCCCTGCCCATAACCCTCCAATCCCCTCACATCCATGTACTCATCTCTCTTCTCTTCTTGCCCATAAACCTCCAATCCCCTCACATCCATGTACTCATCTCTTCTCTTTGGCTTGGCTTCGCGGACGAAGATTTATGGAGGGGGTAAAATGTCCACGTCAGCTGCAGGCTCGTTGGTGGCTGACAAGTCCGATGCAGGACAGGCAGACACGGTTGCAGCGGTTGCAGGGGAAAATTGGTTGGTTGGGGTTGGGTGTTGGGTTTTTCCTCCTTTGCCTTTTATCAGTGAGGTGGGCTCTGCGGTCTTCTTCAAAGGAGGTTGCTGCCCGCCAAACTGTGAGGCACCAAGATGCACGGTTTGAGGCGATATCAGCCCACTGGCGGTGGTCAAGGTGGCAGGCACCAAGAGATTTCTTTAGGCAGTCCTTGTACCTTTTCTTTGGTGCACCTCTGTCACGGTGGCCAGTGGAGAGCTCGCCATATAACACGATCTTGGGAAGGCGATGGTCCTCCATCCTGGAGACGTGACCCACCCAGCGCAGCTGGATCTTCAGCAGCGTGGACTCGATGCTGTCGACCTCTGCCATCTCGAGTACTTCGACGTTAGGGATGAAAGCGCTCCAATGAATGTTGAGGATGGAGCGGAGACAATGCTGGTGGAAGCGTTCTAGGAGCCGTAGGTGACGCCGGTAGAGGACCCATGATTCGGAGCCGAACAGGAGTGTGGGTATGACAACAGCTCTGTATACGCTTATCTTTGTGAGGTTTTTCAGTTGGTTGTTTTTCCAGACTCTTTTGTGTAGTCTTCCAAAGGCGCTATTTGCCTTGGCGAGTCTGTTTTCTATCTCGTTGTCGATCCTTGCATCTGATGAAATGGTGCAGCCGAGATAGGTAAACTGGTTGACCGTTTTGAGTTTTGTGTGCCCGATGGAGATGTGGGGGGGCTGGTACTCATGGTGGGGAGCTGGCTGATGGAAGACCTCAGTTTTCTTCAGGCTGACTTCCAGGCCAAACATTTTGGCAGTTTCCGCAAAACAGGACGTCAAGCGCTGAAGAGCTGGCTCTGAATGGGCAACTAAAGCGGCATCATCTGCAAAGAGTAGTTCACGGACAAGTTTCTCTTGTGTCTTGGTGTGAGCTTGCAGGCGCCTCAGATTGAAGAGACTGCCATCCGTGCAGTACCGGATGTAAACAGCGTCTTCATTGTTGGGGTCTTTCATGGCTTGGTTCAGCATCATGCTGAAGAAGATTGAAAAAAGGGTTGGTGCGAGAACACAGCCTTGCTTCACGCCATTGTTAATGGAGAAGGGTTCAGAGAGCTCATTGCTGTATCTGACCCGACCTTGTTGGTTTTCGTGCAGTTGGATAATCATGTTGAGGAACTTTGGGGGGCATCCGATGCGCTCTAGTATTTGCCAAAGCCCTTTCCTGCTCACGGTGTCAAAGGCTTTGGTGAGGTCAACAAAAGTGATGTAGAGTCCTTTGTTTTGTTCTCTGCACTTTTCTTGGAGCTGTCTGAGGGCAAAGACCATGTCAGTAGTTCCTCTGTTTGCACGAAAGCCGGACTGTGATTCTGGGAGAATATTCTCGGCGACACTAGGTATTATTCTATTTAGGAGAATCCTAGCGAAGATTTTGCCTGCAATGGAGAGCAGCGTGATTCCCCTGTAGTTTGAGCAGTCTGATTTCTCGCCTTTGTTTTTGTACAGGGTGATGATGGTGGCATTACGAAGGTCCTGAGGCAGTTTTCCTTGGTCCCAACAGAGCTTGAAAAACTCATGCAGTTTGACATGCAGAGTTTTGCCGCCAGCCTTCCAGACCTCTGGGGGATTCCATCCATACCTGCTGCTTTGCCACTTTTCAGTTGTTCGATTGCCTTATATGTCTCATCCTGGGTGAGGACCTCATCCAGCTCTAGCCTTAGGGGCTGTTGAGGGAGCTGGAGCAGGGCGGAATCTTGGACTGAGCGGTTGGCACTGAAAAGAGATTGGAAGTGTTCTGACCATCGGTTGAGGATGGAGATCTTGTCGCTGAGGAGGACTTTGCCGTCTGAGCTGCGCAGCGGGCTTTGGACTTGGGGTGAGGGGCCGTACACAGCCTTTAGAGCCTCGTAGAAACCCCTGAAGTTGCCAATGTCCGCGCTGAGCTGGGTACGCTTGGCGATGCTAATCCACCACTCATTTTGGATCTCCCGGAGTTTGCGCTGAAGATGGCTGCATGCGCGACGGAAGGCTTGTTTCTTCTCTGGACAGGACGGCTTTGTAAGGTGAGCCTGGTGGGCAGCTCGCTTCTTTGCCAGCAGCTCCTGGATTTCCTGGCTGTTTTCGTCGAACCAGTCCTTGTTTTTCCTGGAGGAGAAGCCCAGTACCTCTTCAGTGGATTGCAGTATGGTAGTCTTCAACTGATCCCAGAGGGTTTCAGGGGACTGGTCCGTGAGGCGGATTGCGTCGTTGAGCTTTGCTTTGAGGTTTGCCTGGAAGTTTCCTCTCGCTTCGTCTGACTGCAGGTTTCCAACATTGAACCTCTTTCTGGGGGCTTTACTGTTCCTGGGTTTTGGCTTGAAGTGAAGGTTGAGCTTGCAGCGAACCAGCCAGTGGTTAGTGTGGCATTCCGCTCTGGGCATGACCCTGGTGTGGAGCACATCTCGTTTGTCTCTTTCTCGCACCAGGACGTAGTCCAGGAGGTGCCAGTGTTTGGATCGGGGATGCATCCAGGTGGTCTTAAGGCTGTCCCTCTGCTGAAAAAGGGTGTTTGTAATGACAAGCCGCTGTTCTGCGCAGAGCTCCAACAGGAGGCGCCCATTGTCGTTGCACTTGCCGACGCCATGCTTGCCCAGGATTCCTGGCCAGGTTTCTGAGTCTTTGCCGACACGAGCATTAAAGTCGCCAAGGATGACAACCTTGTACTCATCTAACCTCCTCTTAAATGACAAAATTAACCCTACTGCAACCACCTCTTCCAGAAGGTCATTCCACTCAGCCACCACTCTCTGAGTGAAGAAGCATCCTCTTATATTACTCCTAAGGTTTTGCCCCCTAACTCTTAACTTATGACCTCTCATTCCAATCTCCCCTACCTTCAGGGAAAAGAGCCTATTCACATCTACCCTATCTATTCATTTCTTAATTTTAAATACCTCCGTCAAATCCCCCCCCACCCCTCAACCTTCTACGCTCCAATGAATAAAGTCCCAGTCTACTCAATCTTTCTCCGTACTCTAGATACTGCAATCCAGGCAACATTTTTGTAAGCCTTCTTTGCACCCTCTCAACTTTATTGATATCCTTCCTATAATTTGGAGACCAGAACTGCACACAAGACTCCATATCAATCCATAGCCCTTCCATCCATGTCCCTATCCATTTTTTTTTCTGAAATTGAGCTGGCATTCATCTCTTCAACTGGCAGCTTGTTCTAACTTCTCACACCTCTCTGCATGAAGAAAGTGCAACAAGGGGAGGTTCAAGAGTCTGATAGATGTTGGAAGAAACTTCTTGAAACCGGAGTTGCTGAACTTCAGGCCAAAGGTAGCAGTAAGAAGAGGTTTTTGACCAGGGTAATATAAATTTTGAAATAAATTTAAATTTTAAAATTTGGACATACAGGCCATTTTTCCCCATGAGACCATGCTGCCCAATTTGTATCCAATTAACCACAATTGGAACAGTGGGAGGAAACAGGAATCCCCGGGGAAAACTCACGCAGACACGGGAGTATGTACAAACTCCTGACAGCAGCGCAGGATTTGAACCCCGGTCCCCATCGCTGGCGCTGGAAAGGCATTGCGCTAACCGCTACGCCAACCGAGCCGCCCTTCAATATTATATACAATTGCAAAGACTCTCTTAATATATCTGCTTCTCTTATCTTCAGCAAACAAATATAATTTCTTCTTCTGCAGAAATAAACGTGGTCTATTTTAATAGGACAGTGAACATAGACTCAATGTTCCAATTTTAAAGACAGTACAGAACTGGAGGAACGAAAGGGTTCACATGAACAATTCTTTAAATGTGCCCAGAAGGTTGATGGGGATTCTTGAATTTATAAATTGAGGTGTTAGATATAAAAAAAAACTTGTTTATAAATAAAAGAACAGTAAAACCCAGTTATCAGGCTCCAATGGGGATAAGTAGATGCTGGATTTTCCAGTTGCTTAAGATTTACTTTTACTACACCTGCGTTTAGAATAAATGGTTTAAAAGAAAAAAATACTATATTGCACTTAAACTGAATAAACTTATATTTTTAAACTTTAAAGCACTTTACTGTAGCGCCCCGTGCACGTAGACATGAACCATCCCGCAAGATGGCCGACAAATGCGGCAACCATGCGGACCCAGGGGATGACTCCGGCTGTTGTACCACGTGACCTCCGCACGGCGGGAAGATGGGGGACTCTGGCGGGAGCGCCCCCCCAACCCGAGGTTGGCGCTCCGATGATGCGGGTCCCTGACGTCAGCGCCGGGGCCCGTGTAAGCAGAGCTGCAGGTGCAATAAAGCAGTCTTTGATTTCGACTCCTCGTGTGCAGGTGTGCGTGTGTCTTCCTTCCACACTTGTGGTAGCGCGTAATCTACATGACTTTATTTTATAGACAATAGCTGCTGGAGTAGGCCACTCAAACCAGCACCACCATACATTTAGATAATGGCTGATCTTCCACACAGTCAAATTCTTTGCATCTGTTGGTTAATCTCCATCCACGGAGCCACCCAAAAGACGAACAATAATATCATAGATAATTAAATGCCCCCTGCCCCCCCACAAGTTTACTGATAAAGCCTCTGACCGGACCGACAGGGATAGGGAGACACTTTAAGAGAGTTACCCCAGATGCAAGCAGCATCAACCAGCTCTTCATCCTGGCGACACCATTGCTGTTTCACACAACTTCTACGATGAAAGCACAACCAAGGCCCTCCCTCCGCCAGCCAAATATTTACTCCCACCTTCACCAAAGGGTTATGTGTTACTTCAGAGAACATTTACTTCTACAGTTTTAAACAAACATATCTATTGCCTACAATATTATTCTCATTTATTTAATTTTTTTAAATTTATTTTCCTCAATTTTTTTTGCTGGTTGCTTCAACCTGCCAGTTGTTTGAATTCCAGATTCCAGGGGTCTTACTGTATAGCAGTGGGTCTCAACCTTTTTCCACTCCCATCCCACTTTAAGTATTCCCTAGGCCATCGGTGCTCTGTAATCACTCAGGGATTTGCTTAAGGGTGGGTGGGAAGAAAAAGTTTGAGAACCCCTGTTTTAATCGTCCTTCATGGACTTGTCTTGTGCAGGGTTTCAGAACTCCAAAGGAAATGGGCCAATGGCAATTTCCCTCAAGCCAAATATTTCTGTAACAATTGGGTCTAGAGCAGCGGTTCCCAGCCTTCCCTTCCCACTCACCTCCCACCTTCAGCAATCCCTTACTAATCACAGGGATTACTTAAAGTAGTGCATGAGTGGGAAGAAAATGGTTGAGACCCCCTGCTAGACAGAAGCAAAGGAGTTAATAGAAGCTTCAGAAATAGAATGCAATGGGCCATGCAGCTGAATTTGTGTCAGCTGCTTAATAAGGTAATGGCTGGTCCGATAATTGCCTCTAACTCCAGCTTCCTGCCTGATCCCCAACACCTTTGATTCCAGGATGGCTTAAAAATACATCTTTCGCTCCTTTAAATTTATTCGATGAGTCAACTTCTACATTTCTCCAGGGGATTCCAATGATTCATAACTTTCTCGCAGAAAGGTGTCCTCCTTAATCCACGCTGAATTAATTATGGTTTTTTTTATGGACTTACCAGACTGAAGAATGTCCGATGTCTCGGCATTGGTCGTTCACACACGAGCGACCAAAACTCCAAATCTCCCTTTCTTTGCGCGGGTTCAGACAGCGTACGGGAAGTAAAGGGGTGGGACTTTGCGGCGACATCCTATTCATGGTTCACTGAGCATCTGCCCTTCACTTTCAGTTGCAGGCGATCCAGGAAATCGACAGGGGGTCCAGGTGGTAAAACGTCTGAAAGGGAATGGCACCCTCATCCCCGCTCCGAGCTTTTTACCCAGCATACGTTCCGAGGATATTTTCCTGGAACGTAACACCTGTGTGAAAAACATAACTGCCTCCTATTTCTGGATACAGTCTCGCAACATCTGTCAGCCAAGTCCCTCAGGGCTGTCTGGACATTCCATTTGGTCTACTACTAAAGTCTTCACTTGACCAATGCTCATGGTGTATAAATGTGTCCAGGGTCATGCACCCATTCCTGTGGAAGGTGCAGAAATTTCAGGGAACATTGACTTCTATGACGTGATTTTTTTAATGCAGGCCATTCAGCCCATCTCGTTCATGCCAGACTATTAATGGGCCTAGTCCCACTGACTTGCACCATTTCCCTCCCATCCTTGCATCTATCCAAATTTATCTTATGTCGAAATGGAGTGTGCACTCACCACTTCAGGTCGTTTCACACACTCACCACTCTCTACGTGATGAAGATTCCCCCTGATGTCCCCTTTATACATTTCACCTTTCACCCTTAACTCATGTCCTCTGCTTCTTGTCTCATTCCAACCTCAGTGGTAAAAGCGTCTACCCTATACCTCTTGTCAAATCTCTCCTCATTCTCTGACGATTTAAGTACAGCTTTAATTCTTTTATTTTTTACATATTAGCAAAGTGAAGACCAATGATCATTTTGCTTTGTTCATTGACAGGGTGACCCCTTTTTTCAGTCTCCAAATCTTGACGCCTCCATTGCCTGACCCGTTGAGTGCCTCCGGCTTCTCTTTTTGGTCAAGATTCCAGCATCTGCTCTTTCTTGTGTCTCTAGGCCTTGTTTTAATTCAAAATGTCTTGAATTATAGGTTGCCCTGGGTAACGAATACCTGGTGTGTGGACACCCGCATCGACAAGCGGGCTCTCGTGAACATCATTCATTTCAAACGAAAAAATGACCAATTTCATGTGACCTCCTCCCACAGTAATCAGAACTATTGTCTCTTCAGAATGCAGGCTGCTATTTTCAACACAGGAACGACGTTAGAGAGTTGTTTTTGAAATTGACGGGCGAGCACTTCAACTGGCACTGGTGCAGCATTGAAATGTTCAGCAAGGGGAACAGGCCCATCATCCCACAATGTCTGCCCTGATCACAGTCAATACCTCTTATACACCTCCAGCAGGTCACCCCCACCCCCCCATCCTCAGTCGCTCCAAGGAGAAAAGACCAAGTTTCCTCAACCTAACCTCATAAGGCCTTCTCTCCAATCCAGACAGTGTCTTCATAAATCTCCTCTGCACCCTCCCTATAGCATCCACATCTTTCCTGAGGTGACCAGAACAGAATACAATACTCCAAGTGGGGTCCAACTAAGGTCTTGCATAGCTGCAACATTGCTTCACAGCTCTTGAACTTGATCCCATGCTTAGTGAAGGCCATCAAATCATATTCCTTAATGACACTATCGACCTGTGCAGCAGCTTGGAATGTCCTATGGAAATTTACCTCCAAGATTTCCCAGTTCATACACATAGTCCTCCCATTATCTTTTAATTTTTTTTAAAATTTAGACATACAGCAAGGTAACAGGCCATTTCGGCCCACGGGTTCGTGCCGTCCAACTTTCACCCCAATAACCTACACCCCTGTTATGTTTTGCACGCTTGGAGGAACCCGGCGCCCTCAAAGAAAGCCTACACAGACCTGGGGAGAATGTACAAGCTCCTTACAGACATCGCGGGATTCAAACCCTGCCCCCGATCGCTGGTGCTGTAAAGGTATTGCGCTAACAGCTACGGCAACTGTGCCACCCTAAATTTTAGACATACAGGACAGTAAGAGGCCATTTCGGCCCACGAGCCCGTGCCACCCAATTACACCCAATTGACTTGCAGCTTCCAGTACGTTTAAAATGTTGGGAGGAAGCCGGAGCCCCGAGTGGAAAACCCACACAGACACGGGGACAGCATGCAAACTCCTTACCGACAGTGGGGGATTTGAATCGCGGTCCTGATCGTGGGGGCTGGAAAGGCGTTACGCTAACTACTATGCAACCGTGCCACCACCCATTGTCTTCTGTCTTCAAATAATTTTCTTGTTTATTTTCATTGTGTGATGACATTGTTTAATGGGTTTATTGTATTGTATATGTTGAATGTTTAATGGGTTTGGAGGGGGGTGGGAAGGAGGGAGGGAAGGGAGGAGGGAAAAAGGGGAGAATATGACACTGTGTATATTCAAGAGGGAAATGTTTGTGGTATTTTGGTTAATATGGTTCATAGTGTGAAAAATTTAAAAAATTTTAAAAATATTTGTCCAACCGAAATGACCCCTTCACACACATTTCTGGATTCAACTCCATCTCCAACTTCTCAGCCCAGTTCTGCATTCCTTGGCAATGTCCGTGCTATTTCCCTAAATAACAATTTAACCATATAACAATTACAGTATCGAAACAGGCCATCTCGGCCCCTCTAGTCTGAACCGATTTAAGTGATCTCCACTAGTCTCACCTACCTTCTCCCTGCCCATAACCCTCCAATCCTCTCACATCCATGTACTCATCCAACCTTTTCTTAAATGACAAAATTGACCCTGCTGCAACCACCTCTTCCGGAAGGTCATTCCACTCAACCACCACCTAAACTTTTGCCCCCTAGCCCTTAACTCATGACCCCTCGTTCCAGTCTCACCTGCCCTCAAGGGGAAGAGCCTATTCACGTCTACTCTCTCTATCCCCCTCATAATTTTAAATACCTCTATCAAATCCCCCCTCAACCTTCTATGCTCCAATGAAAAAAGACCCAGTCTACTCAATCTTCACAAATATTTATAGGGGAAGATTAGAGTTGTGGTGGACAGCAAAGCTTGCAGCAGGGATATGGACCAGCTGGTAAAATTTTTGGGAGTTCTAAGCTGTTTAGGAAATACATGGTAAAGGGTAGGGCACTGAGGAATGCAGTAGAACAGAGAGATCTGGGTTACATATAATTCACTGAAAATAGTCTTCCAGATAAATGGGGTCGTAAAGAGAGTTCATGGCAAATTTGCCTTCATAACTCAAAGGAATGAGTTGATATATTATGAAGACGTTTGAAAAGGCATTTGGTGAGGGCAAATTTGGAGTATTTTGTGCAGCTTTCTTCACCTAACTGCAGGAAAGATATCAATAAGATGGAAAGAGTGCAGAGAAGATTTGCAAGAATGCTGCTGGGACTTGACGAAAGGAGGAACAGGGTGTTGGGCACTACCAGTAACCACAGAGACAAGCTGAGGAAACAATAAGCTTTAATACACAGAAGAACTTTGCTGGCCCGCATTCCAGGATAGGAATGGTGACCAGGGAAAGGTGGCTCGACCTTTATGGCCCAGGACCATGGGAGGAGGAGTCGTCCGTGGGCGGGCCAGCTCCATATATATGACTGACAATAATAACTATATACAATGGAGGAAACATCACCACACAGGGAAAGGTTAAACAGGATGGGACTTCAGTCTCTGGAGTGTAGAAGAATGTGGGGGCTGAAATCGTTAACTCAATGGGGCATAATTTAAGGTGCTTGGGAGTAAGTACAGAGGGAAGTAAGAGGCAGGTTTTCCATATAGAGAGGTACAGAATAAATGCAAATAGGTTTTTACCATTGAGATTGGGTGAGACAATAACTAGATAACCCATTACATGGGTGTAATGATAGAGTCCTATTGATCCTCCTGACCACCAGAGGGAGTTGGAGACTAGTTTGTTGTAGCTTCAGCTGGATTCGAGATGGATGCCTCCATACGATCCTCTGAGTTCTTTAGCTAATAATGTATAGTTGTTTTAAAAGAACCAAAGTTTCTTTATTACAATAAAAGAAACATTACAGTGGGTTAAGGGTGAAAGGTGAAATGTTTAAAGGGAACATTAGGGGGAATGAGTTGGCAGCTGAAATGGTGAATGCGAGCTTGATTTTGACATTTTTGAATAGGGACATAGATGGGAAGAGTATGGAGGACTATGGTCTGGGTACTGGTCAATGGGACTGGGCTGAATCATAGTTTGTCATAGACTAAATGGGCCGTAGGGCCTGTTTCTGTGCTGAGTGATCTATGGTTCTCAGGAATAAGGCTGCCTCTCGCTCACTGAAACATCTAGGTTATCTATGAGCAGATCCAGGGGTCGAAACCCGAATTACTCAGGATCTATCAGTGAACCTATGTTCTGAGAGGTGTTGGTGGGTGGATATGGAGAGGGTGTTTCCTCTGTGTGAGAGTAAAAAATGAGGCATCAGTCTTTCAGAATAAGGGTCTGTCATTTGTGTCAGACTTTTTTTCACTGACACTCATCAGTCTTTATGAGTCCCTTGCTCCAAGGAAGAAAACTTGCCAAACAAGTGGACAGGGTAATAAAGAAAATAAATAGAGTCTGACCTTCATTAGTCGGGGAATTGAGAGTTGCATGTTTGGCATGGCATTTAGTGAACATTAGGGTTAGGGTTAGGGTTAGCCTTTACAGTGCCAACAATTGGGACCGGACCAGGGTTCGAATCCCATGCTGTCTGTAAGGAATTTACAGGAGGTTCTCCCCGTGTCTGCGTGGGTTTTCCCTGGGGGCTCCAGTTTCCTCCCACCATTCAAAGACATACTGGGGTGTAGGTTAATGGGGTGTAAATTGGGTGGCATGGACTCGTGGGGTCAAAATAACCTGTTACAGTGCTGTATGTCTACATTTTGAAAAATTTAAAAGAGCTCTATAAATCTCCGGTTGGACCGCACAAGGAATATTGTTCTTAGTTCTGCTCATTACATTACAGCAAGGATGTGGATGCCTTAGAGAGGATTTTACCAGGACATTGCCTGGATTGGAGAATGTGTCTTACAAAGCAAGATTAACAGAGCTGGGGCGTGATGAATAATGAGAGGTGACTTAATAGATAAGGTTATGCACATCTGAGAGAGAGATAGGCACATGGATGTAAGAAAAATAGAGGGTTATGGATGTGAGGTAGGGAAGGATTGCATTGCTATGGAGTAGGTTTACATAAGTCAGTACTAAATCATGGGCTGAAGGGCCTGTGCTGTGTTGTAATGTTCTCTGAAGATGGAGGAGAGTTTCAATACATATAAGGCAGAGATGGACAGGTTGTCCACAAGCATGGGAGTTGAATGTTACAGGGGGTTGGTTGGAATGGAGAATTGAGATTGCAGTCAGATCAGGAAATGGTGCAGCAGCTTTTAAAAGGCCAAGTGGCGTATTCATGTTCCTAATTCATGCGTTTGTGAATTCTGCAGCTTTGCCCACCCCTTCCCTCCCGTAAGATTATACAGAACACTCACGTTAAAATATGATTATTTGAAGTGTTTATCCAGAAAGAGTGGTGTTTAGTGAAAATATCCTCCTGTGGGTCTGCATTTCAATGAGGCACCTTCTCTGCTGCTTTCTTTTAATTGATGAGATCGTGTGCGCTTTTCATGCACTTCAGATAATGGGTGAGTGGAGAGATTGCTGAAGCTGGATAGGCTCTCTTTATAGCTGTGAGAGTTATAGGGTGTTCTATTCGTGGAACTCAAAGTGATGGAGGGTTCTGATCGATCCTATCAAGGGAAGTGCTTTGCAATGGTAGTCTAAACACAGATTTCAGATCATTGATAAGGAAACTCAGAAGGAAGATGAGGAGAATTTTGTTTACCTGCTTAACGATTTTCTGCAATCCAGGGAGTATGGCCCGAAGGGCTTGTGCAAGCATATTCAAAGGAAGATGTGCACTTCACAAGGAAGGCCATCTCAGGGAGACAGGGAAAGTGCACGGGGAGTGGCTCTCATTGCGATCGCCTCTCAGAGAACCGGCTCAGGCGTGATGGGCTGAATGCACCCATTTCTGTGAAGGTCTCCTTCAACATTACTGTGGCATCTCAATGTCTCATGAAAAAAATAACTGAGCAAGAGGCAATTTTGGTCACATATTCCCAAGGCAGCTGCAAATAGAGTCTCCGCAAGGAACTAATTAGAGCTCAAAGTTAATCTGATTATTGAAACTCACTCACGACCAGCCATGCTGTAGTTAAAACGCTGTCTTTTCCTGGAGTTATGTTTGATAACATACTGCAACCAGCCAGTAATTATTTCCCTTCAACGGCTCCACAGATACAGTCGGAATATTTAGCAATTGTCAGAAAAGGAGCAATTTGAATTTCTTTAATTTGAGGTGTGTTTCAAGGCCGTTTCTCATGTGCCTTGTCATTTTCTATTTTTTGAGCCCCATCTCCTCACTGAGTCAATTGTTTGTCTTCATCAGCCAGATGGAAAAGGGTAAAGATGTAGATCCAGTTACAGTCGGAGCAGCAAACAGGCTGATTTATCACGGGGAACAGAGGCGTGAAATTAGGGCTCCATTATTTGAAACAGGTCTGTAGAAATGTCTTCTCTCAGAGAATGTGGAAGGTAAAGAGTACAGGATCAGGCCCATAACATCTGCGCCGAGCACAAATTAAACTAAATTATTTCTCCCTCCTCATAGATCTTCCTTCCCTTCTCCCCAGCATTTTAATGCAGTGAGGGCTCAGGCCCGAAATGTCGGGTTATAATATCTTTACCTCCACTGAACCCTCTGAGCTCCTCCAGTATTTCCGTATTTCTACTTCAATCACGGTGTTTCACTCCATACCTCACAGTTTCCCTCATATTTATGGACCTATCGAGAAGGCTCCAATAATACTTACCATTGTACCATAGTGGAGGAAAGTTCAGGGGAGATGTCAGAAGTACATTTTTTTTACACACACTGTAGTGGGTGCCTGGAATGCATTGCCAGGGGCAGTGGTGGAGGCTGGTATAATATGGACATTTTAAAGGCTCTTTGGCTCGTGGATGAAGAGTGATTTATGGAAGGATTAGATTAGAATTATCGAACCATAGAAAACTATAGGATGGAATCAAGCCCTTCAGCCATTCTAGTCTGTGCCAAACTATTTTTCTGCCTAGTCCCATTGACCTGCGCCCGGACCATACCCCTCCCATCCCTCAACGTGCCCAAAGTTTTTCCTTAAATGTCAAAATGGCTGCTGGAGCCGCTGTAATGGCAGCACTGGCATCGGTGTGGGCTTGCAGGGAGTGAGGAGCAGAAATACAGTGCTCCCGCGGGGTCCAACCGCCAAGTCAGGCTTTGAATGGCCTGTTAAAGGAGCCGACAGTAGTTTGATTTTAAATCCCGTGACCGGTGGTGGGGGGGTGGGGGGTCTGCGCCCAATGATCGGCAGCAGCCACGTGGGGTTTCAGACTCCAGGGGAGCAGCGGACTGGTGCAGGGCACCAGAAAATGGGGAGACCATCACCCCGTCTCAGAAGGGGAAGCAGAGATGACCCATGGTGACCACAGCGGTGGACCGGTGAGGGGGGGCTCTGCAGCTGAAAGACCTATGCAGGGGGCAGGCTGCTGGCAACTCGAGACGGAGGCTGTGGGCTGCTGGAGTCTGGCTCGAAACTGGCTGGAGTGGTATCTGGTTTCGGAACTGGGATGCGATGGGTGGCCGAATACGCTGGAGGCAAATCTACAGGCACTCAGTGATTCTGAGGGGGGGGGGGTTCTCTTTTGCTTCTCTTTCTCTTTCTCTTACTGTAAGAGGAGCTTCAGGCAGTTTTTGGCGATGGCCAATCTGTCTGTCTTACAGCAGGCAAAAGCAATTTCATGTTTTACGACAGCGTTTTATTGCAATGACAATAAATTGAATCTTGAACCTTGCACTTGCCAATTCAGCTGGCAGCGTGTTCCACACTCCCACCACACTCTGCGTGAATGTTGTGGAGTAGGTTTCCGTAGGTCGACGCAAAATTGAGGGCTGAAGGGCTAGGATTGTGCTGTAATCTTCTCCGTTCTATCTGCTTCTATCACTACCCCTGACAGCCCATTCCACATCCCCACCTCCTTGTGAAATACTTGCTCCTATCATCTCCTTTAAACTCGCCCACAAAGCCCCTTCACCCCCCACCACTCCCGCCACCTTAAATGCATGTCCTCTGGTGTTTGACATGTTTACCCAGGGAAAATAATCCATCCCTCTTGAAATGTTCTAAATTCCTATCAGATCTCGCCGCTGCCTCTGACACTCCAGAGAGAACGATCCACGTTTGTCCAACCGCTTCCCATAATGGCCGGAGCAGCTGTGATCTTTATTGAACAACAGAGCAGGTTTCCCCAAAGCTCCAGTAGTGGATAGCCAGAATTTCATGGAGTTCTGCAGCATGGAACAAGCCCTTCAGCCCTTTGTAAAACCACAAGACATAGGAGCAGAAATAAGTTATTCAGCAAATTCAGCAAAGATGCATACCTCAAGATGTTCTTTATCGACTACAGTTGGATATTTAACACCACCGTTCCCTCAGAACTCATCAGCAAACTCCAGGATCTGGGAGTTAACACCCCACTGTGTAATTGGATCCAGAATTTCCTCACCTCCAGACCACAATCAGTGAAGATTGGTAAGAATGTCTCCTCCACAATCTTCATCACCACAGAGCTGCGTTCTTAGCCCCTGGACTACTTATTTTACACCTACGCCTATTTGGCTCGGATCGACACCATCTACAATTTTGCCATTGAGAGTGGGTTGTATAAAGGAAGGGGATGAGTCAGCGTGCAAGATGGAGATTGAAAACTTGGCTGAAGGGTGCACCAACAACAACCTTGCACTCAATGTCAGCAAAACTAAGGAGCTGATTGTTGACTTCAGGAAAGGAAAGCCAAGAGGAACAGTATACAATCCTGTATTTAATGGGAGATCAGAAAGGGTGAGCACATTTACATTCTTGGGAGTCACTATCTCGAAGGATCTTTCCTGGACCCAACGCACCAATGGTATCGTGAAGAAAGCACGTCAGCACCTCTACTTCCTCAGGAGTTTGTGGAGGTTTGGTATGACACCAGAAACCCTGGCAAATTTCTACAGATGTGTGGAGGAAAGGGTGTGGACTTGCTGCATCAGGCCTGGTATGGGAACACCAATACCCCTGAGCATAAAGCCCCACAAAAGGTAGTGGACCAGCCCCAGGACATCACAGGCAAAGCCCTCCCTACTATTGAGTACATCTACAGGGAACGCTGTTGTCAGAGAGCAGCCGCAATCATCAAAGACCCATATCGCCCTACACACTCTCTGTTCTCATTGCTGTTGTCAGGAAGGAGGTCTAGGTGCCATAAGACTCACACACCCAATTTCAGGAACAGCCGCTACCCTTCCACTATCAGATTCCTCAACAACAAACTCAATCAGAGACTCATTTATTTGTCCACTTTATTGAATTTCTTTTGTTCTCTCTGTATTGCACAGTCAGTTTGTTTACTTTCATTATCTGTTTACAGTTCTTTTGATTGTTTACATGTTTACCCAATGTACAGCTTATTTTTTGCACTCTCACCCATGGGAAAAAGGAATCTCAGGGTTGTATGTGATGTCATGTATGTTCTCTGACAATAAATTTGACATCTGAGTCTGCTGTGCCATTCAATCATGAACTGATCCATTTTCCCACTCAGCCCCATTGCCCGGCCTTCTTCCATAACCTTTGATGCCATGGGTAATCAAGAACCTATCAAGCTCTGCCTTAAATACACCCAATGACCTGGCCTCCACAATTGCCTGTGGTGACAAATCCCACAGATTCACCACCTCTGGGCTATAAAAATTCCTCCGCATCTCTGTTTTAAGTGGACACTCTTTAATCCTGAAGTTGTACCCGCTTGTCTTGAATTCTCCCACCATGGGAAACAATCTTTCTATGTCTCCTCTGTCCATGCTTTTCAACACCTGAAATATTTCAATGAGGTCTCCCTTCAGTTCCCAAATTCCAGAGCCGTCAAACTTTCCTCATGTGATAACCTTCTCATTTTTGGAATCATCTTTGTAAGTATCCTTTGTACTCTTTGCAATGTCAGCACCTCCTTTCTTAAATGAGCAGCTCATAATTTCTCACAATACTCCAAGTGAGCTCTCACCAGTGCCAAATGAAGCTTCAACCCCACACCCCTGCCTTCTTAATAACCTGTTGTACCTGCAACCCAACTTTTTGCGATTCATGCACAAACGCTCTCAAGTCCCTCTGCACAACAGCAGGCTGCAGTTTTTCACCATCTAAATATTAATTGCATTTACTAACGTTGTACTCCATCTGCCAGACTTTTGCCCACTCACCTAACTTAACTGCATCCTTCTATTTCTGCTGAAATACACGCCAGTGTATTGCACCATCGGCTCAACCTGCAAGTTTATCTTCAGACTATCCTGCACGTGGACTCCCAAGTCCTTTTGCATCTGGGAATTTTCAATGTTCTCCCCATTTAGAAAATAGTCTGCCCATTTATTTCTTCTACCAAAGTGCATGACTTGTTTATATCAGCCACAATGGCTATGTAAACTATTCCTATTTGCCTGTATTCATAAAGAACGTAAGAAATACCAGCAGGAGTCGGCCATCCGGCCCATCGAGCCTGCTCTGCCATTCAATATGATCATGACTAATCTGACCATTGACTTAACTCCACCGACCTGCCTTTTCCCCATATCCCTTAATTCTTTTTTATGTAAAATTCCATCTAACTGAACCTTAAATATGTTTAATGAAGAAGCCTCAACCACTTCCCTGGGTAGAGAATTCCACAGTTTGTCCTCATCTCCATCTTAAATCTACTCCCCTGAATCTTGAGGCCGTGTCCCCTAGTTCTGATCTCACCTACCAGTGAAAACAATTCTTCCTGAATTCAAGTGAATATAATCCCAGGTGATTTAGTCTCTCCTCATAGGTCAACCTCCTCATCTCCGGGATCAACCTGGTGAACCTCCTCTGGACCACCTCCAAGGCTAGTATATCCTTCCTCAAGGATGGAGACCAGAGCTGCACACAGTGCTCCAGGTGCGGCCTCATCAGTACCTTGTATGATGACCTCCCTGCTCTTGAATTCAATTCCTCTAGCGATGAAGGCCAACATTCCATTTGCCTTCTTAATAACCTGTTGTACCTGCAACCCATTTTTTTGCAATTCATGCACAAGCACTCCCAAGTCCCTCTGCACAACAGCAGGCTGCAGTTTTTCACCATCTAAATATTAATTGCATTTACTAACGTTGTACTCCATCTGCCAGACCTTTGCTCACTCACCTAACTTAACTATATCCTTCTGCAGCCTTTCCACATCCTCTGTACAATTTGCTTTTCCACTCAATTTAGTATCATCCACAAACTTGGCTACACTGCACTCTGTCCCCTCTTCCAAATCATCAATATAAACGTTGAACAGCTGCAGGCCCAGCACTGACCCTTGTGACAGCCCACTTCCCACTGTCTGCCAATCAGAAAAACACCCACTAATCCCAACTCTCTGCCTTCTGTCAGTTATCCAGTCTTCAATCCAATACCATTATACTTCCCCCAACTCCATTCATCTGCATCTTATTGATAAGTCTCTTGTGCGGCACCTTATCAAACGCCTTCTGGAAATCTAAATATTCAACATCAGCCCGTTCCCATCTATCCACCGCACCCAATATCTCATCAAAGATTTTTTGTCAAACAAGACCTGTCCTGACCTGCCCTTTCTGAATCCATGCTGCGTCTGCCTGATGTCTGCCTCAATGTCTCCCCATTTCATCCTTAATAACAGCTTCAAGCATTTTCCCAACTACAGATGTTAAGCTAACTAGCCGATAGTTACCCGTCTTCTGCCTACACCCCTTTTTAAAAAGTGGTGAGACGTTCACTGTCTTCCAATCTGCCAGGACCTGTCAAGAATCCAAAGAATTCTGGTAAATGACTACCCACCCGTCGACTATAACTCCTGCCATTTCCCTCAGTTCCCTTAAGGGCCAAGGGATTTGTCTACTTTCAGTCCCATTAGTTTGCTCATCACTAGGTCTCTTTTAACAGTCCGTATCACTCTTTCTGTCTAAATATTTTTTAAATGTTGTCTCCTCAACTCTACCACTTGCTTTGTCAACTCATTCCACATACCCACCACCCTCTTCTGTGAGAAAGATCCCCCTCAGAGCCCTTTTAAAATCTTTCCCCTCTCACCTTAAATCTATGCCCTCTAGGTTTAAACACCCCATCCTGGGGAGAAAAAAAACTGTGCCTTATCTATGCCGCATTAAGAAATTTTTTGCATGCCAGATATTAGGAAATGCTAGCAATGCAGGGCATCCTGGGTAGGGAGAGCACACATCCCTCCCTGCCTGCCAAGCAGGAGAGGTCCAGGAGAGAATCCAACAGCATCGAACCAGTGAGGGTCCCGGTGGACGAAGGCCTCACACTGGGCCGTGGGCTGCTGGAGACTGGCTCATAGGAACCACGTCTCCTTGAGGCTCGAGAGGGTGAACGGGGCTCCCGAAGGGCCTCAGGTGCTGACAGCTTCAGTTTAGAACCAGGAGTGAGGAGGGAGGCTCGCTCTCCTGAAGCTCTGGTTCACCGCTGGAACGCACAGGAGGACTTGCGGCTAAGGAGGTTATGGAAATGCGGGAGATATGACAACATCAGAGGAGATGGCAGGATCCATGGACATTTTGACATCTCTCAGGTACTCTTTTTCTTCTCACTCTCATTTTGTTGGGGTACTAGAATAGTGGCACCTCAAACGAAAATAAACCCCATGTATCTTGCCTACAAATAAATATAATTATAAAGTGACCTTGAATCTTATGCAACAAGGGCAAGAGGGATGTCTTGTTAAATTGAGGCAATTGGGTGTTTTAATGTCATCATTCTGTCATAGGTGATCACGTCAGGGTCCCATGGTTAGTATGGCAATTAGCGCATCACTGCTACAACGCCAGCAATCGGGATCAGGATTCAAATTCCGCGCTCTCTGTAAGGAGTTTGTACATTCTCCCTGTGTCTGCCTGGGTTTTCCGCAGGATCCCAGTTTCCTCCCATCTTTCAAAACATACAGGTCAATTGGGCATAATTGGGCGGCATGGGCTCGTGGGCCGAAAGGGCCTGTAACCATGCTGTATGTCTAAATTATTATTACTGATGTACATAGATCAGCTTCAATTTGATCATCTCCATGGTGAGCCACTCAGCTACTCAAACCTGCCCCAACATTCTTGGTTGACGTGTGCTGGCCTCATCTCTTCCGCTCGTCGTCAATAATGCTCAATTCCTCAATCTTTCCTGTTCCCATCCTAAACATCTCTGCGGCAGAGAATTCCAGAAATGTTCCTACTGTTAATCATGGAGTCCTATAGCACGGCAACAGGCCCGCAGCCCAGCTTGTCCGTGCCAATCCACCGCGCCCTCCTTATTTGGTCCCACTTGCCCGCCTTGGGCCCATGCCCCTTCTAGTCCCCTCTCTCATCCATGGATCTGTCCAAGACTTCTTTAAAGTAGACTAATGTTCCTCCCTCTGCCACTTTGTCTGGCAGCTCCTTCCATGTGACCCTGTTTTAACATTAATTGCTTCAGCTAATAACAATAAAGTTTTCCTGAAGCCTTTTCTAGCCTTTCTATCATCCTGTTCCGCCCAACTTTAATCTGTAGAAGTGCACTCCACGGTTCCACTTGTGTTTTCAAATATTTTACGATATTGTCAACAACTCTGAGTGAATGGATTCAATGTGGATGGCATATTGATTTATGATTGCAGTATATTAATTATTTGGTCGATAGGAGCAGAACAGTTAGTGCAATGCTGTTACAGCGCCAGCAACCCACGTTCGAATCCGGCGCTGTCCACAAGGAGTTTGCATGTTCCCCTCGTGTCCACGTGGGTTTCCTCCGGGCCATCCAGTTTCCTCCCACCCTTCAACAGTCTACGGGGTTGTCGGTCGATTGGGTGTAATTGGGCTTGTAGGCTGGAAGGGCCTGGTACCGTGCTACACATCAAAATGAAGTTAAATGTACCCTCGTCGCTTGCCTCGATTTGCAATGAAAAGCTTTCTATTCCCAGCCATGCATTTTAGAAGATTATGGACCAAATGCAGGCAAATGGGACCCGCCCAGGATGCCAACTTGGTGGCGTAATCCTGATGTGGACTTACCTATGTTTGATACCTTATAGGGTTAAAACACAATGCTGGAGAAACTCAGCAGTTCATGGTATGGAAAAATGTCCGCAGGCGCCGAACAAAATGGAGGGGGGGAGGGAGTAAGGGGAGGGGCAAAAAAGGAGGAGGCAATAGGTGGATCAGGGCCGGAGGGCACAGCAACAAGCGGGGGAAGAGGGATTGCTCGGTGAATATAGAGAGGGGCGAGAGCTAAGGGAAATAAGACAAGGTGAAAGGTAAGGGAGGGAGAACGGGGAGCAGGTGAGAAGAAACCAAAGAAGTCGATGTTAAGGCTCAGGCGGAAAAATCAAGTGTTGCTCCTCCAATTTATGGGTGACCTTGGTGGGCCATGGACGGACACGTGAATATTAAAGCAGGACACAGAAATGAGACGGTCGGCCACTGGGAGATCCCTGACACTGAGGCGGACAGAGCCAAGTCTGTGCCCAGTCTTCTCCGATGTAGCGAAGGCCACAAACGGAGCACTGAATGCAGTAGATCACTCCCATGAATACACAAGTGAAGTGTTGCTTCACTTGAACAGGCCTTTCACCTCCAAGGATCTGGAGCGTCCATGTCGATGCAATCACAAAGGAGGCTCGCCAGCAGTTATACTCTGTGAGGAGTTTGAGGAGATATGGTATGTCACTGAAATCTTCTACAGCTACACCACGGAGACCATTATTTTTTCTGGTCCGGAGGTGCCAATGTTCAGTACAAGAAAAAATACCAGAGGTTGTTAACTCAGTCTGCGACATCAGGGGCACCAGTCTTCACTCCATCAAGGACATCTAGAAGAGGTGGTGTCTTGAGAAGGCACCCTCTATCCTCAAGGGCCCCCACTACCCAGGCCATGCCCTCTTCAGACTGCTACCATCAGGGAAAAGGGTGCAGGAGCCTGAAGATGAGCACATAGTGCATCAAGGACAGCATCTTCCCCTCTGCCATCAGATTCCTGAATGAACAATGAACCCCACACCCTGCCTTAGATTAACTTTTTCTTTCTCTTGCACCGTTTTAATTTATTTCGTCAAGCGCTTTTATATAAATGTTTGCCGCAAAACAATAAATTTTGTGTTCTTGACAATAAATTCTGATTCTGAATAGCAGTTCAAAGACTAAAAGAAGTCAATGAAATTTGGTGTTTGTGGAGACCACATCACTGACCTATTTAAGGAGGAGGTTGGTTAGTAAGGTTACACGGAGAAGGCAAGAGAATAGGATCGAGAGAAATTAACCGTGATTTGAATGGAAGAGCGGACTTGATGGGTCAAATGCCATCATTCTGCTCCTACATCTTAAATTCCAAATTCAGCGATGCACCCCCACCCCCAACCATGGAGCAGGGAAGATATCCTGAGCGACAGTGATTTTGGGAGTGCTCCGTCCTAAGGAGAAGAATTTACTCAATAATCCTGTCAAACACATTTCCCCTGCCAAAAATGAAATTACTTAGATGAGGATTAGAGAGGGATTAAGATTTCTGTAAACAGATAAAAGGCAGCCAATTTTACAAATGCACAGTAGTGTTGCTGGAGAGAGGAATGCAGGTCGGCACTCTCAGAAAATTGTTAGGCAAAAGCCCACAAAGATCTGGTACCAGGGAGAGCGCGCCCAATCTCGGTAGCCTCCGTTCGCTTGTCAGACAGCTCTCGGCTGGATTTGATTTAGATTTCTCTACCATTGTCATGTGTACAGATACAGTGAAAAAATGTTCTTTTGCATGCCCAAGTACCATCTTTTGCATGTACCATTTTGGGGAAAAAAAATCGAAAGGAGAATAAGAAAAGAAAGTCCCATCGAGGGTTTCACCACCTCCTCCGACATTGCCTCCTCTGCTCACCTCTCGGACACCCAGTTCGAGGCCCTCCTCCCGTAACCTGCTGCCTGCCCTCCGTCGCAGCTCCTCAACCTATGGTTCCCAACTCCATTAGAAACCATTAGCGAGGGTGACCTGCGTCAGTCGACGGCCCTGGGTGGAGCCCACCTTATCCAACTTCCTTGCTTGCTGAAGCTGCCCGTCCCTGGTCCTCGCCACTATTATGGCCAATGTGGCCATAATAGTATCCATGGAAGTAGGGAAGGATGGTAATTCACTGTTAAACTGTTGAATATGGGAACGTCCCCTATGAAAGCAATGGAGGCCATTTGTCCTTTCAAGCCTTGTCTGCCGTTCAGTCAGGACACGGCAGATGTGGTCTTGGCACCAGCTGTGTTCCATATAACTCTTGATTCTCCAATCAACAAAAAACCTATCTTCTCGACCTCAGCTTTTGTCACAGCATTCCATGATAGAGAATTTCAGACTCCAGACTTGGAATTTTTTTTTAAATTTAGACGTACAGGACGGTAACAGGCCATTTCAGCCCATGAGCCTGGGCCACCCAATTAACCTACAACCCCTCTGGTACATTTCAAACAGTGGGAGGAACCCTGAGCCTACTGGGGAAAACTCACGGAACACAGGAAAAATATACAAACTCCTGACGGCAGCGCGGGATTCGAACCCCGGTCCCCATCGCTGCCGCTGGAAAGGCATTGCGCTAATCGCTACACCAACCGAGCCACCCTTCAATATTATATACAATTGCAAAGACTCTCTTAATATATCTGCTTCTCTTATCTTCAGCAAAAAATATGATTTCTTCTTCTTCTGTAGAAATAAACATGGTCTATTTTAATAGGACAGTGAACATAGACTCAATGTTCCAATTTTAAAGACAGTACAGAACTGGAGGAACGAAAGGGTTCACATGAACAATTCTTTAAATGTGCCCAGAAGGTAAGAATGGGGATTCTTGAATTTATAAATTGAGGTGTTAGATATAGAAACTTGTTTATAAATAAAAGTCCCAAATATCCAGCTCCTATGGGGATTAGTAGATGCTGGATTTTCCGGTTACTTAAGATTTACTTTTACTACACCTGCGTTTAGAATAAATGGTTTAAAAGAAAAAAAGTACTATATTGCACTTACACTGGATAAACTTATACATAAAAACCTTAAACCATTTTACTGTAGCGGCCCACTAACGGAGTCGAGAACCAGCCCGCCAAATGGCCGACAACATAACATTCCACTCCTGTGCTCAATTCTTTGATTTATGAAGCCCTTTTGCCAAAATCTCTCTTTATGACCCTATCTACCTGTAACACCACTTTCAGCGAATTATGTACCTGTATTCCCAGATCCCTCTGTTCCACCGCACTCCTCAGGACCCTACCTTTTGTCATACATGCCCTACTTCGGTTGGTCCTCCCAAAGTACAACACCAACGGATCTCTGTGACTCTATACTTTTGGACTGGGTCTCACTTGCCGTGCTTTGTACGAGACGTCAAGCTGGAGTTCTCACAAAACAACCTTTATCCCCACACTTTGGTAGATGTGGCATTCTACCACCCAAAGTAGCTGCTCCAACATCTCTCGAGGTAATAAAATTATACATACAGTATATGAATCGTATAACTGTGAACAATTTATCTCTCAATCTTATAACTCAGATACAGATGGACAGGAGGATACCAAATGTTTCGTGACAGATCTGAGAGATGAAGTGTTAGTGGAGTACTTCTTTGAACATCTAAAATTCTTATTAATTAATTTTCAACAACATCTTCAGATCGAATAGATCGGATTACTTGTTTCAGTCAGAGGCACTGATTTGTAATGCATATTCATTACTGTAGGAATGCTGTTTCAAACCACCACAGAGAAATGCAAGCAGCTTTCAACCACCTGACCTCTACAATTGCAGGAGCCATTCTTTTCAATTGGAAAATTGCATTTCGCTCTGCCATTTACAAAAGGTGAGAGAGGGATTATAAACCAGTTGGGCTAACATCTGTTGCGAGCAAATTGCTGGACTCTGTAATTAAGAACTGTGCACCTTGAAAATTGGCATCTGATTGGAGAAAGCCAGTGTGGACTTTTTAAGGGCAAGTCATGCTTGACGAACCAGATTACATTTCTTGATCAGATTGGCCGAAAATTTAAAATGTTATTTTTAGGCACCCAGTAGACATTCAATGCAGTTATTAAGCAAAATGGAGATATGAAGCTAGGTCACAGATCGGACTTGATCTTTTTACGTGACAGAACAGGTTCTAGAGATGCTATAATAATCAACTTTCCGCCTCTTCCCAGAGACTTTAAGTGCCTTAGGACCGAGCACGAACTGTTACAATGGATTTACGTATCAAATTATTAATATAGAAGCAGGGAGTTTGCTTGCACTGGCAGTTAGACCAGAACTTGGGGAGAAAGCCTCATGATCTAGATATGCAGATTTTAAGACGGAGATGAGGAGGCATTGAACAAGAAAGTCTTCAGAAGGCGGAAAGGGGAGAAGAGGGGAGGATGCATCTGGTGGTGGGATCACAGAGTAGGTGACTGAATTTTCGGAGGATGATATATTGGATGCAGGTGCTGGTGGGGCGATAGGTGAGTTCAAGGCCAATCCTGTCCCCTTTTCCCTCCCCTTTTCCCTCCCCTTTTCCCTCCCCTTTCTGCAGTACCACTCCTCCCCTTAGTTCCTCGTCCACTCTTCCCTTCCCACCAATCTCCCCCTTGATACCCACCCATGTGACTGCAGGAAATGCTACACTTGCACCCACACCTTCACCGCTGCTCCTCACTTTGTGAATCTGCGGGGGACATCTACTCCATCCGGTGATACTGTTGTTGTCTCCTCGACATCAGGGAGTTGGGACACAGAATGGAAGATCATTTCACTGAGCACCTCTGCTCTGTCCGCTGCAATAGCAGGTTTCTCCCAGTAGCCACCCATTTTAATTTCCCTCTGTGCAGGAAAGCCTGTCTAATGCACTGTCAGACTGAGACTACCTACAATCTGGAGGAATAAGATCTTTGTTAGAGTTTATCTTTTAAATGTACCTATTGTACGAGCCTCCACAACCATCCCGGAAGTGTATTCAAGGCACCCACCAGATTCTGTGTAAAAACCTTACCTCTAAACTATCCACCACTCACCTTAAACAAATGTCCTATTTGCTGTTGTTGCTCAAAGAAAAAGGTGCTGGATGTCCACCTTATTTATGCCTCTCATAATCTTATATTAGGTTACCTCTCATCGTTCGTTGGTCCAAAGAGAAAAGACCAAGCTCGGTCAACACTGGACATGTTTTCACATCCAGGGCACATCCTGGTAAATCTCCACTGCACTCTAACCAAACCGTCAACATCCTTCTATAATGAGGTGACCAGAACTGAAAGCAATATTCCAAGTGTGGTCTAAGCAGAGTTTTACAGAGCTGCAACAATACTTCCCGATTCTGGCACTCAGTCCTCCGATTTCTGAAGGACATCGCACCTTATGCCTTCTTAACCATCCCACCAGCTTGCATTTGAGGGATCGATGGACCTGGACCCCAAGATCCCTCTGTTTCTCCACACTGTTAAGAATCCTGACTTTAACCCTGTACTTAGCCTTCAAGTTCAACCTTCCAGGATGCATCGCTTCACACATAGGACCATTAGATATAGGAGAAGTAGGCCATTTGGCCCATTGGATCTGCTCTGCCATTAGCTTGATCCTTTCTCCCACTCAGTTGGCACAGCGCCTTTACAGCGCCAGCGATCGGAACCGGGATTCGAATCCCATGTTGTCTGTAAGAAGTTGGTGCGTTCTCCCCGTGTCTGCATGGGTTTTCCCCTGGGGGGGACTCCTGCTTCCTCCCCACCATTTGAAACATACTCTGGGTGTAGGTTAATTGGGTATAAATTGGGTGGCATGGACTCGTGGGCTGAAATGGCCTGTTATTATGATTTAACTCCATTTGCCACTTCTCTGCCCAACTCTGCAAACTGTTTTAACCTGCGAAAACCTTCAACACTATTCACAGCATCTCCGACCTTCATGTTATCTGCAAACGTACTGACCTACCCCTCCAATTTTTCATCCAAGTCACTTACTTTTTAATTTTAATTGTACAGTTGGAGGTCATGAATCCTGTGCAGTCCAATTACACCCAATTCACCTAACAGCCCCACACAATTTGGAGAGTGGGAGGAAACCGGAGCACACGAAAAAATAAACCCATGCAGGTCTCAGGGAGAACATACAACTGCTTGGACAGAGCCAGATTAGGACCTGGGTGGCAGACCTCAGGCTATTGTCTGTGCTAACCGTGCCGCCCAATTTTACAAGAGCAGATCTTTGCAGAACATGACCTCCGGGCAGAACACATTTCATCTACTACCCTCTGCCTTCCAAAGGCAAGCCAAGTTTGAATCCACACACCCAGAATTCCAGGGATTCCATGCCTGAATTAAATATTTTCAGATCATCAGGAAATCTATTTGCACGATGGAATGATCACTTTTTTCTTGTACTGAATATTGATTTACTCATTCTTTTTCATTTGCTCTCACATCTTCTATTCATTGGCAATTATGGTAGTTTCAATACTTCAAAGCATTCAGGGGTTGTAGGTTAACTGGGGAATTTGGGTGACATGGGTTCGTGGGCTTGTAGAGCCTGCTACCGTACTGTATATCTAAATTTTAAAAAAAGTAACTTGTACTGTTGTTATTGGTGTATATTATGTGTGTGTGGCTGCAGCAAGTAAGAATTTCAGTGCATCTGTACATTGTACTTGTGTGTACGACAATAAGCTCTCATGCTCCAATCAATGGACAACAGAACCAGTTCATGTTAAAATGAATGAAGTGTTGGAATACATATCTAGAGGAATATCCAGATAGAAGAGCTGGGACATGATTATGAGGTTAAACTAGTGAGGGCTTACTTGGAATATGAGGCACAGTTTTGGACTCCTTGTTTGAGGAAAGATGTGCTGATGTTGGAGAGGGTTCAGAGAAGATTCGCCAGAATGGTTCCTGGAAATAACTGATTAACAAATGGGGAACATTTTACGGCTCTGGGACTATACTCCTTGGAGTTCGGAAGAATGACGGTGGATCCTGTGGGAGCATTTTGAACGTGGGACGAGAGTAGACATGGCAAAGTGGTTTCCTGTGGTAGGAGAGTTTGGGGCAAGAGGGCACAACCTCAGGATTGAATGGGGCCACCCATTTAAAACAGAGTTGCGGAGAAATGCCTTTAACCAGTGAGCGGTGAACCTCTGGATTCTGCTACCACAGGCCAGATCGTAGGGTGTATTTGAGGCAGAGATTGACAGGTATCAGGGTATCAAAGGTTATGGGGAGAAAGCAGTGGATTGAGATTTTTTTTTAATTTAGACATACAGCAAATAACAGGCCATTTCAGCCCACGAGTCCATGCCACCCAATTTATACCCAATTAACCTACACCCAGAGTATGTTTCAAATGGTGGGGAGGAAGCAGGAGTCCCCCCCAGGGGAAAACCCACGCAGATACGGGGAGAACACACCAACTCCTTACAGACAACATGGGATTCGAATCCCGGTTCCGATCGCTGGCGCTGTAAAGGCGCTGTGCCAACTGTGGAACCCTGAGTGGGAGAAAGGATCAAGCTAATGGCAGAGCAGATCCAATGGGCCAAATGGCATACTTCTCCTATATCTAATGGTCCTATGGAATTCTTTGAGGAAAGAGGGAAAAGAAAGCCAAAGCTAATTCAAAAGCGGGTCACAGTAACACCAACCAAAAAGCTACAAGATAACTGCACAATCTCATCTATTTCACTTCAAACTCAAAATAAAATTCTTCTGAAATGAGGTATTGATTTTGTTAAAGAATTAGGGATGAATAATCAATCGGGATTTATGCCCAGCAGAGTCCGCATCCCCTCAATGAATAATGAAAGGGAAATGCTGGGAATCTCACTATCTCACAATGTTGTTCTGCTAGATACTTCCACCAGCAATCGACTGCAGCAGTTTGAGAAGGTCATACCCAATGAAAGGAGACTGTCGATGGACAAGAAAACGCCCACAAAAGCTACATCCTGAGAATTATTTATTCTCAAATGAGAGGTAAGAGAAAGAGGAAGATCAATGAAGATAACTCCAGCCTCACACAGGAAGGTCTATCCATCAGGATCCGAAAGCAAGCTCTGCTCAAAAGCTTAAATAGTGTTTGACAGTGCCGGCACCGCCAGGCTGAGGGGCAGCTTCTACCCACAGGCAGTGAGGAGGCTGAACGACCAAAGGAACTGCTCAACACTAACCCTCCAATGCTCCCATATTCACAAAACAGTATTTATTGATTTACTTCTAGATAGCATGGTGAAGAAGGCTTTTGGTACGCTGGCCTTTATAAATCTTAGCATAGAATATAGGAGTTAGGAGGTGATGTTGAGACTGTTCAAGGCATTGGTGAGGCCAAGTTTGGAATATTGTCTGCAGTTCTGGTCTCCAAATTATAGTAAGGTAGAGAGGGTGCAGAGAAGATTTACTCAAATGTTGCCTGAATTGCAGTATCTAGAATATGGAGAAAGATTGAGTAGACTGGGTCTTTATTCATTGAAGCGTAGAAGGTGAGGAAGGATTTGATAGAGGTATATAAAATGATGAGGGGGATAGATGGAGTAGATGTGAATAGGCTCTTCCCCTTGAGGGTAGGTGAGATTGGAACGAGGAAGGGTTAGGGGGCAAAACCTTAGAAGTAACTTAAGAGGAAGCTTCTTCACGCAGAGAGTGGTGGCTGAGTGGAATGAGCTTCCGGATGAGGTGGTTGCTGCAGGGTCAATTCTGTCATTTAAGAGGAGGTTGGATGAGTACATGGATGTGAGGGGGTTATGGACAGGGAGCAGGTAGGTGGAACTAATGGAGTTTCACATAAATCAGTGTGGACTAGAAGGGCCGATATGGCCTGTTTCCGTACTGTAATTGTTATATGGTTATATGCATTGTTTGTCATATGTGTTATGTCTGGTTGTGTGTCTGCACGTTTTGCATTGAAAACCGGAGAACACCATTGCGTCAGATTATACCTGTCCAATCAGATGACAATAAACTTGTTTTGGCCTGGTGGTGGACATTGGTACAATAGGAACATTCAAAAGACTCTTAGAGAGGCACATGGATTTAAGAAAATTGGAAGATTATGGGCTGTGAAATCAGGGGAAAATTAGATTGTTGTGAAGTAAGGTTACATGGGTCAGCACAGCCTCATGGGTTGAAGGGAATGCACCGTGCTCCTCGATGTTCCCGATTTTAATTCCTCATCAAGTGATGCAGTCAATACAAATGATTCCTCGAGGAAACAACATCAAAATGTTAAGTTACTTCAGTGAGAAAGTTGGAAGAGAGTCCTCCTGTGTCAACGGGTTGCTAAGTTACTTCTCTCCCTTAGTGTCTCATTCTCTGGCTCAGAGGCCAGTCACTCAGTGACTGAATTACTGTCAGAAAGTGAGTCCAAGCAGAAAGTGCATTGGTGCATCAATAGCCCCGGTATAATCCTGTGCTTCTTTTGTCAATATTCCGCGGTGAATTGACCAAGCGGCTTCTAGTTTGAAACGACAGAATGCAGAAGTAATTAAAGCATGGAGCAGGAGCCAAGTGCATTGGAACTGGAGATGAGAGGGTTGCTGAGGAACCTGAAGGGGTCCTGATTGTGTCGGAGCTTTGGATCGGGTTTGGACTGGACTCTGTGTGGCTTCGGGGGCGGCAGCAGCACAGGAGGAAAATCCAATGACTCTCTCTTTTGGTTCTCTTTCTCTGCCAATTTTTGCCGATGGTGAATCTGTCTGCCTTATGGCAGTCGAAAGCAAATTCCACGTAATATTGCCCTGTCGTTATTACAGTAAATTGAATCTCGAATTATTCTGGAATCTAAAGGTTGTCCTAGCCGAAGGGTGGTGGTGGGGACGAGCTCCCCTGCTGCACAAACCCTCTTCATGGCGTGCGTCTCCAACGGCCTCTGACAACCCAGTCCAACTCCCAGCCTTCACATGGGGCATAGTTCTTATGCCGGGCAGAGCTGTTCTCACTGACAGGAGAAGGGGCGAAGGTGGGCCACTGGCCCCTTGAAACCAGCTGCTCTGGCCAGATTGGGCTCGTTAACCACGGAGGGTTAACCACATTGAGGCAAGGGAAAACTCCGATTTCAAACCTCCACTATGTTGGTGGCTGTACCCGCTCACGGGAAAGGCTTTGGGAGTAAACCCCGAGGGAAAAGTCCAGAGTCTGGAGACCTGAAGGCGGCTGACTGCTGTACCCAGCACCGGCACGGCAACTCCTGCAATGCTGCTGGCACCAAACTGTATTGTCCTTCGTCGTTCCTTTGGATCTGTTATTAGCATGGGGGGGGGGGGGTGTCCTACTGCATGGGCAATAGACAGACCTAGATATTAACTCTGCCCTGCCTTGCGCCCTGGAGAAGCCAGCCCATAATGACTACCATAGTTGCAGTACCTATGGTCAACCATGACCGACGGAGGCCATATTTCTGATGATCGGCTATCGCGTAAAATTCAGGAACATTCCTATACTGTCCATTTTTATATCTTGATACCTCTCTATTCTTCTGGAATTTATTTTTCTCCTGCTTTCTCCACCCCACCAGCCTGCACCACTTTCCCCAGTCGAACACCTCTGAGAAATGGATTGACCATATAGAGTCTTCAGTCTGGCTGTTTAAAAGGTGTTCAAAAGGCTACAGGCTGTTTAAGACTTGTGGTCAAAGGACCCATGCAGGCCGTTGACAACTTGAAATCACAGGACCCACACAGCACGCGGGCCGCTGGTGACTTGTAGTCGAAGGACTCGCACAGGCTGCGAGCCTCTGGAGACTGGCTCATGGGAACCAGTTTTCAAGAGGGCACTGAGGGCAAGAAGGGCTCCCGAAGAGCCTTGGGCCCTGAAGGCCTCCTGATCGTGTCGGAGGTTAGGAGCTCGAGTCACCAATGGTTTGAACAGGAATCCGTGCGGCTGCAGAGGTTGCGGGAGCGCTGGAGGCGAATCCGCGGACATTCAGTTTCTTTAAAGAGGGTCCCCTTTGCTCCTCTTTCTCCTATTGTTGGGGGTACCAGACAATGCTCATGGAGACTCTTGGTTTGCCTTATGGCCAACAAACATTGAAGGACATCATGTATATTACTTTTTAATGTATTATTCCATGATAATAAAGGGAACCTTTGAACCATTATTCTGGCTGCTGGTCTGTGACCTGTGGTTGCTCCATAGGATTCAGTGCTGGAACTCCTCTTGTCCGTGATAAATATAAATGTCTTGAAATGAAAAATTAAGTGGGTTGGTTAATATTTGCAGATTACACAAAGAATGGTGGAATTGTGGACAATGTAAAGCAGTGGTTTTCAAACTACCCCCCCAAACTCACATTCCACCTTAAGTATTCCCTGTGCCATCAGTGTTGTGTGATTACTAAGTGATTGCTTAAAGTGGGATGTGAGTGTAAATTAAAAAGTTTGAAAACCACTGTTATAATCGTCCCTCATTGACTCGTTATGTGCATGGTTCCAGAACTCCAAAGGAAATGGGCAAATGACAATTTTTCTCAAGTAAAGAATTTCAGTAACAATTGGGTCTTGAGCAGTGATTCTCAACCAGTGGTTTTCAACCTTTTTCTTTCCACTCACGTCCACTTTAACTATTCCCTATGCCATCAGTGCTCTGTAATTAGTAAGGGATTGCTTAAGGTGGGATGTGAGTGGGAAGGGAAGGTTGAGAATCACTGCTCGAGACCCAATTGTTACTGAAATATTTTGCTGGGGAAAAATGAGGTACGATCAAAACAGTGGTTTTCAAACTTTTTCTTTCCACCCACATCCCACCTTAAGCAATCCCTTACTAATCACAGAGCACCAATGGCATAGGGATTACTTAAAGTGGTAGGTGAGTTTAGGGGAGATGTTGTTTGAAAACCACTGGAGTAAAGGGCTATCAACAGGACATTGATTGGTCACAGATATGGGCAGAGAAATGGCAGATGGAGTTTAAGGAAGTGAGAGGGGTTGCACTTTGAACATGGAATGTAGAACATTACAGCACATTACAGGCCCTTCAGCCCACAGTGTTCTGCTGACCTAGGTAAACCAACTCCAAAACAATTCATTCCTTCCCTCCACAGCACTCTAATTTTCTTACATCCATGTGCCTCTCTAAGAGTCTTTTAAATGTCTCCAGCCTCACCGCAATGCTCTGCTTTATGTATTACTTTTTTAAAAAGCTGATATCTCCCCTGAACTTTCCTCTCTTCACCTGAAACAGGTATCCTCTTTGGAAAGTTGAATGGAAGCACTCTTCAAAGCATTGACGTGCAGTGGGATCTGGGGGGGTGGTCCAGGTCCATTGCTCCAAGAAAGTGTCCCTGTGTAGCGATACGCTTGGAGGAAGAGGACAGAACCAACGCTAACAGCTCCTGTCTTGTGACGGCTAGACACAACAGCCTCCTATCTACTAGTATTACAGCCATGGGGCATAATGATTCAGTAGAACCTGCAGGTCTAGTGAGAAGCCCTGGCCTACTCAGCATAGACACGTCATGAGGTCACTCACACTTTAGATATCATGACGCCAGCTCATATGTTGTGTGTCTCTATTAAGCCTAACAGCACATCATTAAACACTTCTACTCGTCTCTGGCTGACAACTTTGGGTGTGGTCTCATTATTCCCAACACTTCAACATGATGGTGTATGAGCATAAATCTTATCCGCCACACCAGCGAACGGATGGGTGGTACATGAGGCATATGGCTTGCTTGCCGCCATTCAATGGGGCATTGAGTAGAAGTGTAAGGAAGTCATGTTACAGCTACAGGTATATCAAACTTTGGATTAGGCTGCACTTGGTGCATTGTGTGCAATTCTCGTCACCCCATTGCTGAAGGGATACAAAGGTTTGGAACGGGTACAGAAAGGTTTACCAGGATGTTTCCTGGATTCGAGGATTACGAGCCATGGGAAGAGGTTGAATTTGAGTTGTTTTATTTGGACAATTGCCACCGCAATCTTGGGCCCCGACCCCCGTTGTCACAGGATTTAAAGATAAACCACTGTCACCTACTTTAACAGGCTTTTTAAAATCTCTACGGAGCAGTCTATTAATGAATCTATTGACCTACAATTTTTGGAATGTGGGACTCGGAGGGGGGAAATCCACATGGCCGCATCGTGAATGTGCAGACTCCACAGTCACCACCAGAAGCAAGGCTTCCCCTCTTGTCTCTTCTAAGTCCTGAGACTATCCCAAGAGTATCAAGACCTCCTAACACGTCCAGTGATGCATTGATCAGAGATCCATCACACATTGATCTCAATCCGTGCACTTGCCACAACTGGACACCAGCCACGGTTCATTTGGAAGCACACTTGCCACTGGTTAGAGGTTCAAGTCCAACACTGGAGGCACAAATTTGTGGCTGAACCATCACAGGCACCAACCTTCTGGCAAAGCATTCAACTGGGACCTTGTCGAGCATCTTGAGGAACTGTAAACAAAAGTCCTTTGTAAAAAGAAAGGAGGTGATATGATGTTTCATATTAAATAGGATTATCTATTTTCCGACGCATTACTATTTGTGCACCAGCCCCCGCTGAATGGACCCAGGCTGAGAAAGTCCTATCTGGCAGTAGTTCCGCCTCAAAAGTATTTGTGATGACTTTTTAAAAAACCCTCTAACTTATCAGGAAACTGAGATTGGCCTTCACAAATCTAACAGGCAAGGATAACCTGTTCACTCTTTTGCTCAGTCATACTTCAGGAGAAAATAGATAGACCATGGTTTCAGGACTGAAATGAACTGTCATCAGTTTTCTAATTATTTGCTAACTTGACTTCCTCATTGGACAACCACAGCCAGTATGAATCGGAAGCAACGTCTCCTCCTCGCTGACAATCAACGCAGGCGCACCCCAAGGACACGTGCTTCGTCCACTGCTCTACTCACTCTGCCCCCATGAATGTGTGGCCTGGCACAATTCCAATGCCATGTAAAAGTTTTCTGATGACACCGCGGCCACTGGCAGAATCACTGACGGCAAAGAGGAAGCGAACGGGAAGGAAATAGATCACCTCATTGAGTGGTGTCATGACAACAACCTTGCGCTCAATGCAGGGGCAGATTAACTATTAGGCTGAGTAGGCTTAAGCCGAAGAGCCCAGAAGGGAGGGAGGCCAGGCAGGAGCAGGGACCTAAGGTTCCCAACAGGGGTGGGGTCCTCAGGCTCCCAGCAGGATTGGGGACCTTGGGCTCCCAGGCAGGAGCGGGGACATCAGGCTCTCAGCAGAAGTGGAGACCTCGGACTCCCAAGCAGGAGCGGGGACCTCAGGCTCCCATTAGGATTGGGGACCTCAGATTCCAGGCAGGAGTGGGGACCTCAGGCTCTCAGCAGAAGTGGAGACCTCGGGCTCCCAGAAGGATTGGGGACCTCGAGCTCCCAGCAGGAATGGGGACATCAGGCTCTCAGCAGAAGTGGAGACCTCGGACTCCCGGGCAGGAGCGGGGACCTCAGGCTCCCATTAGGATTGGGGACCTCGGATTCCAGGCAGGAGTGGGGACCTCAGGCTCCCAGTAGGATTGGTGACCTTGGACTCTCAGCAGGGTGGGGACCTCAGGCTCCCGGGCATGGGTGGGGACCTCAGGCTCAATAATTCTTTAGACCCCAAAAATTCAATCGATCCCCCAGCATTTATCGACCTCTGACTCCCCAGCATTTCTTGACCACTTGGATAGTCTGATCAACCCTCACGGGTGGATATCAACCACTTTCAAGACCCTCAAAATAAGTTATTTAACAATGAAGGGTGGTTGTGGTTGAGGAGAAGAGGGGTAATACCTTACTACGGTTCAGCCTAGGGACCTGGTTGGTAGTTAATCTTCCACTGGCTCAACATCAGCAAAAGAGCTGATATGAACTAGAGGAGGGGGAAATCAGGAGAACACAAACCAGTCCCCATTGATGGGTCAGTAGTGGGAAGGGTTAAAACCTTCAAATGTAGTTTATAGCAAAATTTGCACCTATCATACAACAGCAAAAGAACAAATTTTTTGACATGTTTTATGAGCTCCCGCCTTAGTAAAATGTAAGGGATAGCATAGACAGGAGGGACTGAATGGTCACAGTTAACATTTAAAATTTCACACAAGCACAACACTAGTCACAACCCAGCGATAATTTGATACATTGGAAGAAACGAGGGAAGGTTTGTCACAGTCTGTTCTAGAATTCAATACATTGTAATTGGAGGGAGAACCATTCTGGCGGCTGAAGAGAAAACAGCTTTTTGAAGGCGCTCTTGTGGCCGGCCATTGCTGTGGAATTCAGAGCAAAGCATGCTCCGAGAATGACTGGCCCTTTTCGGTGGATTGACCTGTGCCAGGAGGGTCTTTTTGGGAAGCAAAGTGCTTCACTTTGATTGTGTCTAACAGTGGAGGTCCCTTGGAGGGACGACTTCATTTTAGTGTGACAAAAGACAAAGGAGGAAAAACCCAACACCCAACCCCAACCCACCAATTTTCCCTTGCAAGTGCCGCAACCGTGCCTGCCTGTCCCGCATCGGACTTGTCAGTCACCAACGAGCCTGCAGCAGACGTGGACATACCCCTCCATAAATCTTCGTCCGCGAAGCCAAGCCAAAGAAGTCTGACTAGCCGTGAAGGTTCTTGGACAGACCAGTGCCAAGAAGATTCATGGAGGCCGCACAGTTTGAATCCTGCCTACGAAAGGACCAGGAGCGTTCTGACCACAGCTCGTGTGGATCGACATTTCTCCAAAGGTAACGCAAGAAGAATCGGTGAGCCCGTAGCAGCCACAACTCCAGTCTTCCCATGAGTTCAATATTAATTCCGGGCATCAAATTTCAAAAGCCTACACTTCAACAGTGAATTTGAAAGAATGAACTTTGAAATAACTTTCTAGATTTTGGCCTGGAATAAAATTAGAGTTTTAAAATTAAACACTGTCTGGTTAATTGGCTATGGCTGCTCGTTACCCACGGTTCGTAACACATATTTGTGCCAATAAATCCTGATTCTGCCTGTGATTGATAGGAACAGGCCCTTCAGCTCATGATATAGGCTCTAATTAAACTAACTCTGCCACCTGTACACGATCCATACCTCCCCGTCCACTGCAAATTCATCTGGTTATTAAGAAGCTTCTGAAATGCTACTATTGTACCTGCTGCCACCAGTAGCCCCAGCAGTCTGTTCCAGAACCCCACCAATACGTGTAAAAAACTTGTTGCACACGTCTCCCCCACCCCAACCTTCATATCCATTAATGCATGCCCTCTCGTATTTGACGTTTTATTCTGGGGAAATGTTTTTGACTATTGTTCTCGTAATTATATAAACTTTCATCAGGTCTCCCCTCAGGTTGCAATCTCCTGAGAAAACACCCCCAGTTTGCCCAACCCCTCCTCATAACCTATGCCCTCTAATCCAGGCAACATCCAGGTAAACCTCTTCTGTACTCTTTCCTGTAATAGGGTGACTGGAATTACACACAATGCACCAAGTGCGAGTTGACCAAAGTTATGTACTACAAAGCTTTCAACGTGACTTCCTTGCCCTTCCACTGAAATGCCCCACCCAATGAAGGAAAGATCAAGTTCAAAGGCACCCATTGTCATGGCACAAGAACGTGGAATTTACAGCAATTCAATCTGAACGGAAACTCACGCAGGCTCCAAAGTCATTGCGAAATGACAGCTGAACCTTTACCAAAGGTCACACATTCTCATCCAATGCCCCGATGCTCTGCGGCGAACAAGAGATAAGATGCTGGAAAGTAGGAGTGACACCGAAAATGCTGGAGAAACTCAGCGGGTCCGGTGGTATCCGTGGAAGGCAACAGATAGTCTCAGACCGAACACTTTGTCAGGAATCTTCCTTGTCCCTGACTAAGGGTTTTCAGCCCGAAATGCCAACAACCTTTTGCTTTCCACGGATGCTGCCTCACCCCTTGAGTTCCTCCAGCATCTTGTGTGCTCACCGTAAGCTCACATTGATGTCCAGCACCAAGTTTAAATTTAATCCTTGACTGAGTAACCCCAAGCCTCTTAGGCAAAGAATCTCAAAGATTTTGGTGTGAAATTTTGTTCTCTGCTCCATTGCAATATTTTTTACAAAAATAAACTTTTTTTTACAATAAATTATTTACCACAAAGAAAACTGGTCAGTCTTTTCCCATCCTTAATGTCACATCTATACATTTCCATCACTGGACATTGTTACATTCATTTTCTATTTTACACCATCGCCAGCACTTGTCGTTACTCCCCGCTCTATTGTTTGAGGGGCTTCCCCTCAGTCTCAGCCCCTCAGTGCCCAGTAATGGTAGGACACCAGACAGTGGTCCTTTCCCTCAGCTCCCTCGTGCTGGCTGCACCAGGCCTTATTGTGCCTCTCAGCCTGGAATGGGCCAGACAGCAGCATTCTCTCACTGACTTGTCAGTGCGCTAAAGGACCAACACATTTCAGGCTGTCTTTCACCGAGCTGATGGCCTTCCAGCAGTTCTGGATTTCTGACTCTCTATTTCTGCCCCCACACCCAAGGAACAGCCCAAAGATCGGCGAGTCCTCTGCACACTGCTTCTGGGGATAAACTACGACGAAGACTGTTGTATACTTCTCCATGTACTCTTAATGAATCTGCCTTCTGCAAAGAGGTGGGTGACAGTCTCCACTTCACCACAGTTCATCTCGGGGACAACGTGCGTGGTGAGCGATGTTCCAGTTGTGCAGGAGGACTCCTCCCACCGACAGCCAGGCCACATCCTGGTGCTCATCTGTGAACACTGGGAAGGAGACATTCCAATGGATGACCCAAACAGTCGGGGAACCACCCCACAGTATCAGTCAAGTCTGCAGGACGTTCCATGCTGACCTCTGCCTGGTGGACTTGTAGTCAAAGGTGTCTGCCTAGAATATCTTTTCCACAAAGGATAGGTAATGTGGCAACATCCATTTGGTTGGGACATAGCACGGCCATTACAAATGACCTACCCCTTTATCATGAAACTCTGTTCCTTTGGTTCCAGACTCCGACCAGACAGATACAACCTCTCAGCGTCCAACTCACCTTTGAGTGAATCCCAAGTGGATTTACCATAGTCTTGTGGCACCTAATTTTGAATTGCCCTGCAAGTCCCAAGATCGTCTTCAGATCAATCCTTCGAAATGCTTGCATTGCCCTGAGCACCTGAAGTTCTCCATCCCTCCCTCTTCATCATAATTCCAACGCTGATATGGTGGAGAAATGGAAGGGAAATTAAACAGAAGGGTGCCTCAGACTTCCTCCTTAATTACTTATAGGATTAATTGTGTATCTTTTCTCTTCTCTTTTAATTTTGAGAGTCCAAAGTCCCCAATCCTTTTATCTTCTCTCTTCGACCCAGTTTCTGTCATTTAACGATCTCCCCTCTTGTTTAGTTCCAACCTCCCCTTTATAATTTAATTTTTTTTAAAAACCAGAATATGCTGCAAACATTCAGCTTCACCCTTCTTAGATGCTGCCTGACCTTTGTGAATTCATTCAGAAAAACCAGGAGCAGACCATTCAACCCCTCATTCCAATTCTACCACGCAATATGGCCGATCCTCCACATATTGTAGATCAATCCTTTTAAATGCCTTCAGTATCCTGAAAACCTAGTCTTTGTTCTTTGATATCTAAAAATCTATTGATCAAGTGACTGAGTGTTTCAGCATGTTTTTACTTTAGATTTCTAATGCTCTAATCTCTCCCGGTTCCTCGTCACAGATTGTTCTCTCTCCACCCCTGTTCTTTTCCTCTGCATGTTAAAACCTTCTTATCTCTCTCCCTCTCTCTAACTTCAGATGAAAGGTCACTGGTCCAAGCTTTGCAATCTCCTTCTCTCTCCACTGTCTGACCTGTCGGAGCATTCCCTGCGCTTTCTTTTGCTTCAGGAGGAGGGTGCAAGGGGTTTGAGAGATTGCTTAAAATGGCGGCGAGGAGGGGAGCAGAGGTGCAGAGTGGCTCACCTAAGAGACTGAATTAAAGCACACACACATTATACTGAGATGCCAGAGATCGTTCCATGTACCTTACCAATTGGTATTGTGGAAGGAAATGAGCAGGGGTTGATTCGTCAAAATTACAGCTGAAACTTACTTACTGCAATTCGCCAAAAACCGTGTCTGCTGTAAACTGCCGAAAAGAATCAAGGAGTTAAGTGGGAGAACATCCATGTGTGAGTAGAACAATAGACCTATAGAACAATGCAGCACAGAACTAGACCCTTCAGCCCTTCTAATCCTTGTCAAGCTGTTATTCTGCCTAGTCCCACTGACCTACACCCTGACCATGGATCTCCATGCTCCTTCAATCTATGTAATGTGGTAACCCACTGTCTGTATAGTTGTCTGTCGGGAGCACCCCTTGGCTGACTGTACCTGTGGCTCTACCCTCAGACTCCTAAATAAAGGTGACTGTTCCACAGCCCCCTCTCCCCAGCTCAGGACAGTCAACCAGAATGGACGTGCCTCCGTTCTATCATGAATAAAAGCCTGTCAGTTTTGCATAACCCAGTCTTTTGGTCCTGCCTCGTGACCCTGTCCAAATTCTTCTTAAAAGACAAAACTGAGCCCGCATTCATCACTTCAGCTGGCATCTCGTTCCACAGACCCCTCCACTCTCTGTGTGAAGAAGTTCCCCCTCATGTCCCCTCTAAACCTTTCCCCTTTCAACCTTTACCCAGTTGGTTCCAAACTTCTTGTTCGAATTTAAAATAGAAAATTCTGCAAACATTTAGCAGGTGAGGCTGCCCTTAGATGCTGCCTGACCCCTCTATTGAATCTCCCCTCATTCTTCTACGCTCCAAGGAATAAATTCCTAGCCTGTTTAACCTTTCTCAGGTTAACTCAGTTCCTGAAATCCAGACAACACCCTAGCAAATCGTCTCAGCACTCTTTCTATTTCAGTGATATTTTTCCTGTAGTTAGGTGACCAAAACTGCACACAGTAACTCCAATGCACCTGAGGGTAAAAGAGGTAAAGACATCACGGAACAGATCAGAGGTACAACATAATGACGAGTCAGAATGAAGAGACTTACATCAGTGGGTTTACCTGCTTCCTGGAAGACTGGGAACAAAATCCATCTGTTGGAACTAATTCTACTTGGTTATTGAAATTGCTTATTTCTGTCTCATCCATCTCTCCATCAAAGTTAGGCACATTTTACTAAGCACTCATTTTCTATTGCCTCATCCCATATGTTCTGAACATAAAACTCTCTGGAGAAATTTGCAAGATACACATTTCATTTATCCAATTGTTGCTATTTTCCACAGAACCTTCCAACAAAGAGAGACATGGGTGATCAGTATCACGGGAGGAACAGACATTTCTTCTCTCTTTTCTCCCCATTTCCTTCTCTTTTTTTAAAAAAAAATTAATAAAAGCCCTCTGCAACTTACCATTCTCAGTCGGGACATAGACATTCAGGTATAGGCAGTCCTCACTCTGGTCCTGAATGTAAGCGGACGCAATATCCAAATTGGAAGTGAACCAAACAGGTAGCATAACATCAGGCAAGATCCCTTGAAGATTCTGAGGGCATACGGGGGCGAAGTGCGTGGCATTTCTGACGCCGGTCCAGGAAGATGGGGACTCAGGATGCTGGAAGCGTCTCTCGCCTGTCGGTGCCGAGGCATAGGGTATTCCAAGGTACTGGTCCACGGGTCCGAGGATCTCATTGGGCAGAGGCGTTCTGATCCCCCTGAGCTTGCCATAGTTTGTTGTGACGATGGGGTGATTTTCTTGACAGCTGAGGAAGGTGATCCGCATCACAACACTTGTTATCCAAAGCAGGTTGTTCACGTTCAAGGCTGGGGCAAGAGCAAGGGTGAGCCAAGGTAAGCCATTTGGATTGGACATTGTTTACAACCCAAAACAGACATGCAATCTTACAGAGAGGAGGATTGCAGCCCGATTTCAGGCTCAGTGAAGCAACTGATCCTTATCTGTCAGGGCAGGGTGTATGTTCAGAGGATCCATCTAAAACTCAGGAGAATAGACCAGACATTCAGGTGTTATCCATCCAATCCTAAGATCACTGTTTTGCTGGTAGATCCTCCACTTGGGTTGGTATGAAGACAAGACAATTGAGAAGGCTCTACCTGAAAAAAAGGATATAAAATGGCAGTAGGTAAATTGCTTAAGTTCATGTCAGGACAAAAGAAAGAGTTGGTCGGAATATCTTACAGGCAGTGAAAGAATCACTGGAGGACCTCGGCAGGTTAGGGAGCATCCAAAGGACCATGGTACATTGCAGCACAGATTTGGTGGCACGGTTGGCATAGCGGTTAGCACAATGCTTTTACAGTGCCAGCGATCGGAACCGGGGTTCAAATCCCGCAGTGTCTGGAAGGAGTTGGTACGTTCTCCCTGTATCTGCGTGGGTTTTCCCCGAGGGCTCCGATTTCCTCCCACCATTCAAAATGTACCGGGGAGGGGGTGTAAATTGGGTGGCGTGGCTGAAAAAGCCGGATACCATGTTGTATTGTCTGTCTAAATATAAATTTGAAAACAAGCCCTTTGCCCCTTCTAGTCTATGCCAAACTATTATCCTACCTAGTTTCACTGACCTGCACCTGGACCCCATACCCATCCATAGAACATTACAGAACAGAAAGAGGTCCTTCGGTTCTTCTAACCTGCCCCACAGTTCCAAACATCTGGCACTATCTGCGTGGAGTTTGCCTGTTCTCCCTGTGACCGCGTGAGTTTCCTTCCACATCTCTAAAGTCATATAAGAGAGAGTGAATCCCCTTCTGCAAAGCTTGTGCAGACAGGAGAATCAACGGGAAAGGGGAGGTTGAGGGAGAATATAGCTTACATGGAAAATAAGTGTGGGAAATAAACAATGAAATTGCTCTGAGAGTTGGCGTAGACTCGATGGGCTGAATAGCCTCCATTTCTAGCATGAGATAGTGTAAGACAGGACCCATTTAAAGAAAAAGTTCTGCTGACAAATCATCAACATGGATATTCAAGTTCAAGTTTATTTATCATCTGATTGTAACAGTACAACCTGTTCTCCAGTCCTTGGTGCAAAATCACAGCACACACACATACACACACACACACACACACACACACACACACACACACACACACACACACACACACACACACACACACACACACAGACATAACGCACATGCAGACACAGATACACAGAACATGCATTCAACTAAATATTATCAATAAATAGTAGAGTCACAGGGGGTTGTTTCATCAGTCGTTCTGCAGACTTCACTGCCCTTGCGAAGAAGTTGTTCCTCAGCCTGGTGGCTCTGGCTCTCAGTCCTGGATTTATTTCCTAACAAGAGTAGCTGTAAGCTATGTGCAGAGCTCTCTTTAAGCAATGATCTTGGGAAATAATATCAATGGGAGTGGGGGGGTGGGGGGGGTGGGGGAGGGAGGGCAGATTCTGATGAATCTCCGTTGCTTTTATGGCACTGTAGGTTGACCTCCGATCCAGTGCTCTACAGAATTGTGATGCAGCTCTATTATGTAGAGTTCCTGTGGAAAGTTGACAGAATGGCGACTGGTTGCCTTGTCCGCCTCAGTCTTCTAAGGAAGTGCAGCTGTGCCTTCCTGAAAAGGGAAGAGATGTTGTGTGTCCAGGACCTTAAAATGACTCCAAGGAACTTGGTGCTCTCATTCTCTCTACTACGGAGCTATTAATGTGTAGGGCAAGGTTGCAAGGATATTCAACTGGTTCTCTCTCCACAGATGCTGCCTGGCCTTCTGAGTTCTTACCCCACTCAGATTTCAGATTTATGGTCATAGTACATACATTGTATCACATACACCTTTTCTGTTATTCTTTCCTGTGGGCGAGGCAGAATTACCACTTATTAATAGTGAAAATACAAGCAGTACACAGTGTATACATGTAAACAGATAAAGAACTGCAAACAGATAACAAAAGTAAACAAACTGTGTGCAATACAGAGAGAATTTTTAAAAATCAATAAAGTGCACAAGTAAGAGTCCTTAAATGAGCCCCTGATTGAGTTTGTCATTGAGGAGTCTGATGGTGGCGGGGTAGCAGCTGTTCCTGAACCTGGTGGTGCAGTTCTCCAGCACCAATACCTCTTTCCCAATGGCAGCAGCGAGAACAGAGCGTGTGCTGGGTGGTGAGGGTCTTTGATCATTGCCGCTGCTCTCTGTTGGCAGTGTTCTCTGCAGATGTCCTCGATAGTGGGGAGGGTTTTGCCTGTGATGTCCTAGGCTGTGTCCACTACCTTTAGCAGGGCTTTATGCTCAGGGGTATTGGTGTCCTCCGCACCAGGCCGTGACGCAGCCAGTCAGCGCACTTTCAACCACACCTCTGTAGAAATTTGCTGGGGTTTCTGGTGACGTTCCAAACCTCTGCAAACTCCTGAGGAAGAGGCGCTGACGTGCTTTCTTCACGGTGCCATTGGCGTGTTGGGTCCAGGAAAGATCCTCTGACATAGTGACTCCAAAGAACCTAAATTTGCTCACCCTCTCCACCTCTGATCCCCCAATGATCACTGGATGGTACACCTCTGGCTTTCCTTTCCTGAAGTCGCCAATCAGCTCCTAAGCTTTGGTGACATTGAGGGCGAGGTTGTTGCCTTGCTCATTGTCTTAACTCAGAATAACATGGTTAACCATCCTGGTTCAATAACGGAATTCTAACCTCCGCCACACCGGCATATTGTTTGGCCCAATTGGCTCCTCATCTCTACCTCAGCCTATTAGCGGAGCCTCTGTCCTTCTCTGCTTCATGTACTTATCAAGGGTTAGCCACTGGTCCAGTGACGTAAATTATCCTCGAAGCATTCCAACAGAGAGAAAACTTCACATCCTTGAGATAGTGAAGTCACATCCGCAAAACACTGAATTTTGTGACTTGTTCCTGACAATAAATTCTGATTCCGATTCGGATAGCTGGCTTCTCTCAAATTCTTCGCTGGATTGAATAATGACCCTCATAAGACCAAAGGGCAGAAATAGGCCGTTCAGCCCATCGATTCGACCTCACCATTCATTCATGAGCTGATTCATTTTCCCACTCAGGCCCACTCCCCGGCCTTCTCCCCATCACCTTTAATGCTAACATAATACTTTAAATACATCTGATATTTACAATTCCTGTGTTGTCCAACTTCTTTGTTAATTTAAATAAGGACAGAACCATAAAATGTGGGAGCAGAATTAAACCATGAGGCCCATTGATTTTCTCCACCATTCAAACCATGACCTATATATTTTTCCTCTCAACCCCATTCTCCTGCCTTCTCCCCATAATCTTTGATGCCTTGACTAATCAAGAACACCCCCCACCCACACCCTCAACCCCCCTTCAACTGGATCCTTGACTTCCTCATCAGTTGACCATAGTCAGTATGAATTGGAAATGTCTTCTCCTCACTGATGATCAACACAGGTGCACCTCAAGATGTGTGCTCACAACACTGCTCCACTCATTCTACCCCCATGGCTGTGTGGCTAGGTACAATTTAAATGCCATCTACCAATTTGCCAATGGCACCATGGTGGTCAGCAGAAGCGCAAATGGCAACGAGGAAGCGAACAGAACTGAATCAGATCAGCTAGTTGAGTGGTGTCACAACAACAACCTTGGACTCAACGTTAGCAAAACCATGATTGCGGACTTCAGGAGGAAATGAGGAGAACACGAACCAGCCCTCATTGAATGGTCAGCAGTGGAGAGGGGAAAGGACTTCAAATTCCTGGGTATCAGCACCTCTTAGGAACTGTCCTGGGGCCTCCATGTCAATGCAATCACAAAGAAGGCTATATTTCATGAGGAGGTTGAGGAGATTTGGCATGTCACCAAATTTCTACAGGTGTATCGTGGAGTGCATTCTATCTGGTTACATCACTGACAGGGATGGAGGTGCCCATGCACAGGTCAGCAGTTATTAACTCAGCCAGTTACATTACCCTTAATTAAACTACCCACCCCTCTTTACCTATCCCCTTGTCATCTTTCCTCCAGCTCCCCACAGCTCCTTCTTTTCCCTCTCCAATTATCCTACCCTCCCCCATCATTTCCCAGCTTACTTCTCTTCTACCCTCCCACTTGATCCACCTCTCTCCTGTTAACCTGTGCACCTCCTCCTGCCTCTTCTTCCCTCATCTCCTCTCCTCCTCCCCCCCGCCCCCGCACCTGCCTACATTTGCTCCTCCCTTGACGAAGGGCCCCAGGCCCGAAAACCTTGGTCACCCTTTACTTCCTATGGATGCTGCGTGACCTGAGTATCTCCAGCACTTCCGTGTGTTGAAACCTACCAACCCCATACTTTTTTTTTCTGGAGGGTGAGAGAAAACCGGGGAGCATCCGGAGGAAACCCACGCAGGTCACAGGGAGAACTTACGGACAACCCCGGATTCAACATCACGGGCCCCAGTCTTCACTCCATCATCGAGGTCACGTACAAGAGGCAGTGACTTAAGAAAGCAGTCTCTATCCTCAAGGACCATCCCCCCAATCACCCAGGCCGTGCCCTCTTCACTCAGTTACCATCGAGAAAAATGTGCAAGAGCCTGAAGATGAGCACTTAGCGGTGAAAGAACAGCGTCTTCCCCTCTGCCATTAGATTCCTCAATGAACAATAAGCCGTAGAATCTGCCTCACTGTCTTTTTCTTGCACTATTTTTGTTTATTTTATAAACTGGTTCACATAAATATATGTGATGCTTCAATAAAATAGTGAATTGTGTGACATGGCTCATGACAAATTCTGATTCTGATACTGAACCCAGGTGGCTGATGGTATCATAGTGTTGGTATCCTCAAAGCAAGTGATTATTCTGACCAAAGGTTCAACCAATTTGTTGCTACGTCACGGCTCCAGGCACCTCGGTTCAAATATGCCTTCGGAGCCTGTCAGGGTAGAGCTTGCACATACTTGCCATGACCGCCCGGGACTGCCACGGTTTCCTCCTACAACAGAAAGACGTGCAGGTTGGCACGATCCTGCTTTACCACTCGGGGAGCTGGTTGGCGGGAGAATCGGTGGTTGAGGGGTGTGGCCGCGTCAAAAGGTTACAGGGGGGTGAAAGTTCGAATGTTGACAGGCATGGACAAGAGCGGAGGTCAAAAAGCTGTTTCCCATGGGTGGGAGAGTCAGGAACGACAGGACGCAGCTTCGGGATTGAAAGGCGTTCACTTAGAACAGCGTTGAGGAGGAATGCCTTTAGCCAGAGGGTGGTGAATCTGAGGAATTTGTTGCCGGCGACAGTTGCAGAGGCCAAGCCATTGGGTGTATTTAAGGCAGAGATTGATAGGTTCTTGATTAGCCAGGACCTCAAATGTTATACATAGAAGGCCGGGCAGTGGGTTTGAGTGAGAAAATGGATCAGCTCATGATTAAATGGTGGGGCAGGCTCAATGGGGTGAATAGCCTATTTCCGCTCGTATGTCTTATGGTTTGATGGTCTTATAGAAATAGGAAGGTGATTGGGACTGCACTTGAGATGAGCAAAGGCTCAGCTGCCCGAATGGCCTCCTTCAAGATTATATGGATTCTCTGTGTATTTCCAGTGCCTCAAACCATGTATATTATTGGAAGATATTCCAGCAGCTGTTTAACCAAGGTTCAGTTGATGCTTTCATTGGTTACTCTGCTTTTCATAGATCAGCACAGAAAGAGGCCCTTCAGCCCAACATGTCCGTGCTGACCAGGTTACCTTTCTGAGGTAGTCCTACTTGCCTGCATTTGGCCCAAATTCTTCTAGCCCTCAGCTATCCATGTACTTCTTCAAATGGCCATGAAATGTTGTAAATGACATTTCAATCACCCTCTGGCAGCCTTGATCCAGCACCACCCTGCAGGTCCCGTTCAAATCTTTCCCCTCTCATCTTAAACTGATGCCCTCCAGTTTTAGACTTCCCTACCCTGGGAAAAAAGAATGTGATCCCTCAGTTGATCTTTTCCCCTCGTAATTTTATAAACTTCAATAAGATCATTTCCCCCCTCACCCCCCCACCCCCCACCAACCTCTGATGCTCCAGATGCTCCAGGGAAAAAGGTCTCAGACTCTCCCTTATAACTCTAGCCTGCAGTCCCAGTAGCGTGCTTGTGAATCTTGTCTGCTCCATTTCCAACTTAAATGAGATCTTTTCAGTCTTATCCTCCTGATGTCACAACCTTTTCTTTAGATCTTTGTATTAAATGACAGCTATTGTAAATTAGATGGCTTTTCAAGCAAAATGGCCAAATTTCAATTCAGTGGTTGAAAACCAACTGTGTTAACTCAAATTCAAATGGATAAGGCTCAGTCAGTCAAGACCAACTCCTCGAATAGACGTACAACAACACCAGAAGATACAGCAGCAGAATTTGGAGATTCGTCCCATCGAGTCTGCTCCTCCATTCAAATCATGACTGATTTATTTTTTCCTTTCAACCCTGTCCAATTTTTAATATTATAATGATCTTTGATTCAGCCCACGAGCCTGCGCCACCCAAATACAACCATGTGACCAAATAACCGACTAACCCCGTATGCCTTTGGAACATGGGAGGAAACGTGAGCACCTGGAGGAAACCCACGCAGACACGGGGAGAACATACAAATTCTTTATGGACTGCAGTGGATTTGAACACAGGTCGCTGGCCCTGTAATAATCTTGCGCTAACTGCTACACCAGTGATTCTCAACCTTTTTCTTTCCACTCACATCCCACTTTAAGTAAACCCTTTGCCATCGGTGTTCTGTGATTAGCAAGGAATTGCTTAAGGTGGGATGTGAGTGGGAGGGGAAGATTGAGAATCACTGCTCTAGACCCAATTGTCCCTGAACTATTTTGCTGAAGTAAAATGGTGATTGGCCCATTTCCTTTGGAGTTTTGAAACCATGCACATAACGAGTCCATGAAGGACAATTAAAACAGTGGTTTTCAAACTTTTTCTTTCCACCCACATTCCACCTTAAGCAATCCCTTACTAATCACAGGGCACCGATGGCATAGGGAATACTTTAAGTGGTATGTGAGTGGAAAGAAAAAGTTTGAGAACACCCGCCATCGGTGCCCTGTGATTAGTAAGGGATTGCTTAAGGTGGGATGTGGGTGGAAAGAAAATGTTTGAAAACCACTGTTTTAATCGTCCCTCATGGACTCGTTATGTGCACGGTTTCAGAACTCCAAAGGATATGGGCCAATGACCATTTTTCTCCAGCAAAATATTTTAGTAACAATTGATTCTAGAGCAGTGATTCTCAACCTTCCCTTCCCACTCACATCCCACCTTAAACAACCCCTTACTAATCACAGAGCACCGATGGCAGAGGAAATACTCAAAAGTGGGATGTGAGGGGAAAGAAAAAGGTTGAGAACCACTGTGCCCCTCCCCCCAAACAATTCTACACAACAGACATACAGCAGACTAACAGACCCTTACAGTCTTCGAACCCATGTCACCCAATTGCACCCGATGGACCTGCAACCCAGTAAATTTAAAAGGGTGGGAAGAAACAGGAGCACCCGGAGGAAACCACGCAGACATGGAGAGAATGTACGAACTCCTTAGAGGCAGTGCTGGATTAGAACCCATGTCCACAGCGCTGTCACAGCGTCGCACTAATTCCCTCCGTACCACCCTACGTGGATAAAAAACTAATGAGAATGTGTGAAATAGATGAGCTATTTGGCAAGATGCACATCACTCACTGCGGAGCTGCAGATTCAGTCACTTTGGAACCTCGAATGGGCCAGATATGCTTTTAGCAGAAATAGTGACACAGATTAGGCTGATTGCGATACAAATTTGAAAGTGGCAGAAGTTATGTATCACCAGGATGTAATCAATGGTCACATCCATCCTCCTCAATAAAATCCATATTACATCTGGAGCTCGGGGAAAGTTTCATCGACTCTTGCTGAACAGATCTTAAATATTCATGGTAACACACAAGTGACATAACGAGAAGCCTTAGTACATGAGCTTTGATAGTTCGCTTCTAAGCAGAAGCTTCTAATGGGCAACTGCCCCAGCGTGACTGGGAAACATTGCTCTCTCACCCCTTTAAAACCAAATGGATGGGTACCGTTAGTGCAGCGACTGGCACAATGCTGGTACAACGCCGGTAACCCGGTTTCGTACTCAACGCCGACTCTAAAGAGTTTGTACATCCTCTCCGTGACCTTGCATGGATTTTCTTCCTGTGCTCCAGTTTCCTCCCACCCTCCAGAAAGGTATGGGGCTGGTTACGGAGCATGGGTTTCGAAGGCCGGAAAGGCCTTCTATTGTGCTCCATTGTTAAAATTAAATTTGAAAATATCAATATGCAAAATAACATTTAAATATGTCACTATATAGTAAAGACAGAAGGTATATTAGGGGTAAGTAGAGAGAGCAGTAATGTGGTGTGCAGATCAAAAAGACATTGATGGTTTAGAGCAGCCATTCTTAACAGGTGCCCTGAGGGCCATAGCACATGAGAGTAAAAGCCTTGTTTTTCTTTTCACCTCACATAACATAATTTTATTTATGCAGTCAGTAGAAAAGAACTACGGTAGAAACCAACTAAACAAAGGCTTCACAGGAAAGGGGACCCATACGCTCTGATCAGAGTCCTAGGGGGTGAGGTTGGTGGGGGGGGGGGGGGGGGGTAGCCAAAAAAAGATTGGGAATGGCTGGTTTAGAGACACACCTGCAGGCAAATGGGATGAGCTTAGACAACATGGACATGTTGGGCCGAAGGGCCAACTCTTCTGTTTGTGTATTTGTCATATTATATTTGGTACAATGAGAAGGGTCCTTCTCTGAATAGTCTTACAGGTTGACTGTCACTTTCAATCAGCCAAGTAAGAACTACGTCATTAAGATGGAAAGGACATAGGAGCGAACTATCAAAGCTCACGTATTAAGGCTCACATTGTTGACGCTGGAAGGCTCGCGTCAGAAGGACAGGTTAGATAGGCTGGGATCTTCTTCCTTGCACCATTGGAAGTGGAGGGGTGACCTTGTGAAAACCAGGAGGGGTGACCTTGTGAAAACCAGGAGGGGCACAGATTAACTCCATCGAGGGAATCTAGCAGTCTCTATCTTCGCCAGCCAGTCCATGCCGTCTTCAGCCTCCTTCCATCAGGAAGGAGGAAGAGGAGCTTGAAGATGAACACCCAGTGGTACAGAAACATTCTCCCCTCCGCTATCAGATTTCAGAATGGACAATGAACCACCACTTCACCTTATCCTATTTTCTTGCACTATTTATTGATTTGGAAATCTAATTTATAGTAATATTTGTACTGCAATGTCACCGCAGAACAATGAATTTCGAGACATGTTCATGACAATAAATTCTGATCCTGAGGTTAGGATCCATCAGTTAGTTCAATTCATCGTTTTCTGTATAGCTGAGTTCTACTTGGAGTCCAGGAGCTAACAAGCAAATTCTGGAATCTCTTCTTCTAACATCCCTGTGCTCTCTGCTATTAGCCACAACAAAACTAACCTGGAAATAACTGCTCACTTCTAACATCCCTGTGCTCTCTGCTATTAGCCACAACAAAACTAAGCTGGAAATAACTGATCACAAGCACCTAATAGCCTCATTTACTTAGATTCCCTGGCATTATGCTTATTCTGGCATCACTTTCCTCTGACGTGAGTGTCATGGAATCGAACAGCCTGGCAACAGGCCATTTGGCCCAACTCTTCCATGCTGACCAGTGGCACTCTTCCATGCCAACCCCATCTCCCACCCTTGGCCCATAGCTCTCCATGCCCCAATGCCTCAGTCATTCAAGAGCTTGTCCACGCACTTCTTAAATGTCATCAGGAACCCAGCTTGAAAATCATTCACAAGCCGTGTACAGTGTTCTCAGAGAGTAGAGCATAGTCTCGGGATAAGGCGATAACACCAAAAATCACAGTGAGGTTCCGCAATGCCTTTAATGCTCAAAATGAATGATAGTCAGTGAAGGATTAACCTAAAGGCCAAATAAAGTATAGAGCAATGAAAAGGAAAGAAAGAAAGGAAAGAAAGAAAGAAAAAATTAAAAAAAGAAAGAGTTAAAAGGCTGACAGAGAGAGAGATGAATGAATAAAAGGAAAGAAAATGAATAACTGTGGCAATGTTTGAGAAGAATAGGAAGTAAGAAAGAAGAGACAAGGAAAGACACAGCTCAAAGAACGGCCCCTTGCTGTGAACACCAGCTGGACGGAGAGAAGATGCCCTCTTTATCAACAGCCATGTCGAAGTGCTGCAGAGGGTGGGATGGATCCCACCTATTGATCTGCATGAACAGGGCAGATCCACTCCCCATCTACCCCTTTCTCTGTCTGCCCAACTAGCTGGGGGACATCAATGGCAGCCATGGGGAGGGAATCGAACAGAATTTTTCCAAGTTGACATAAAATGAAATGAAGATTAAATGCAAAAAACTTGCACCTCGAGAAAACACATGAAATTGAAGAATAAAGAGCCTTTTTATAAAAGGTAATTATGAGAATGTAAATGGAGTGATAAATGAACCAGGATCAGAGACTTCAGAAAGTGGTGTCACCTCTAAATACAGGAAGAGGGATCAATTAATTGGGAACCATAGAACATTAGAGCACAGAAGCAGGCCCTTCAGCCCTACGAGTCTGTGCCAATTCATTTCCATAGTCCCACTGATCTATACCCAGTCCATTCACCATTTCAGCTGGCAGCTCATTCCATAGTCCCACTACTTTCTCTGTGAAGATGCTCCACCTAATATTCCCCCTAAACCTTTCCCCACCACACGTAACCCATGTCTTTGGGTTCAATGTTCATCTACCCTCAGTGGAAAAAGCTTGTTTGAATATACTTTGTCTATACCCGTCATAATATCAAATACTTCTATCAAATCTCCCCTCATTTTTCTACATTCCAGGGAATAATGTCCTAACCTGTTTACCCTTTCCCTGTAACTTAGTTCCGGAACTCCGGGCAACATACTAGTAAATCTTCTCTGATTCGCCAGCAGTGCGAAAAACCCATCTGAGGTCCCCACTACTGCAGAGAAATAACCCCACTCCCAAAGGGATCAACTCACACTGCTGATAGATCAACTCACACTGTTGATGGAACAACTCAAACTGTTGATAGATCAACTCATACGGATGATGGATCAACTCACACTGTTGATGGATCAACTCACACGGTTGATGGATCAACTCACACTGTTAATGAATCAACTCACACTGTTGATGGATCAACTCACACGGTTGATGGATCAACTCACACTGTTGATGAATCAACTCACACTGCTGATGGATCGACTCACACTGTTGATGGATCAACTCACACTGCTGATGGATGGACTCACACTGCGGATGGATGGACTCACACTGCGGATGGATCAACTCACACTGCGGATGGATCAACTCACACTGTTGATGGATCAACTCACACTGCTGATGCATCAACTCACACTGCTGATGGATCAACTCACACTGCTGATGGATCGACTCACACTGCTGATGGATCGACTCACACTGGTGATGGATCAACTCACACTGTTGATGGATCGACTCACACTGCTGATGGATCGACTCACACTGCTGATGGATCGACTCACACTGGTGATGGATCAACTCACACTGTTGATGGATCGACTCACACTGCTGATGGATCAACTCACACTGCTGATGGATCGACTCACACTGCTGATGGATCAACTCACACTGCTGATGGATCGACTCACACTGCTGATGGATCAACTCACACTGCTGATGGATCGACTCACACTGCTGATGGATCGACTCACACTGGTGATGGATCGACTCACACTGCTGATGGATCAACTCACACTGCTGATGGATCAAATCACACTGCTGATGGATCGACTCACACTACTGATGGATGGACTCACACTGCTGATGGATCGACTCACACTGCTGATGGATCAACTCACACTGCTGATGGATCGACTCACACTACTGATGGATGGACTCACACTGCTGATGGATCAACTCACACTGCTGATGGATCAACTCACACTGTTGATGGATCGACTCACACTGCTGATGGATCGACTCCCACTGTTGATGGATCGACTCCCACTGTTGATGGATCGACTCCCACTGTTGATGGATCGACTCCCACTGTTGATGGATCGACTCCCACTGTTGATGGATCGACTCACATTGTTGATGGATCAACTCACACTGTTGATGGATCAACTCACACTGTTGATGGATCAACTCACACTGGTGATGGATCGACTCACACTGCTGATGGATCAACTCACACTGTTGATGGATCAACTCACACTGCTGATGGATCAACTCACACTGTTGATGGATCAACTCACACTGTTGATGGATCGACTCACACTGCTGATGGATCAACTCACACTGTTGATGGATCAACTCACACTGCTGATGGATCAACTCACACTGTTGATGGATCAACTCACACTGTTGATGGATCAACTCACACTGTTGATGGATCAACTCACACTGTTGATGGATCGACTCACACTGCTGATGGATCGACTCCCACTGTTGATGGATCGACTCCCACTGTTGATGGATCGACTCCCACTGTTGATGGATCGACTCCCACTGTTGATGGATCGACTCCCACTGTTGATGGATCGACTCACATTGCTGATGGATCAACTCACACTGTTGATGGATCAACTCACACTGTTGATGGATCAACTCACACTGGTGATGGATCGACTCACACTGCTGATGGATCAACTCACACTGTTGATGGATCAACTCACACTGCTGATGGATCAACTCACACTGCTGATGGATCAACTCACACTGTTGATGGATCAACTCACACTGTTGATGGATCAACTCACACTGCTGATGGATCGACTCACACTGCTGATGGATCAACTCACACTGTTGATGGATCAACTCACACTGCTGATGGATCAACTCACACTGCTGATGGATCGACTCACACTGCTGATGGATCAACTCACACTGCTGATGGATCGACTCACACTGCTGATGGATCAACTCACACTGCTGATGGATCAACTCACACTGTTGATGGATCAACTCACACTGCTGATGGATCAACTCACACTGCTGATGGATCAACTCACACTGCTGATGGATCAACTCACACTGTTGATGGATCAACTCACACTGCTGATGGATCAACTCACACTGCTGATGGATGGACTCACACTGCGGATGGATGGACTCACACTGCTGATGCATCAACTCACACTGTTGATGGATCAACTCACACTGTTGATGGATCAACTCACACTGCTGATGGATGGACTCACACTGCTGATGGATCAACTCACACTGCTGATGGATGGACTCACACTGCTGATGCATCAACTCACACTGTTGATGGATCAACTCACACTGTTGATGGATCAACTCACACTGCTGATGGATCAACTCACACTGTTGATGGATCAACTCACACTGCTGATGCATCAACTCACACTGTTGATGGATCAACTCACACTGGTGATGGATCAACTCAAACTGCTGATGGATCAACTCACACTGCTGATGGATCAACTCACACTGTTGATGGATCAACTCAAACTGTTGATGGATGGACTGACACTGCGGATGGATCAACTCACACTGTTGATGGATGGACTCACACTGCGGATGGATGGACTCACACTGCGGATGGATCAACTCACACTGGTGATGGATCAACTCACACTGTTGATGGATCAACTCACACTGCTGATGCATCAACTCACACTGCTGATGGATCAACTCACACTGTTGATGGAACAACTCAAACTGTTGATAGATCAACTCATACGGATGATGGATCAACTCACACTGTTGATGGATCAACTCACACGGTTGATGGATCAACTCACACTGTTGATGAATCAACTCACACTGCTGATGGATCAACTCACACTGCTGATGGATGGACTCACACTGCGGATGGATCAACTCACACTGCGGATGGATCAACTCACACTGTTGATGGATCAACTCACACTGCTGATGGATCAACTCACACTGCTGATGGATGGACTCCCACTGGTGATGGATCGACTCACACTGCTGATGGATGGACTCACACTGGTGATGGATCAACTCACACTGCGGATGGATCAACTCACACTGCGGATGGATCAACTCACACTGTTGATGGATCAACTCACACTGCTGATGGATCAACTCACACTGCTGATGGATGGACTCACACTGCGGATGGATGGACTGACACTGCGGATGGATCAACTCACACTGCTGATGGATGGACTCACACTGCGGATGGATGGACTCACACTGGTGATGGATCAACTCACACTGGTGATGGATCAACTCACACTGTTGATGGATCAACTCACACTGCTGATGGATCAACTCACACGGTTGATGGATCAACTCACACTGTTGATGAATCAACTCACACTGCTGATGGATCAACTCACACTGCTGATGGATGGACTCACACTGCGGATGGATCAACTCACACTGCGGATGGATCAACTCACACTGTTGATGGATCAACTCACACTGCTGATGGATCAACTCACACTGCTGATGGATCGACTCACACTGCTGATGGATCGACTCACACTGGTGATGGATCAACTCACACTGTTGATGGATCGACTCACACTGCTGATGGATCAACTCACACTGCTGATGGATCGACTCACACTGCTGATGGATCAACTCACACTGCTGATGGATCGACTCACACTGCTGATGGATCAACTCACACTGCTGATGGATCGACTCACACTGTTGATGGATGGACTCACACTGCTGATGGATCGACTCACACTGCTGATGGATCAACTCACACTGCTGATGGATCGACTCACACTGCTGATGGATCGACTCACACTGCTGATGGATCAACTCACACTGCTGATGGATCGACTCACACTGCTGATGGATCGACTCACACTGGTGATGGATCAACTCACACTGTTGATGGATGGACTCACACTGCTGATGGATCGACTCACACTGCTGATGGATCGACTCACACTGGTGATGGATCGACTCACACTGCTGATGGATCAACTCACACTGCTGATGGATCAACTCACACTGCTGATGGATCGACTCACACTGCTGATGGATCGACTCACACTGGTGATGGATCGACTCACACTGCTGATGGATCAACTCACACTGCTGATGGATCAACTCACACTGCTGATGGATCGACTCACACTACTGATGGATGGACTCACACTGCTGATGGATCAACTCACACTGCTGATGGATCAACTCACACTGCTGATGGATCAACTCACACTGTTGATGGATCAACTCACACTGCTGATGGATCGACTCACACTGCTGATGGATCAACTCACACTGCTGATGGATCGACTCACACTGCTGATGGATCGACTCACACTGGTGATGGATCGACTCACACTGCTGATGGATCAACTCACACTGCTGATGGATCAACTCACACTGCTGATGGATCGACTCACACTACTGATGGATGGACTCACACTGCTGATGGATCGACTCACACTGCTGATGGATCGACTCACACTGGTGATGGATCGACTCACACTGCTGATGGATCAACTCATACTGCTGATGGATCAACTCACACTGCTGATGGATCGACTCACACTACTGATGGATGGACTCACACTGCTGATGGATCAACTCACACTGCTGATGGATCAACTCACACTGCTGATGGATCAACTCACACTGTTGATGGATCAACTCACACTGTTGATGGATCGACTCACACTGCTGATGGATCGACTCCCACTGTTGATGGATCGACTCCCACTGTTGATGGATCGACTCCCACTGTTGATGGATCGACTCCCACTGTTGATGGATCGACTCCCACTGTTGATGGATCGACTCACATTGCTGATGGATCAACTCACACTGTTGATGGATCAACTCACACTGTTGATGGATCAACTCACACTGGTGATGGATCGACTCACACTGCTGATGGATCAACTCACACTGTTGATGGATCAACTCACACTGCTGATGGATCAACTCACACTGCTGATGGATCAACTCACACTGTTGATGGATCAACTCACACTGTTGATGGATCAACTCACACTGCTGATGGATCAACTCACACTGCTGATGGATCAACTCACACTGCTGATGCATCAACTCACACTGTTGATGGATCAACTCACACTGTTGATGGATCAACTCACACTGCTGATGGATCAACTCACACTGTTGATGGATCAACTCACACTGCTGATGCATCAACTCACACTGTTGATGGATCAACTCACACTGGTGATGGATCAACTCAAACTGCTGATGGATCAACTCACACTGCTGATGCATCAACTCACACTGCTGATGGTTCAACTCACACTGTTGATGGATCAACTCAAACTGTTGATGGATGGACTCACACTGCGGATGGATGGACTGACACTGCGGATGGATCAACTCACACTGCTGATGGATGGACTCACACTGCGGATGGATGGACTCACACTGCGGATGGATGGACTCACACTGGTGATGGATCGACTCACACTGTTGATGGATCAACTCACACTGTTGATGGATGGACTCACACTGCGGATGGATCAACTCACACTGCGGATGGATGGACTCACACTGCGGATGGATGGACTCACACTGGTGATGGATCAACTCACACTGTTGATGGATCAACTCACACTGCTGATGGATCAACTCACACTGCTGATGCATCAACTCACACTGTTGATGGATCAACTCACACTGTTGATGGATCAACTCACACTGTTGATGGATCAACTCACACTGCTGATGCATCAACTCACACTGTTGATGGATCAACTCACACTGGTGATGGATCAACTCACACTGCTGATGGATGGACTCACACTGCGGATGGATCAACTCACACTGCGGATGGATCAACTCACACTGTTGATGGATCAACTCACACTGCTGATGGATCAACTCACACTGCTGATGGATGGACTCCCACTGGTGATGGATCGACTCACACTGCTGATGGATGGACTCACACTGGTGATGGATCAACTCACACTGCGGATGGATCAACTCACACTGCGGATGGATCAACTCACACTGTTGATGGATCAACTCACACTGCTGATGGATCAACTCACACTGCTGATGGATGGACTCACACTGCGGATGGATGGACTGACACTGCGGATGGATCAACTCACACTGCTGATGGATGGACTCACACTGCGGATGGATGGACTCACACTGGTGATTGTTCAACTCACACTGGTGATGGATCAACTCACACTGTTGATGGATCAACTCACACTGCTGATGGATCAACTCACACGGTTGATGGATCAACTCACACTGTTGATGAATCAACTCACACTGCTGATGGATCAACTCACACTGCTGATGGATGGACTCACACTGCGGATGGATCAACTCACACTGCGGATGGATCAACTCACACTGTTGATGGATCAACTCACACTGCTGATGGATCAACTCACACTGCTGATGGATCGACTCACACTGCTGATGGATCGACTCACACTGGTGATGGATCAACTCACACTGTTGATGGATCGACTCACACTGCTGATGGATCAACTCACACTGCTGATGGATCGACTCACACTGCTGATGGATCAACTCACACTGCTGATGGATCGACTCACACTGCTGATGGATCAACTCACACTGCTGATGGATCGACTCACACTGTTGATGGATGGACTCACACTGCTGATGGATCGACTCACACTGCTGATGGATCAACTCACACTGCTGATGGATCGACTCACACTGCTGATGGATCGACTCACACTGCTGATGGATCAACTCACACTGCTGATGGATCGACTCACACTGCTGATGGATCGACTCACACTGGTGATGGATCAACTCACACTGTTGATGGATGGACTCACACTGCTGATGGATCGACTCACACTGCTGATGGATCGACTCACACTGGTGATGGATCGACTCACACTGCTGATGGATCAACTCACACTGCTGATGGATCAACTCACACTGCTGATGGATCGACTCACACTGCTGATGGATCGACTCACACTGGTGATGGATCGACTCACACTGCTGATGGATCAACTCACACTGCTGATGGATCAACTCACACTGCTGATGGATCGACTCACACTACTGATGGATGGACTCACACTGCTGATGGATCAACTCACACTGCTGATGGATCAACTCACACTGCTGATGGATCAACTCACACTGTTGATGGATCAACTCACACTGCTGATGGATCGACTCACACTGCTGATGGATCAACTCACACTGCTGATGGATCGACTCACACTGCTGATGGATCGACTCACACTGGTGATGGATCGACTCACACTGCTGATGGATCAACTCACACTGCTGATGGATCAACTCACACTGCTGATGGATCGACTCACACTACTGATGGATGGACTCACACTGCTGATGGATCGACTCACACTGCTGATGGATCGACTCACACTGGTGATGGATCGACTCACACTGCTGATGGATCAACTCACACTGCTGATGGATCAACTCACACTGCTGATGGATCGACTCACACTACTGATGGATGGACTCACACTGCTGATGGATCAACTCACACTGCTGATGGATCAACTCACACTGCTGATGGATCAACTCACACTGTTGATGGATCAACTCACACTGTTGATGGATCGACTCACACTGCTGATGGATCGACTCCCACTGTTGATGGATCGACTCCCACTGTTGATGGATCGACTCCCACTGTTGATGGATCGACTCCCACTGTTGATGGATCGACTCCCACTGTTGATGGATCGACTCACATTGCTGATGGATCAACTCACACTGTTGATGGATCAACTCACACTGTTGATGGATCAACTCACACTGGTGATGGATCGACTCACACTGCTGATGGATCAACTCACACTGTTGATGGATCAACTCACACTGCTGATGGATCAACTCACACTGCTGATGGATCAACTCACACTGTTGATGGATCAACTCACACTGTTGATGGATCAACTCACACTGCTGATGGATCAACTCACACTGCTGATGGATCAACTCACACTGCTGATGCATCAACTCACACTGTTGATGGATCAACTCACACTGTTGATGGATCAACTCACACTGCTGATGGATCAACTCACACTGTTGATGGATCAACTCACACTGCTGATGCATCAACTCACACTGTTGATGGATCAACTCACACTGGTGATGGATCAACTCAAACTGCTGATGGATCAACTCACACTGCTGATGCATCAACTCACACTGCTGATGGTTCAACTCACACTGTTGATGGATCAACTCAAACTGTTGATGGATGGACTCACACTGCGGATGGATGGACTGACACTGCGGATGGATCAACTCACACTGCTGATGGATGGACTCACACTGCGGATGGATGGACTCACACTGCGGATGGATGGACTCACACTGGTGATGGATCGACTCACACTGTTGATGGATCAACTCACACTGTTGATGGATGGACTCACACTGCGGATGGATCAACTCACACTGCGGATGGATGGACTCACACTGCGGATGGATGGACTCACACTGGTGATGGATCAACTCACACTGTTGATGGATCAACTCACACTGCTGATGGATCAACTCACACTGCTGATGCATCAACTCACACTGTTGATGGATCAACTCACACTGTTGATGGATCAACTCACACTGTTGATGGATCAACTCACACTGCTGATGCATCAACTCACACTGTTGATGGATCAACTCACACTGGTGATGGATCAACTCAAACTGCTGATGGATCAACTCACACTGCTGATGCATCAACTCACACTGCGGATGGATCAACTCACACTGCTGATGGATGGACTCACACTGCGGATGGATGGACTCACTGCGGATGGATGGACTCACACTGGTGATGGATCGACTCACACTGTTGATGGATCAACTCACACTGTTGATGGATGGACTCACACTGCTGATGGATGGACTCACACTGCGGATGGATGGACTCACACTGCGGATGGATGGACTCACACTGGTGATGGATCAACTCACACTGTTGATGGATCGACTCACACTGCGGATGGATCAACTCACACTGCTGATGGATCAACTCACACTGTTGATGGATCAACTCACACTGCTGATGGATCAACTCACACTTCTGATGGATGGACTCGCACTGCTGATGGATGGACTCACACTGGTGATGGATCAACTCACACTGTTGATGGATCGACTCACACTGGTGATGGATCAACTCACACGGCTGATGGATCAACTCACACTGCTGATGGATGGACTCACACTGCTGATGGATGGACTCACACTGCTGATGGATCGACTCACACTGTTGATGGATCGACTCACACTGCTGATGGATCGACTCACACTGTTGATGGATCGACTCACACTGCTGATAGATCAACTCACACTGTTGATGGATCGACTCACACTGCTGATGGATGGACTCACACTGGTGATGGATCAACTCACACTGCTGATGGATCGACTCACACTGTTGATGGATCGACTCACACTGGTGCTAGATGGACTCACACTGCGGATCGATCAACTCACACTTCTGATGGATCAACTCAACTTGCTGATGGATCAACTCACACTGCAGATGGATCGACTCACACTGCTGATGGATCGACTCTCACTGCTGATGGATGGACTCACACTGCGGATCGATCAACTCAGACTGCTGATGGATCGACTCACACTGTTGATGGATCGACTCACACTGCTGATGGATGGACTCACACTGCTGATGGATCAACTCACACTGTTGATGGATCGACTCACACTGCTGATGGATCGACTCACACTGCTGATGGATCGACTCACACTGCTGATGGATCGACTCACACTGCTGATGGATCAACTCACACTGCTGATGGATCGACTCACACTGCTGATGGATCGACTCACACTGCTGATGGATCAACTCACACTGTTGATGGATCCAATCACACTGCTGATGAATCGACTCACACTGCTGATGGATCGACTCACACTGCTGATGGATCAACTCACACTGTTGATGGATCGACTCACACTTCTGATAGATCAACTCACACTGTTGATGGATCGACTCACACTGCTGATGGATGGACTCACACTGGTGATGGATCGCCTCACACTGTTGGTGGATTGACTCACACTGGTGCTAGATGGACTCACACGGCTGATGGATCGACTCACACTACTGATGGATCAACACACACTGCTGATGGATCGACTCTCACTGCTGATGGATCGACTCACACTGCTGATGGATCGACTCCCACTGTTGATGGATCAACTCACACTGCTGATGGATCAACTCACACTGCTGATGGATCGACTCCCGCTGCTGATGGATCACCTCACACTGCTGATGGATCAACTCACACTGCTGATGGATGGACTCACACTGTTGATGGATCAACTCACACTGCTGATGGATCAACTCACACTGCTGATGGATCAACTCACACTGCTGATGGATCGACTCCCACTGCTGATGGATCAACTCACACTGCTGATGGATGGACTCACACTGTTGATGGATCAACTCACATTGCTGATGGATAAACTCACACTGGTGATGGATTGACTCACACTGTTGATGGATCAACTCACACTGCTGATGGATGGACTCACACTGGTGCTGGATCGACTCACACTGCGGATGGATCAACTCACACTGCTGATGGATCCACTCACACTTCTGATGGATCGACTCACACGGCTGATGGATGGACTCACACTGCGGATGGATGGACTCACACTGCGGATGGATCAACTCACACTGTTGATGGATCAACTCACACTGTTGATGGATGGACTCACACGGCTGATAGATCAACTCACACGGCTGATGGATCAACTCACACTGCTGATGGATGGACTCACACTGCGGATCGATCAACTCACACTGCTGATGGATCAACTCACACTGCAGATGGATCGACTCACACTACTGATGGATCAACACACACTGCTGATGGATTGACTCACACTGTTGATGGATTGACTCACACTGCTGATGGATCAACTCACACTGCTGATGGATCAACTCGCACTGTTGATGGATCGACTCACACTGTTGATGGATTGACTCACACTGCTGATGGATCGACTCACACTGCTGATGGATCGACTCACACTGCTGATGGATCAACTCACACTGCTGATGGATCAACTCACACTGCTGATGGATCGACTCACACTGCTGATGGATGGACTCACACTGCTGATGGATCAACTCACACTGCTGATGGATCCACTCACACTGTTGATGGATCCACTAACACTGCTGATGGATCAACTCACACTGCTGATGGATCGACTCACACTGCTGATGGATCGACTCACACTGTTGATGGATCAACTCACACTGCTGATGGATCAACTCACACTGCTGATGGATCGACTCACACTGCTGATGGATCGACTCACACTGTTGATGGATCGACTCACACTGTTGATGGATCGACTCACACTGCTGATGGATCAACTCACACTGCTGATGGATCGACTCACACTGTTGATGGACCAACTCACACTGCTGATTAATGGACTCACACTGCTGATGGATCAACTCACACTGCTGATGGATCGACTCACACTGTTGATAGATCAACTCACACTGCTGATGGATCAACTCACAATACTGATGAATCGACTCACAATGTTGATGGATCGACTCACACTGCTGATGGATCGACTCACACTGCTGATGGATGGAATCACACTGCTGATGGATCAACTCACACTGCTGATGGATCAACTCACACTGCTGATGGATCAACTCACACTGTTGATGGATCAACTCACACTGTTGATGGATCAACTCACACTGCTGATGGATCAACTCACACTGCTGATGGATCAACTCACACTGCTGATGCATCAACTCACACTGTTGATGGATCAACTCACACTGTTGATGGATCAACTCACACTGCTGATGGATCAACTCACACTGTTGATGGATCAACTCACACTGCTGATGCATCAACTCACACTGTTGATGGATCAACTCACACTGGTGATGGATCAACTCAAACTGCTGATGGATCAACTCACACTGCTGATGCATCAACTCACACTGCTGATGGTTCAACTCACACTGTTGATGGATCAACTCAAACTGTTGATGGATGGACTCACACTGCGGATGGATGGACTGACACTGCGGATGGATCAACTCACACTGCTGATGGATGGACTCACACTGCGGATGGATGGACTCACACTGCGGATGGATGGACTCACACTGGTGATGGATCGACTCACACTGTTGATGGATCAACTCACACTGTTGATGGATGGACTCACACTGCGGATGGATCAACTCACACTGCGGATGGATGGACTCACACTGCGGATGGATGGACTCACACTGGTGATGGATCAACTCACACTGTTGATGGATCAACTCACACTGCTGATGGATCAACTCACACTGCTGATGCATCAACTCACACTGTTGATGGATCAACTCACACTGTTGATGGATCAACTCACACTGTTGATGGATCAACTCACACTGCTGATGCATCAACTCACACTGTTGATGGATCAACTCACACTGGTGATGGATCAACTCACACTGCTGATGGATGGACTCACACTGCGGATGGATCAACTCACACTGCGGATGGATCAACTCACACTGTTGATGGATCAACTCACACTGCTGATGGATCAACTCACACTGCTGATGGATGGACTCCCACTGGTGATGGATCGACTCACACTGCTGATGGATGGACTCACACTGGTGATGGATCAACTCACACTGCGGATGGATCAACTCACACTGCGGATGGATCAACTCACACTGTTGATGGATCAACTCACACTGCTGATGGATCAACTCACACTGCTGATGGATGGACTCACACTGCGGATGGATGGACTGACACTGCGGATGGATCAACTCACACTGCTGATGGATGGACTCACACTGCGGATGGATGGACTCACACTGGTGATGGATCAACTCACACTGGTGATGGATCAACTCACACTGTTGATGGATCAACTCACACTGCTGATGGATCAACTCACACGGTTGATGGATCAACTCACACTGTTGATGAATCAACTCACACTGCTGATGGATCAACTCACACTGCTGATGGATGGACTCACACTGCGGATGGATCAACTCACACTGCGGATGGATCAACTCACACTGTTGATGGATCAACTCACACTGCTGATGGATCAACTCACACTGCTGATGGATCGACTCACACTGCTGATGGATCGACTCACACTGGTGATGGATCAACTCACACTGTTGATGGATCGACTCACACTGCTGATGGATCAACTCACACTGCTGATGGATCGACTCACACTGCTGATGGATCAACTCACACTGCTGATGGATCGACTCACACTGCTGATGGATCAACTCACACTGCTGATGGATCGACTCACACTGTTGATGGATGGACTCACACTGCTGATGGATCGACTCACACTGCTGATGGATCAACTCACACTGCTGATGGATCGACTCACACTGCTGATGGATCGACTCACACTGCTGATGGATCAACTCACACTGCTGATGGATCGACTCACACTGCTGATGGATCGACTCACACTGGTGATGGATCAACTCACACTGTTGATGGATGGACTCACACTGCTGATGGATCGACTCACACTGCTGATGGATCGACTCACACTGGTGATGGATCGACTCACACTGCTGATGGATCAACTCACACTGCTGATGGATCAACTCACACTGCTGATGGATCGACTCACACTGCTGATGGATCGACTCACACTGGTGATGGATCGACTCACACTGCTGATGGATCAACTCACACTGCTGATGGATCAACTCACACTGCTGATGGATCGACTCACACTACTGATGGATGGACTCACACTGCTGATGGATCAACTCACACTGCTGATGGATCAACTCACACTGCTGATGGATCAACTCACACTGTTGATGGATCAACTCACACTGCTGATGGATCGACTCACACTGCTGATGGATCAACTCACACTGCTGATGGATCGACTCACACTGCTGATGGATCGACTCACACTGGTGATGGATCGACTCACACTGCTGATGGATCAACTCACACTGCTGATGGATCAACTCACACTGCTGATGGATCGACTCACACTACTGATGGATGGACTCACACTGCTGATGGATCGACTCACACTGCTGATGGATCGACTCACACTGGTGATGGATCGACTCACACTGCTGATGGATCAACTCACACTGCTGATGGATCAACTCACACTGCTGATGGATCGACTCACACTACTGATGGATGGACTCACACTGCTGATGGATCAACTCACACTGCTGATGGATCAACTCACACTGCTGATGGATCAACTCACACTGTTGATGGATCAACTCACACTGTTGATGGATCGACTCACACTGCTGATGGATCGACTCCCACTGTTGATGGATCGACTCCCACTGTTGATGGATCGACTCCCACTGTTGATGGATCGACTCCCACTGTTGATGGATCGACTCCCACTGTTGATGGATCGACTCACATTGCTGATGGATCAACTCACACTGTTGATGGATCAACTCACACTGTTGATGGATCAACTCACACTGGTGATGGATCGACTCACACTGCTGATGGATCAACTCACACTGTTGATGGATCAACTCACACTGCTGATGGATCAACTCACACTGCTGATGGATCAACTCACACTGTTGATGGATCAACTCACACTGTTGATGGATCAACTCACACTGCTGATGGATCAACTCACACTGCTGATGGATCAACTCACACTGCTGATGCATCAACTCACACTGTTGATGGATCAACTCACACTGTTGATGGATCAACTCACACTGCTGATGGATCAACTCACACTGTTGATGGATCAACTCACACTGCTGATGCATCAACTCACACTGTTGATGGATCAACTCACACTGGTGATGGATCAACTCAAACTGCTGATGGATCAACTCACACTGCTGATGCATCAACTCACACTGCTGATGGTTCAACTCACACTGTTGATGGATCAACTCAAACTGTTGATGGATGGACTCACACTGCGGATGGATGGACTGACACTGCGGATGGATCAACTCACACTGCTGATGGATGGACTCACACTGCGGATGGATGGACTCACACTGCGGATGGATGGACTCACACTGGTGATGGATCGACTCACACTGTTGATGGATCAACTCACACTGTTGATGGATGGACTCACACTGCGGATGGATCAACTCACACTGCGGATGGATGGACTCACACTGCGGATGGATGGACTCACACTGGTGATGGATCAACTCACACTGTTGATGGATCAACTCACACTGCTGATGGATCAACTCACACTGCTGATGCATCAACTCACACTGTTGATGGATCAACTCACACTGTTGATGGATCAACTCACACTGTTGATGGATCAACTCACACTGCTGATGCATCAACTCACACTGTTGATGGATCAACTCACACTGGTGATGGATCAACTCAAACTGCTGATGGATCAACTCACACTGCTGATGCATCAACTCACACTGCGGATGGATGGACTCACACTGCGGATGGATGGACTCACACTGCGGATGGATGGACTCACACTGGTGATGGATCGACTCACACTGTTGATGGATCAACTCACACTGTTGATGGATGGACTCACACTGCTGATGGATGGACTCACACTGCGGATGGATGGACTCACACTGCGGATGGATGGACTCACACTGGTGATGGATCAACTCACACTGTTGATGGATCGACTCACACTGCGGATGGATCAACTCACACTGCTGATGGATCAACTCACACTGTTGATGGATCAACTCACACTGCTGATGGATCAACTCACACTTCTGATGGATGGACTCGCACTGCTGATGGATGGACTCACACTGGTGATGGATCAACTCACACTGTTGATGGATCGACTCACACTGGTGATGGATCAACTCACACGGCTGATGGATCAACTCACACTGCTGATGGATGGACTCACACTGCTGATGGATGGACTCACACTGCTGATGGATCGACTCACACTGTTGATGGATCGACTCACACTGCTGATGGATCGACTCACACTGTTGATGGATCGACTCACACTGCTGATAGATCAACTCACACTGTTGATGGATCGACTCACACTGCTGATGGATGGACTCACACTGGTGATGGATCAACTCACACTGCTGATGGATCGACTCACACTGTTGATGGATCGACTCACACTGGTGCTAGATGGACTCACACTGCGGATCGATCAACTCACACTTCTGATGGATCAACTCAACTTGCTGATGGATCAACTCACACTGCAGATGGATCGACTCACACTGCTGATGGATCGACTCTCACTGCTGATGGATGGACTCACACTGCGGATCGATCAACTCACACTGCTGATGGATCGACTCACACTGTTGATGGATCGACTCACACTGCTGATGGATGGACTCACACTGCTGATGGATCAACTCACACTGTTGATGGATCGACTCACACTGCTGATGGATCGACTCACACTGCTGATGGATCGACTCACACTGCTGATGGATCGACTCACACTGCTGATGGATCAACTCACACTGCTGATGGATCGACTCACACTGCTGATGGATCGACTCACACTGCTGATGGATCAACTCACACTGTTGATGGATCCAATCACACTGCTGATGAATCGACTCACACTGCTGATGGATCGACTCACACTGCTGATGGATCAACTCACACTGTTGATGGATCGACTCACACTGCTGATAGATCAACTCACACTGTTGATGGATCGACTCACACTGCTGATGGATGGACTCACACTGGTGATGGATCGCCTCACACTGTTGGTGGATTGACTCACACTGGTGCTAGATGGACTCACACGGCTGATGGATCGACTCACACTACTGATGGATCAACACACACTGCTGATGGATCGACTCTCACTGCTGATGGATCGACTCACACTGCTGATGGATCGACTCCCACTGTTGATGGATCAACTCACACTGCTGATGGATCAACTCACACTGCTGATGGATCGACTCCCGCTGCTGATGGATCACCTCACACTGCTGATGGATCAACTCACACTGCTGATGGATGGACTCACACTGTTGATGGATCAACTCACACTGCTGATGGATCAACTCACACTGCTGATGGATCAACTCACACTGCTGATGGATCGACTCCCACTGCTGATGGATCAACTCACACTGCTGATGGATCGACTCCCACTGCTGATGGATCAACTCACACTGCTGATGGATCAACTCACACTGCTGATGGATCAACTCACACTGCTGATGGATCAACTCACACTGCTGATGGATCGACTCCCACTGCTGATGGATCAACTCACACTGTTGATGGATCAACTCACACTGCTGATGGATCAACTCACACTGCTGATGGATGGACTCACACTGTTGATGGATCAACTCACATTGCTGATGGATAAACTCACACTGGTGATGGATTGACTCACACTGTTGATGGATCAACTCACACTGCTGATGGATCGACTCACACTGCGGATGGATCAACTCACACTGCTGATGGATCCACTCACACTTCTGATGGATCGACTCACACGGCTGATGGATGGACTCACACTGCGGATGGATGGACTCACACTGCGGATGGATCAACTCACACTGTTGATGGATCCACTCACACTTCTGATGGATCAACTCACACTGGTGCTGGATCGACTCACACTGCGGATGGATCAACTCACACTGCTGATGGATCCACTCACACTTCTGATGGATCGACTCACACGGCTGATGGATGGACTCACACTGCGGATGGATGGACTCACACTGCGGATGGATCAACTCACACTGTTGATGGATCAACTCACACTGTTGATGGATGGACTCACACGGCTGATAGATCAACTCACACGGCTGATGGATCAACTCACACTGCTGATGGATGGACTCACACTGCGGATCGATCAACTCACACTGCTGATGGATCAACTCACACTGCAGATGGATCGACTCACACTACTGATGGATCAACACACACTGCTGATGGATTGACTCACACTGTTGATGGATTGACTCACACTGCTGATGGATCAACTCACACTGCTGATGGATCAACTCGCACTGTTGATGGATCGACTCACACTGTTGATGGATTGACTCACACTGCTGATGGATCGACTCACACTGCTGATGGATCGACTCACACTGCTGATGGATCAACTCACACTGCTGATGGATCAACTCACACTGCTGATGGATCGACTCACACTGCTGATGGATGGACTCACACTGCTGATGGATCAACTCACACTGCTGATGGATCGACTCACACTGTTGATGGATCCACTAACACTGCTGATGGATCAACTCACACTGCTGATGGATCGACTCACACTGCTGATGGATCGACTCACACTGTTGATGGATCAACTCACACTGCTGATGGATCAACTCACACTGCTGATGGATCGACTCACACTGCTGATGGATCGACTCACACTGTTGATGGATCGACTCACACTGTTGATGGATCGACTCACACTGCTGATGGATCAACTCACACTGCTGATGGATCGACTCACACTGTTGATGGACCAACTCACACTGCTGATTAATGGACTCACACTGCTGATGGATCAACTCACACTGCTGATGGATCGACTCACACTGTTGATAGATCAACTCACACTGCTGATGGATCAACTCACAATACTGATGAATCGACTCACAATGTTGATGGATCGACTCACACTGCTGATGGATCGACTCACACTGCTGATGGATGGAATCACACTGCTGATGGATCAACTCACACTGCTGATGGATCGACTCCCACTGTTGATGGATCGACTCACACTGCTGATGGATCGACTCCCACTGTTGATGGATCGACTCACACTGCTGATGGATGGAATCACACTGCTGATGGATCAACTCACACTGCTGATGCATCAACTCACACTGCTGATGGATCAACTCACACTGCTGATGGATCAACTCACACTGCTGATGGATCGACTCCCACTGTTGATGGATCGACTCCCACTGTTGATGGATCGACTCACACTGCTGATGGATCAACTCACACTGCTGATTGATCAACTCACACTGCTGATGGATCGACTCCCACTGTTGATGGATCGACTCACACTGCTGATGGATCAACTCACACTGCTGATTGATCAACTCACACTGCTGATGGATCGACTCCCACTGTTGATGGATCAACTCACACTGCTGATGGATCGACTCCCACTGTTGATGGATCGACTCACACTGCTGATGGATAAACTCACACTGCTGATGGATGGACTCACACTGGTGATGGATCGACTCACACTGGTGATGGATCGACTCACACTGGTGATGGATCAACTCACATTGCTGATGGATAAACTCACACTGCTGATGGATGGACTCACACTGGTGATGGATCGACTCACACTGCTGATGGATCAACTCACATTGCTGATGGATCAACTCACACTGCTGATGGATCGACTCACACTGCTGATGGATCGACTCACACTGCTGATGGATCGACTCACACTGCTGATGGATCAACTCACATTGCTGATGGATAAACTCACACTGCTGATGGATGGACTCACACTGGTGATGGATCGACTCACACTGGTGATGGATCGACTCACACTGTTGATGGATCGACTCACACTGGTGATGGATCAACTCACATTGCTGATGGATAAACTCACACTGCTGATGGATGGACTCACACTGGTGATGGATCGACTCACACTGTTGATGGATCGACTCACACTGGTGATGGATCGACTCACACTGTTGATGGATCAACTCACACTGCTGATGGATCGACTCACACTGCTGATGGATCGACTCACACTGGTGATGGATCGACTCACACTGGTGATGGATCGACTCACACTGCGGATGGATCAACTCACACTGCTGATTGATCAACTCACATTGCTGATGGATCGACTCACACTGCTGATGGATCGACTCACACTGTTGATGGATCGACTCACACTGGTGATGGATCAACTCACATTGCTGATGGATAAACTCACACTGCTGATGGATGGACTCACACTGGTGATGGATCGACTCACACTGCGGATGGATCAACTCACACTGCTGATGGATCCACTCACACTTCTGATGGATGGACTCACACTGCGGATGGATGGACTAACACTGCTAATGGATCGACTCACACGGCTGATGGATCGACTCACACTGCGGATGGATCAACTCACACTGCTGATGGATCCACTCACACTTCTGATGGATGGACTCACACTGCGGATGGATGGACTAACACTGCTAATGGATCGACTCACACGGCTGATGGATGGACTCACACTGTTGATGGATGGACTCACACGGCTGATGGATCGACTCACACGGCTGATGGATCGACTCACACGGCTGATGGATGGACTCACACTGTTGATGGATGGACTCACACGGCTGATGGATCGACTCACACTGCGGATTGATGGACTCACACTGCGGATGGATCAACTCAACATGCTGATGGATCCACTCACACTGCTGATGGATGGACTCACACAGGTGATTGATCAACTCACACTGCAGATGGATCGACTCACACTACTGATGGATCAACACACACTGCAGATGGATCGACTCACACTACTGATGGATCAACACACACTGCTGATGGATTGACTCACACTGTTGATGGATCAACTCACACTGCTGATGGATTGACTCACACTGCTGATGGATCAACTCGCACTGCTGATGGATCGACTCACACTGCTGATGGATCGACTCACACTGTTGATGGATTGACTCACACTGCTGATGGATCGACTCACACTGCTGATGGATGGACTCACACTGCTGATGGATCAACTCACACTGCTGATGGATCGACTCACACTGTTGATGGATCCACTCACACTGCTGATGGATCAACTCACACTGCTGATGGATCGACTCACACTGTTGATGGATCAACTCACACTGCTGATGGATCAACTCACACTGCTGATGGATCGACTCACACTGCTGATGGATCGACTCACACTGTTGATGGATCGACTCACACTGTTGATGGATCGACTCACACTGCTGATGGATCGACTCACACTGTTGATGGACCAACTCACACTGCTGATTAATGGACTCACACTGCTGATGGATCAACTCACACTGCTGATAGATCGACTCACACCGTTGATGGATCAACTCACGCTGCTGATGGATCAAATCACAATGCGGATGGATCAAATCACACTGCTGATAGATCGACTCACACCGTTGATGGATCAACGAACACTGCTGATGGATCAACTCACACTGCGGATGGATCAACTCACACTGCTGATGGATCAAATCACACTGCTGATGGATCGACTCACAATGTTGATGGATCGACTCACACTGCTGATGGATCGACTCCCACTGTTGATGGTTCGACTCACACTGTTGATGGATCAACTCACACTGCTGATGGATCAACTCACACTGCTGATGGATGGAATCACACTGCTGATGGATCAACTCACACTGCTGATGGATCGACTCCCACTGTTGATGGATCGACTCACACTGTTGATGGATCAACTCACACTGCTGATGGATCAACTCACACTGCTGATGGATCGACTCACACTGTTGATGGATCGACTCACACTGCTGATGGATCAACTCACACTGCTGATGGATCAACTCACACTGCTGATGGATCAACTCACACTGCTGATGGATCGACTCACACTGCTGATGGATCAACTCACACTGCTGATGGATCGACTCCCACTGTTGATGGATCGACTCACACTGCTGATGGATCAACTCACACTGCTGATGGATCAACTCACACTGCTGATCGATCAACTCACACTGCTGATGGATCGACTCCCACTGTTGATGGATCGACTCACACTGCTGATGGATCAACTCACACTGCTGATGGATCAACTCACACTGCTGATGGATCGACTCCCACTGTTGATGGATCGACTCACACTGCTGATGGATCAACTCACACTGCTGATTGATCAACTCACATTGCTGATGGATCGACTCACACTGCTGATGGATCGACTCACACTGTTGATGGATCGACTCACACTGGTGATGGATCAACTCACACTGTTGATGGATCGACTCACACTGCTGATGGATCAACTCAACATGCTGATGGATCAACTCACACTGCTGATGGATCAACTCACACTGCTGATGGATCAACTGACACTGCTGATAGATCGACTCCCACTGTTGATGGATCGACTCACACTGCTGATGGATCGACTCCCACTGTTGTTGGATCAACTCACACTGCAGATTGATCAACACACACTGCTGATGGATCGACTCCCACTGTTGATGGATCGACTCACACTGGTGATGGATCAACTCACACTGCTGATTGATCAACACACACTGCTGATGGATCGACTCCCACTGTTGATGGATCGACTCACACTGGTGATGGATCAACTCACATTGCTGATGGATCGACTCACAATGTTGATGGATCGACTCACACTGCTGATGGATCGACTCACACTGTTGATGGATCGACTCACACTGCTGATGGATCAACTCACACTGCTGATGGATCGACTCACACTGCTGATGGATCAACTCACACTGCTGATGGATCGACTCACACTGCTGATGGATCAACTCACACTGCTGATGGATCGACTCACACCGCTGATGGATCAACTCACACTGCTGATGGATCGACTCACACTGTTGATGGATCAACTCACGCTGCTGATGGATCAAATCACAATGCGGATGGATCAACGAACACTGCTGATGGATCAACTCACACTGCGGATGGATCAACTCACACTGCTGATGGATCAAATCACACTGCTGATGGATCGACTCACAATGTTGATGGATCGACTCACACTGCTGATGGATCGACTCACACTGCTGATGGATGGAATCACACTGCTGATGGATCGACTCACAATGTTGATGGATCGACTCACAATGTTGATGGATCGACTCACACTGTTGATGGATCGACTCACACTGCTGATGGATCAACTCACACTGCTGATGGATCGACTCACACTGCTGATGGATCAACTCACACTGCTGATTAATGGACTCACACTGCTGATGGATCAACTCACACTGCTGATGGATCGACTCACACTGCTGATGGATCAACTCACACTGCTGATGGATCGACTCACACTGTTGATGGATCAACTCACGCTGCTGATGGATCAAATCACAATGCGGATGGATCAACGAACACTGCTGATGGATCAACTCACACTGCGGATGGATCAACTCACACTGCTGATGGATCAAATCACACTGCTGATGGATCGACTCACAATGTTGATGGATCGACTCACACTGCTGATGGATCGACTCACACTGCTGATGGATGGAATCACACTGCTGATGGATCAACTCACACTGCTGATGGATCAACTCACACTGTTGATGGATCGACTCACACTGTTGATGGATCAACTCACACTGCTGATGGATCAACTCACACTGCTGATGGATCGACTCACACTGTTGATGGATCGACTCACACTGCTGATGGATCAACTCACACTGCTGATGGATCAACTCACACTGCTGATGGATCAACTCACACTGCTGATGGATCGACTCACACTGCTGATGGATCAACTCACACTGCTGATGGATCGACTCCCACTGTTGATGGATCGACTCACACTGCTGATGGATCAACTCACACTGCTGATGGATCAACTCACACTGCTGATCGATCAACTCACACTGCTGATGGATCGACTCCCACTGTTGATGGATCGACTCACACTGCTGATGGATCAACTCACACTGCTGATGGATCAACTCACACTGCTGATGGATCGACTCCCACTGTTGATGGATCGACTCACACTGCTGATGGATCAGCTCACACTGCTGATTGATCAACTCACATTGCTGATGGATCGACTCACACTGCTGATGGATCGACTCACACTGTTGATGGATCGACTCACACTGGTGATGGATCAACTCACACTGTTGATGGATCGACTCACACTGCTGATGGATCAACTCAACATGCTGATGGATCAACTCACACTGCTGATGGATCAACTCACACTGTTGATGGATCAACTGACACTGCTGATAGATCGACTCCCACTGTTGATGGATCGACTCACACTGCTGATGGATCGACTCCCACTGTTGTTGGATCAACTCACACTGCTGATTGATCAACACACACTGCTGATGGATCGACTCCCACTGTTGATGGATCGACTCACACTGGTGATGGATCAACTCACACTGCTGATTGATCAACACACACTGCTGATGGATCGACTCCCACTGTTGATGGATCGACTCACACTGGTGATGGATCAACTCACATTGCTGATGGATCGACTCACAATGTTGATGGATCGACTCACACTGCTGATGGATCGACTCACACTGTTGATGGATCGACTCACACTCTTGATGGATCAACTCACATTGCTGATGGATCAACTCACATTGCTGATGCATCAACTCACACTGCTGATGGATCAACTCACACTGCTGATGGATCAACTCACACTGCTGATGGATCAACTCACACTGCTGATGGATGGAATCACACTGCTGATGGATCAACTCACACTGCTGATGGATCAACTCACACTGCTGATGGATCGACTCCCACTGTTGATGGATCGACTCACACTGCTGATGGATCAACTCACACTGCTGATGGATCAACTCACACTGCTGATGGATCGACTCCCACTGTTGATGGATCGACTCACTCTGCTGATGGATCAACTCACACTGCGGATGGATCAACTCACACTGCTGATGGATCAACTCACATTGCTGATGGATCAACTCACACTGCAGATGGATCGACTCACACTGGTGATGGATCAACTCACACTGCGGATGGATCAACTCACACTGCTGATGGATCAACTCACATTGCTGATGGATCGACTCACACTGCTGATGGATCGACTCACAATGTTGATGGATCGACTCACACTACTGATGGATCAACTCACACTGCTGATGGATGGAATCACACTGCTGATGGATCAACTCACACTGCTGATGGATCGACTCCCACTGTTGATGGATCGTCTCACACTGCTGATGGATGGACTCACACTGGTGATGGATCAACTCACACTGTTGATGGATCGACTCACACTGCTGACGGGTGGACTCACACTCTTGATGGATCGACTCACACTGCTGATTGATGGACTCACACTGGTGATGGATCAACTCACACTGCTGATGGATCGACTCACACTGCTGATGGATCAACTCACACTGCTGATGGATCAACTCACACTGCTGATGGATCGACTCACACTGCTGATGGATCAACTCACACTGTTGGTGGATCAACTCACACTGCTGATGGATCAACTCACACTGCTGATGGATCAACTCACACTGCTGATGGATCAACTCACACTGCTGATGGATCAACTCACACTGCTGATGGATCGACTCACACTGCTGATGGATCAACTCACACTGCTGATGGATCGACTCACACTGCTGATGGATCAACTCACACTGCTGATGGATCAACTCACACTGCTGATGGATCAACTCACACTGCTGATGGATCGACTCACACTGCTGATGGATCGTCTCTCACTGCTGATGGATCAACTCACACTGCTGATGGATCGACTCACACTACTGATGGATCAACTCACACTGCTGATGGATCAACTCACACTGCTGATGGATCAACTCACACTGCTGATGGATCAACTCACACTGCTGATGGATCAACTCACACTGCTGATGGATCAACTCACACTGCTGATGGATCAACTCACACTGTTGATGGATCAACTCACACTGCTGATGGATCAACTCACACTGCTGATGGATCAACTCACACTGCTGATGGATCAACTCACACTGCTGATGGATCAACTCACACTGTTGACGGATCAACTCACTCTGTTGATGGATCAACTCACACTGCTGATGGATCAACTCACACTGCTGATGGATCGACTCACACTGCTGATGGATCAACTCACACTGCTGATGGATCGACTCACACTGCTGATGGATCAACTCACACAGCTGATGGATCGACTCACACTGCTAATGGATCAACTCACACTGCTAATGGATCGACTCACACTGCTAATGGATCAACTCACACTGCTGATGGATCGTCTCTCACTGCTGATGGATCAACTCACACTGCTGATGGATCGACTCACACTACTGATGGATCAACTCACACTGCTGATGGATCAACTCACACTGCTGATGGATCAACTCACACTGCTGATGGATCGACTCACACAGCTGATGGATCAACTCACACTGCTGATGGATCAACTCACACTGCTGATGGATCGACTCACACTGTTGATGGATCGACTCTCGCTGCTGATGGATTAATCTGAAAATTTACTAATTCTTCCTCCTCCTCATCCAGGTTATTTATAAAATTCAGAGAGAGGAGTGATCCCGGAAGAGATCAATGGTCACCCACCTCAATATACAATTGAACTAAGCATCTTTACTAAGTATTTGAATGTCTTGCATGTGGAACATCATCAAATGCCTACTGAAATCCATATACACTACAGTCAGATTCAGAATGTCATGAAATGTGTTGTTTTTTGCCAGAAACACAGTGCAAACATTTATATAAACTATCTTACTACCTACCTTAAAAATAAACAAACATAGTGCAAGAAGAAATCAAAGTGAGGTAGTATCTGTGGTTCATTGTTCATTCAGGAATCTGATGGCAGTGGGGAAGAAGCTGTCCTTGTGCTGATAAGTGCTCATCTTCAGGTTCTTGCCTCAAGCAGAGTGAAGAGGGCTTGGCCTGCATGGTAGGGGTCCTTGAGAATAGAGGCTGCTTTCTTAAGACACCACCTCTGTAGATGTCCTCGATGAAGTGAAGTCCTGTGCCCAAAGATGGTGCTGGCTGATTTAACAACCCTCTGGAGTTTTGTCTTGTCCTGAGCATTGGCACCTCGGTACCTGACAGTGATGCAAACAGCCAGATGCTCTCCATGGTACACCTGTGGAAGTTTACAAGTGTCTTCTGTGACATACGGAATCTCCTCTAACACCTCATGAAGTATAGCCACTGGCGAGCCTTCTTCGTGAATGCATCGACATGTACATTCACCACTCTATATTCATCCATATACTTTGTTAAACCACAATGAATTCAATCAGGCTCTTCAGACACAACCTTCCCCTGACGAAGCCACGCTGACCACCCCGGATCAGATTATGTATCTCCAAATGCTTGTAAATCCTGTCTCTCAGGACCTTCTCCCAAACCTGACCCACTACTGAAGCAAGACTCAGTAGTCTATAATTTATTGGGTTTTCTCTACCCCCTTTCTTGAGTAGGGGAACAACATTTGCAACTCTCCAATACTTCTCCTGGCCCCAGTGGCAATGCACAGGTTATCGCCGGTGGTTCAGCAATCTCCTTCCTCACTTCCCACGGGGTATGTCACATCAAATCCCGGTGACATATCTACCTTCATGCTTTTCAAAAGTTGCAACGCATCCTCTTTCTTAATGTCAACATGCACTATTTCAGTCTGATTTGTGTAAATCATTCCACGAATAAATATGATTAATCTTGGAAGATTTCATGGGAAGGCAGCCTGGATTGGAAAGTTTGAGTTGTAATGACAGATGGATAGGCTGGATCTGCTCTGCCTCGAACAAATAAGGCTGAGGAGTGAACCTTCAGAGGTTCATAATACTGTGAGGGGCCTAAATTGTGTAGATTTTCTTTTTCCCAGGATCATGACAAGATATAGGAGCAGAAGAAAGCTGATCAAATCTGCTCTTCCATTCTCATCATGAGCTGATCTGTCCTCCATTCAACCCCATCTGCTGACTTTCTCCCCTTGATGCCCTGACTAATCAAATACCTGACAATCTCTGCCTTGAATCGACCCAGTGACCACACTCTAACAGCCGCCTGTGGCAGCAAGTTCCACATACTCACGGCCCCCGGCTAAAGAACATTTTCCGCATGTCTGCTTTAAATTGATGCCCTTTTTATCCTGATGTTGTGCCCTCTTGCCCAAGAATCCCCTACATTGGAAAGCATTCATGTCACATCTACTTTGTCCAGGCTTTTCTGCATCTGAAATGCCTCGATGAGGTCCCACTCATCCTTCTGTACTCCAGTGAGTACAGTCTAAGTGCCAATAATCGTTCCTCATGTGCTAACCCTTTCATTCCCGGTATCATTCTGATAAATCTTTTTTGAACCCTCTCCAATACCACCACGTCGTTTTCTCAAATAAGCCGCCCAAAACTGTACACAGTACTTCAAATGAGGTCTCACCAGTGCTTTCCAGTCTCTCAACATTACATCCTTGCTCTTTGGGGAGGCACAGTTGGCAAAATGATTAGCGCAACGTCTTTAGATCACCAGTAATCGGGATTGGGGGTTCGAATCCCACGCTGTCTATAAGGGGTTTGTATGTTCTCCCCGTGTCTGCGTGGGGTTTCCTCGGGGGCTTTGGTTTCCTTCCACCATTCAAAACATACCGGGGGTGTGGGTTAATTGGGTGTAAATTAGGTGGCAAGGACTCGAGGGCCGAAATGGCCTGTTATCGAGCTATATGTCAAAACTTGAAAGATTTAAATTGAATTTTTTTTTAAATTAACATGCCATTCCTCTAGATATGAACGCCAAAATTGTGTTCACCTTCTTTACCACCGATTCAACCTGGAGGTCCCCCTTTAGGGTATCCTACACAAAGACTCCCAAGTCCCTTTGCATGGTGGAATTTTGAATTTTCTCCCCATCTAAATAACAGTCTGCCCATCTATTTCTTCCACCAAAGTGTATGCCCGTGAACTTTCCAACAGAGTATTTCACCTGCCACCACTTTGCCCCTTCCCCTAATCTATCCAAGTCTCTCTGCAGCCTTTCCGTATCCTCACCACCACCAGCTCTACTTCTCATTTTGGTATCATCTGCAGATGTAGCCACAAAGCCATCTATTCCATAATCCAAACCATTTATAGACAGCATTTATAACGTACAACATGATTTGATAAGTGGCCCCAACACCGACTCCTTTGGGACACCACTGGCAACTGGTAGCCAACCAGAATAGGATTAATTTATTCCTACTCTCTGTTTTCTGCCGACCAGCCAATGCTCCTCCCTGTCATTCCATGGGCTCCCACCTTGTTTAGCCGCCTTATATGTGACACCTTGTCGCAGGCCTTTTGAAAGCCTAAAGTATACAATATCCACTGGACTCCCTTGCCGAGCCAACTCGTGATCTCTTCAAAGAATTACAATAGGTTTGTCAGGCACGATTTTCCTTTAAGGAAACCTTGCTGACTTGGGCCTACCAGGAGACTCTAAAACTAGAGGGCAGAGGTTTAAGGTGAGGGGGTAAATATTAAAAGGAAACTAGAGTCAAAGTTCAAAGTTCAAACTTCAGATTTATTATCAGAGTGAATACAACCCTGAGATTTGTTTTCCTGTGGGCCGGGCAGAATTACCCTGTACCACTTAGAGGCAGTCAGGACGAGTTCGAGTCAACTCGATTGGCATGGATGAATTGGGCCAGAGAGCCTGTTTCTCTGCTGTGTCACTTCATAACTCGAGGGCTCGGCTACTCTCCCTGCCTCTCCGTCTAATTCTTCTCACACCGGGGGAATTTTCAGAGGTCAATTAACTTGTCAGCACGTCTTGGGTATCAGGAGGAAACTAAAGCGCCTGAAGGGAAGCCACACAGTCACAGAGAGAAGGTGCAAACTCCCCACAGACAGCACCTGAGTCAGGATTTGAACATAGGATATTACAGCACAGTACAGGCCCTTCAGCCCTCGATATATTCCTACCAAAATAAAAAAGACTCAACCCTTCCTGCCTCAAAACCATTTTTCTTTCATCAGTGAGCCTGTCTCTGAATCTCTTCAATGCCCCTAATGTTTCAGCCTCCACCACCACCCCTTGGCAAGGCGTTCCACGCACCCACAACTCTCTGTTGTCTCCCCTAAACTTTCCTCCCTTCACTTTGCACAGATGTCCTTGGGTGTTTGCCCTGGGAAAAGGGCACTTGCTGTTCACCTTACCTCTCACAATCTTGTAGATATCTATGAAGTCACCTCTCATCCTTCTGCCCTCTGAAGGCCTTGGAACTGTGAGACAGAAACACTAACCAACACCCGCTCTCGATGATCTGGAGAAGTGAACTTCATTCTGAAGAGCTTGCGACTCGGAGACTCGAGTTACAGGGAATGGTTACGCAGTCTAGTGCTTTATTCCTTAGATTATGGGAGGACGAGGGGTGATTTCTTAGAGGTGGACAATGTCATGGGAGGAGTAGATCTGGTGACCGTAAAGAATCTTTTGCCCAGAGTTGTGGAATCGGTTTCCAGGGGACATTGCTTTAAGGAGCAGGGGGAGGGATTTAACAGGAACCTGAGGGGTAACTTCTGTGTTAAACACAAGAGGGTGGTGGGTGTATGGAACGGGCTGCCAGAAGAGGTGGTTCAGGCAGGGACTACTGCAACATTTGTGAAATAAATGGACAGATAGATGGATAAATGGGTTTGGAGAGATAAGGGTCAAACCCAGGGAAGTGGGACTGCTGTGGGTGAGATGAAGGGCCTGTTTTCACACTGTAATGACTCTGACTCCATCAAGTAAGTAAAGTGGGATTATAACGAACACGAACCAGAGTAATTTTTCAGCAAATCCTACTTATGTCCTTTGGATGCATTAAACATCATTACCCGATCTAGATGACAAATTTGACTCCAAATTCATTGCAATGCATTTGAGTATTAACTACCCTCTGAAGTAGATGTACAAGGTTTTCTGTTCAAGGACACTCGAAGGTACATATACCCTATGAATGAATAACACACAATGGAGATTGAAAGTCTAGTCTAATGGCACGATGCCAAGATAACATCTCTCTCAATGTCAGTAAGATGAAGGAGATGATCACTGATATTTAGATGTGAATGTCAACGCTGCATTCACCTTCTTTACCACTGAATCAACCTGGAGGTAAACTTTTAGGGTATTCTGCATGAGGGCCCGCAAGTCCCTCTGCACTTCTGAGATCTGAATTTTCTCCCCATCCAAATAATTGTCTGCCCTTTTAGATCACTGAACAGAAAAAGAAAGTCGCCATTCACTCACTCACATCTTCCCCAGGTGCAACAGACCTGGACTCTTAAGCTCGTACGACCACCAATGGTAAGCCCGCATAAGAACATAAGAAATAGGAGCATCTGGCCCGGCGAGCCTGTCCTGCCATTCAATAAGATCACATCATGGACTCAGTTTCTAATTGTTTCCCCTTACCCTGAATTCTCCCAAAGATTCAGCAATCTACCTGTGGCTTAAATTCATTTAACAAGGCAGCCTCTACTGCTCTATTGGGCAGAGATTCACTTCCCTCTGAGAGAGGCACTCCTTCTTATCTGTCTTTTATATGCTCCCACATAACTTAAACCTATGAATCCCCCCTCAACTCATCTACCAGTAGAAAGAACGTCCCTACTTCCATCACGTCTATTCCTTTCATAATTTTACATGTTTCTATAAGATCTCCTCTCATCCTTAGTTTCAATGAGAATAGGCACCGGCTACTCAGGATTGACTGCCCTCCATTACACATCATCAATAACTCTGTGGTGGAGAAATCAGAGAGCACCACATTCCTCGGAGTCCACTTAACTAGTGAGCTATCATGGACACACAACATCTCCTCACTTGTCAGGAAGACGCAATAACGACCGCACTTCCTGAGAAGACTGAAGTGGGAAAGACTTACCGGCCACCATACTGGCAACCTTCTACAGGTGCTCTATTGAGAGTGTTGTGGCTGGCTGCATCACAGTGTGGTACGGTTGCTGCAGAGAAATGGATCAAGGGTCAGCCCGCAGGACCGTAAGAGCGGCAGAGAAGATCATTGGAATCTCCCTTCCCCCACATCGACATGATCTATAGGGATCATTCCCTGTAGAGGGGATGTAAAATTGTTGAGGACCTCCTTCCACCCCGCGCAATTTTCAACTGCTCCCATTGGGGGGAGCCACCAGGCTGAGAAACAGCTTCTTACCATGGGCATTTAGAATGCTGAACAACCAAAGGAACTGCTCGCATTAACCCTCTGAGACGTTCATATTTATGAAGCAACGTTTATTTATTTATTTGTATATATGAGTGAATACTTGTCCTGCATGTGTATTGTTTATCAGTATGTGTGTTATGTCCAGCTATGCATCTGCATTGTTTGGTCTGAGGACCGGAGAACACTGTTTCATCAGGTCCAATCAGATGATAATAAACTTAACTTGACTATCTTTATAAGTTGACATCCGGAATCAACCTGGTGAAACCCTTCTTAACTACCTCGAAAGCCAGTGTGTCCTTTCTCATGCGAGGAGGCCAGTAAAAAAAGCAATGTAAGGACTCACAAATTCTCTCAGCTCTATTGAGGCGATTGGAGTCCGAGACCCAATGGGAAAAGGTTTAGGGGAAGAGCAATGAGGTTGAAAGGAGGCCTCCAGGGTACGTTGTTTACCCAGAGAGCAGTTAATATTTGGAACGTACTTTCAGAGGAGGTGGTGGAATGAAAAATTATAAGAGACTTTAAACCGATACTTAAACAAGAAACAGAAAGACAAGAGAGGAATAGATCAGTCTTTTGCAGAGAGAAGGGGATTCGGAAGACCTGGACAATGAAAATTTTGCTTCCTGAACACATTTGGGTGCATTTTATGGATTTTGGGCTGCTAATCATGTAAATCACCTTAAGATTTTCCTATCACATACGGCATTTTTAGATATAACCTATTTTCAAGTTTCCCTATCGTATTTTAAGCCTGCTCCAAGGATACAAAACCATCAAGTGCAACATATCATAGAAAATTCATTTTCTGCATTGGCACTGTGGCTTCTTGATGCAGTCAGTCAAGAATGTGATCAAAGGTTTCACCAAGACATTATGATCATGGAAAAGCAGCATCAGAGCACCTGAAATCTATAAATACTGGCCGGACATTGACAGGGGAGGCATCAGATGCTGAGTACAAACAAAAATCTGTGGCCAAATATGTTTCGGTCAGTTGAACTAATGCAATGTGTCAGCGTCATTGAATGATGAAACAGGCTCAACTCAATACAAGTTAATTTAATGCTTCTCCGACTTGCTACGTCATACAGCAAATCCCGGCGTTCAGCTTGAAGTTGCCTATCATAAGACCCAATTTATTTATAGGAAGTAAACCTTTTGCAAAAAAAAAAGTTGTCTGGTGTAATCGAAGGACATGGGTTTAAATTGAATGGGAAGAGGTTCAACAGGAACCTGAGGGGTAACCTTTTTACACATAATGTGGTGGGTGTATGACACAGGGAGCTGGTCATGTGGTTGGGGCACCTACTACTGCAACTTGGAAGAAAACAATGGATGGGATGGGTCTTGAGAGATATGGGCCAATCACAGGCAGGTGGGACCAGCGTTGGTAGGACATTTTGGTCGGCATGGGCAGGTTGGACAGAAGGGCCTGCTTCCTCGCTGTCTGTCTCTTAGCATATGGTCCTGGGATTACTGTAGATGGGCGATGAATGGGTGAGCAAAAGCCCCATTACTGTGTTGTACAACTCAATGAGACCCTCAGTTCAGAGCCTTGAATTCAGGCAGCTAAACATGGCAGGGCACTGGTTAAATGACTATAGTTACAGCTATGGTTCTGCACCTAATGATCCAAGTTCAAAACCCCACCCTTGGTATCTGGAAGATTTACATTGAACTCATTAATTTATGTACATAACAAATTACCTAATAGTTATTCGCAGGAACCAAGATGCCTATCTACTAACTGAGAACCCCCTCAGTTGATCCTAATCCCATTCGCCTGTGTTTCATCCATATCCCTTAAACATTTCCTATCATTTAAACATTGTAATTTTATCTGTTCTGTCACTTGCTCTGGCAGCTCGTTCCATTGATGCACCATCTTCTGTGTGAAAGGTCCTGTTTAAATCTTTCCCCTCTCGCCTTAACCCCCTGCCCTCTCGTTTCAGATTCTCTGACCCTTGTGAAAGACTGTGACCATCCACTCCATCAATGCCCCTCATGATTATCTAAACTCACGTAAGGTCACTCGTCAGCCTCGATGGCTCCAGGGACTTTCCACAGAGGGATAACTAGAATACTTGGCACAGCCTTGTCAGGGCTGAGCCACTGAAGCATGGTTTAGTCAGAGAGGCTGAGTGACCAGATAGGTTTCGAACATCAGACAACTGATGAGTTAGAGGCTTCGTCCCTCACCCTCTCCATTACCACCCGGTTCACGTTAATGGTGCTGAGATGGAGATTGGAGACAACTCTTAAGTTTCTTGGAGGAAACACCTCTAGTGAACTGTCCTGCCCCACCCATGAGCTCATCAGTACATCTACTGCAAGAGAAGTCTGAGGAAAGTGATTACATCACCCGTAACCCGCAAAAAACTTCCACAAGTGCACCACTGAAAGCATCTTGTCATGTTGCATCACTGCATGAACGGGTACTGCTTCCCCCAAGGCTGGAAGAAACTGCAGAGGATTGTGAGCAGACCTCAGACACACACACCCCTACCCCTCACACCCACACCTCCAGCGACTCTGTCTACACTTCCCTCTGCCTTGGAAAAGCAGCCAACGTTAAAAGACCCATCCCGCCCTGGCCACACTCTTCGCTCCACCCCCCACCCCGGCATCTGGAAGAAGAATCCCAACTCGCCACCAGATTCAGGGACAGTTCCTTTCCAGCTGTTACCAGACTCCTGAATGATCCTCAGCCCCGTAAAACCATGTTGCCTTTTCCATACACTAATCACACTATAACTGCACTTCGGTACTATGTCTTACTGCTGTACTATGCATGAGATGTCGAGCTAGACTGCTTGCAAGGCAAACTTTATCCCTGCATCTTGGGTACATCTGACGATAAACTTGAACTAGAACCTTCTGCATCTCTGAGCATTCTTCCATACGTGGCTTAGTCCATAACCTCCAGTGTTTCTGCCTCATCATTTGAATCTTCAACCACCAAGGGTCAAAGTTCTGGAGCTCCCTCCCTAAACTCTTTGCCTGTCCCTCCCTGACTCACCCTCCCTCTATTCATGGACACCCATGCTTTGGCCTAAGCTAGCCATTGGTCTCCGATCTTTACTTTCTTGGTCAACGTTTTGCCTTGATCTCATGCTGTCCCGTATGAAGGAAAGATTGAAGTTTAAAAGTTTGAAGTTCAGAGTACACACGCAGATCCTTTTTGCTATGGGCGAGGCAGAATTTCCACTTATTGGTGGTGCAAAAATCTATACTCGACGAAAGATGTGTTTACAAAAGCGAGAAATGTAAACAAAGAAAAGAATGCGAACTAACCCATGTGCAATACAGGAAATAAACATTCAACGATAAATAAAGTGCAAAGTACGAGTCCACAGATGTTAAATTGTACCCTTTTAATCCTGGGTAGGTCAACAAAGGCATTGATAATACTGGACGACAAAGATTTTGCTCACTGAACAGTGATGGGTGGATTTTATGGATTTTGAGCTACTAATCATGAAAATCACTTTAAAACCTCCCTCTCGCATACCATTTTTTTTAAGACATAATCTATTTTTGTGGTTTCCTGTCATCTTTTAAACCTGCCTCCACCATAAAAAGCCACGAAGAGCAACGTGTCATTGATCATTCATTTTCTGCCTTCGCACTCGGACTTGTTCCCTGCTGATCTTGGTGAGGAACATGGTGGAAGGTTTCACCAGGGCACTGCGACCACGGAGAAACGGCATTAGGGCAACTGGAATCCATCAATTGTTGGACGCTGACACAAGAGGCATCAGATGCCGAGTACAAACAAAAATCAGCGGCAAAGTATTTTTAGGTCAGTTGAACTCGCGCGAGGGGTCAGCAGGCGAATAAGCATGCTCAATTCGATAAAAGTTCATTTAATGTTTCTCCAAATTCCTACGTGACACAGAAACTCTGTAATTACCGTTGTGCTCAGCTCGAAGTTGTCTATCATAATCCCCAATTTCTTTTCAGGAAACAAACCTTTTGAAGTAAAAAAAAGTGGTTGTCCAGTGTAATCGGTTCACAGGGCAGCCCTGGTTGAGATGTGGGCAGTCGAGTATTCGATGAGCTTGTGCCTTGTGAAAGGACAGATGGAGGGAGACCATTTAGGAGATTATTGGAAAAGTCAGCTCTGATGACAGAGAAAAATCCGATTGGGTGGTCAGATTAGCTATCGTGCAGTTTAAAGGGGGAGAAAAACACAGTTACAACAATCTAATTGTATGACCAATTATTTGACAGGGACAGAAAGACAAACAGAATCCAGGGCAGACTCCAAACCCTCGAGAGTCCCTGTGGAGGGAATAAGGCAAGAAGAGGGAGGCTCATGCAGGTTCCCTCTGACTGTGTGCATTTACGGGAAGAATCTCTGCCGCAAAGCATCCAGTGTTCTATGATAACCCCTCCTTTTTAAAAAGATTCACCTGAATCTCATAATGAGTGTTAAAATTCCATTTGTTCCTCAGACACTGAAGAGTGACAGAGGAAACAAAATGCTTTTTAAGTTGATTTTAAAGAATCCTTGAATGATTAAATCCCACCCTGGAATGGCAGGAATGACTTGTGAGGAAAGATTGCGCAAATTGGGATTCTACTTGCTGGAGTTTAGAAGATTGAGAGGGGATCTCATAGAGACCTATAAAATTCTGGCAGGACTGGACAGAATGGATGCAGATGATGGGAAAATCCAGAACCCGGGACCATGGTTCGAGGATAATAGGCAAACCATTTAGGACCGAGATGATGAGGAATTTCTTGACCCAGAGGGTGGTGAATCTGTGGAATTCATTGCCACAGAGGGCAGTAGAGGCAGGTTCATTAAATCTATTTAAGAGGGAATTCGATCCATTTCTTCAGTCTAAGGGTATTAAAGGTTACGGAGAGAAGGCGGGGACGGGGTACTGAACTTTAAGATCAGCCATGATCTCGTTGAATGGCGGAGCAGGCTCGAAGGGTCGAATGACCTACTCCTGCTCCTATCTTCTATGTTTCACCCCAAATCGTTTGATTTTGATACATTTTGATTCATGAGTGGAAAGAGAAGAGGTTGAGACCCACTGTACAGTGGGACTTAGTTAAATTCTGATACATTTACGGTCATACACGCTGAATGTCACTTTTTAACCAAGGGGGAATGTCTTCACACCGAGGGTGGTGGGTGTGTGGAGCGAGCTGCCAAGTTGTAAACGTTTGAGAAAACTTTGGACAGGTACAATGGGTGGGAGGGGAATGGAGGGATGCGGTCAGCGTATATAGTCGGGCGCAGACCAGAAGGGCCTCTTTGCGGCAGAAGAACCCCGACACAAGCAGTTCACTTAATTGTTAATAAATGATCGCAATGTTCCCAATGCAACAGTGCAGACAGATCTTCCCTGGTGCGGTGGGCAGTCCCGGGGAGCTTCAAGAGCCTGATGGCTGAGCTAACAAAGTGCGAGAGATCTGATTTCCATTTTGCATTTATAATACAACATTTAATTCTCCCCTAAGACCCCCCCCCCCCCCGGTCACAATCAGTAGCAGAGATGAGCATAAACTTGGGTCACAGTGGGTCTCAACCTTTTCTTTCTACTGACAAAGCACCCGACCTCATCCTTTCCTAACCACAGGGCACCCACGGTGGAGCTGCTCTGTGATGAGTGAGGGTAGACCAGAATGGGGAGGGAGGGAGGGGGGGGGGGAACCAGGTTGAGACCCATTGCGACTAACGCCACGAACTTCAACGTTACAATGCCGCAGATCAGTGGAGCCACACCGAGAGATCCCAGTGTCGGGACTGCCACCTCGCGGAGTTCTCGCACAACGTCCACATTTTGGAAAACACACTCAACAACAAAAAAAGCTTCTGACAAATACATCTGTCACTTTCAAAGGGCAAAAAAAAAATCGTGTGCATTAACTGTGAAAGACAGGAACGCCTTTAATTCCCTGATGAACTTTGGATCTCTTGCTGCCCCCCCTTCCCCTCCTCTCTCTCACTCGCCTTCCATTCCTCTAATTGGAAATTTACAAGGAGCGTTTGGGTTCTACTTATTTCCCCTTCAATTACAAAGAGAGTGAACATAAAAAGAAAAGATATAAACATGGCGATCACCAATGAAGGTCTATAAAAGTCATCTCTAAATAAATTCTAACACTGAACACACGCTGAATAAGACATACCTGTGTATGTAAATCCAACCAATGAATTTATGATACAACACGGTGAACATGTGTCAAAGCTGTACATATCAATTCAACACACTAAGAATCTATCACAGGCGCTCAAATGCATCCGTTTATTCACAGGCGAGCACGATACAAAGACGGTGAATACATAATTATATGAATGCCATTACAAATTGAACGGTGGTGAATAAAATGACACAAAGACGTACCTCACACATGAATCTGATACATTATTGATAGCGTCTCTCCCACACATAAGCCACACACACAGACACATGCTCACATACACACTGACATATATTCACACCCTGTTATACATGCAGCCACACACTAACACACACACACAGCCACACACATAACTGATGAACACACACTGATATCTATATTCACACACACTGACACAGTCTCTCTCTCTCACACAGACAGACTTATTAACTTGTATAAATGAGAGCCCCCCCACCCCACCAGCCCCAGGTGGACCTGTCGGTGGATCCAGTTTGCAGAATACCCCCCACCCTCTCCACAAAGGTCATAAACGCCAATAAAACTTGCCCGCAGTATAAATTGGCCGCCGATGCTACGCTTTGCCGGTTGGTTTTGAGAGAAGGGATTCTGGTGTTAGCGACGGGCGTCCAGATTGCTAGCTTGACTTGTCGAGGACCTCATCCATTCCCTCGCCCCCACCCCCTTCTTTCCATCGACACCCCTCCTTGAGAGATGATTCAACCCGACTTATTGGGGTAGCGGGAAATCTTTCGACTTTATTGATTTGTCCCACCTCTTGTCAGGGCGCAGAGACGCAGGAGGAAGTTGGAACGGGTTTCTGGCCATTTCCTGTGAATAAAAGGGTCCATCTCTCGAAGTAAAAATGAGCCAGTGTTCCCAGTGCTCGGGGATGGTTTTACTTCAAGCAGGTTTCCACGCCAGGGAAACTGCCTTAATGTAGCGGTTTGTGTGACCGTGCCGCAGTGATTCAGGGCAAACTAGATGGATGGGGGAACAAGGAGAGATCCGAGAGAGACGCGGCGAGGGGGCGGTGAGAGGGGAGAGAGAGAAGGGGGGGTGGCTAGTCAGACATGGGGAGAGAGAGATGGACCCGAAGGCAAGGATGCAAAGACTGCCGCAGATGGGGAGGGTGAGATACTAATAGGGATTGTCAGAGAGAGAGGGGGGGGGGGCAGAGAGAGAGAGATATAGAGAGGGTGGCAGAGAGAGGGGGGCAGAGAGGGAGATACAGAGAGAGGGGACAGAGAGAGAGAGATATAGAGAGGGTGGCAGAGAGAGAGAGAGATACAGAGAGAGAGGGCAGAGAGAGAGATACAGAGAGAGGGGGCAGAGAGAGATATATTGAGAGGGTGGCAGAGAGAGAGAGAGGAGGGCAGAGAGAGAGAAGGGCAGAGAGAGAAATACAGAGAGATAGGGGGCAGAGAGAGAGAGGGGGGGGGCAGAGAGGGAGAGATACAGAGAGAGGGTCGGAGCGCCGCAGAGAGACGGAGCGAGCCGCTGAACTAACTGCATCAGTGTTCGCTCGCAGCCTGCGCTACATTCCCATTCCAAACACATTGACATTAATACAATCTAAGCCGGGCTGTTTCACCGCCAGTATCTTCAGGCTTACACAGTTACAGAGGAACGGGATGGAACACAGTTCATCAGTCCAACTCCATTCTCAAAGCCCACTTTATATAACTGGCTCAGACTGCGGGGAGATCGCCGCATATGCAGTAAATATATATATCTCTCTCTCTTTTTTTTAAATATAACATCGAGTTGCAAAAGGAGAGCAGGTTTCCGACTGCAGTTCAGATAGGTCGATTTATCAATAGGTTCAGCAAGAAAATGGGCAAAGTACATTGAAAACTCCATTGAAAATTCTTCCCCAGACACGCTCCAGACATCAATTATCGCTGCAATTTTCTCTCTCCTTCTGTCTATCCGGCTTTCTTAACGTAGTCTTTTCCTGTTCATAAGCTCATCACGTTTACTTGCCTGCACACCAACACACGACCAGGCTAACACACACACACACACACGCCAACATAACACACCTACCCGCACCAACACACACCAAACACACACACACTCAGTACAACTAACCCACATACACCCCAACACTCTCTCCCTCTCTCACACACACAGATAAGCGTGTGCAGGATAGACTCACAAACATTCGCACAGAGCCACTTGCCCCATTTCTTTCCGACTCGCCCACCTGCTACATTAATAGTCTCTCCTTACAAATTCAGAGAGAAACAGAAGAAGTCGCCGAGTTAAACCCGAGCCCCTCCGTCCAAACCCGGCTTGCAGGTCTCAGAGGATGGACGCTTCTGATTCACCTACCTTCCCAGGGCGTCTGCAACTGATTGCTGGCCGGTCCCTGCGATTTCCGACTTGTCCTTGTTTGCTTTATTTTTCAACTCTCTTTTCCCCCAAGTCTTGCGGAATAAACAGCGGAGAAATTAAGACGCGACGCGAATGAACGCGCAGCGGCGCTGAGTTATAGTCCAGGAGTGCAAAGAGAATATCTTCTCTCCCCCCCCCCCCCCCTCAGAAGTATCTCCTATCTTTCTCTCTCACCCTCTCTCCTTTCTCTCTCTCTCTGTCCCTCTCTCTCCTTTCTCTGTCTCTCTCTCTCCTTTCTCTCTGTCCCTCTCTCCTTTCTCTCTGTCCCCCTCTCTCTCCTTTCTCTCTGTCCCCCTCTCTCTCTCCTTTCTCTCTGTCCCCCCCTCTCTCCTTTCTCTCTGTCCCCCTCTCTCTCTCCTTTCTCTCTGTCCCCCCCTCTCTCCTTTCTCTCTGTCCCCCTCTCTCTCTCCTTTCTCTCTGTCCCCCTCTCTCTCTCCTTTCTCTCTGTCCCCCTCTCTCTCTCCTTTCTCTCTGTTCCCCTCTCTCTCTCCTTTCTCTCTGTCCCTCTCTCCTTTCTCTCTGTCCCTCTCTCTCTCTCTCCTTTCTCTCTGTCCCTCTCTCCTTTCTCTCTGCCCCTCTCTCTCTCGACTTGCAGGAGCTGTATGCCGCTTGCGTGTGTCGTCCCCCCCCCCCCCCACCCCTCCTCCGCGATGATGAGCTCTGAATCCTATGAAGTGACCACCCCGTGACGGAGAGGGACGCTGGCCGCGATCCCGCGTTGGACTAGCTGCTGTTCAGCTATTGAAACGGCGAGAGGCAGAGACGCACCGGCGGAGCTGAGGGAGAAAGCACGGCTCTGGGTGTTGTGTGGGGGGGGGGGGGGGGGGGGGTTAGCGCCCAGATCCTCTGCCCCGTGCAGCGCTGGAGAGACGCCGGGAGGGGTGGATGAAAGAGACCCAACAGTAGGATTTTCTCTCCCTCCCTCCTTCCTTCCCTCCAGTCCCCTCTCTCCCTCCCTCCACCCCCCCCCCCCCACCCCACTTCCACAGTGCTCTCAGCCATTGGACAAGAGCAAGGAGAATTTACAAATACGCCAGCCAATAGGTTTTATCCCGCCTTCCAACAGATCATGACTGATGCTGGGAACCTCGAGAGAGAGGGGGAAACGGCTGTCATATACACTCTGTGCCTGTATCACTGCCTATTCGTCAACGTCCACCTAACCGTCCATTTATCTGTTAACCTTCTCCATATCAATCCATCAATACCTATCTGTTTCTCCATCAATCTACCCCTCAATCTATCTATCCATCTCTTCGCATATCAGTATCTATTTATCATTAATATCTATCTATTCATCATTAAGATCTATCTAAATTATTGTAAATACCAATATGTATGTATCATCAATATCCAGGTATAATTAATATCTATTTATCAATATATATTTATACCTTTTTATCTCTATTAATATAAATCTTTTAATATCCATCATTTGTTTTCTATTCACTTATCTTTCAATTGATCTTGAAAGATCAATTGAGCTCTATTTTCTTCTGTCAATACTTGAGTGGTCTCTGTTGGTCGTGGTCGACCCTGGCCACTGCGCCTCTGGAAGTCACTGGTTTGTTGGAATGGCCTCTCCAGTGCGCAAGCCAGGGATTTCAGATTTATTGTCAGTGTGTATACAATACATCACATACAACTGTGAGATTCCTTTTTTCCTGCGGGCGCGGCAGAATTACCACTAATCGGTCATACCGAAATTAACTGCACACAGTGTGACATGTAAACATTCAAAAAGAACTGTTAACAGATAATGAACGCAAGCAATCTGACTGTGCAAGACAATCAATAAAGTCCACAAGTAAGAGTCCTTAAATGAGTCCCTGATTGAGTTTGTCATTGAGGAGTCTGATGGTGGAAGGGTAGCAGCTGATCCTGAACCTGGTAGTGTGAGTCTTGTGACACCGATACCTCTTTCCTGACGGCAGCAGTGAGAACAGAGTGTGTGCTGGGTGGTGAGGGTCTTTGATGATTGCTGCTGCCCTCTGACAGCAGCATTCCTTGTAGATGTACTCAATAGTGGGGATGGTTTTGCCTGCAATGTCCTGGGCTGTGTCCTCTACCTTTTGGAGAGATTTACACTCAAGCATTTGGTGTCCCCATACCAGACTGTGATACAGCTGGTAGCCGGTCAGCACACTTTCCACCACATATCTGTAGAAATTTGCCAGCGTTTCTGACGTCATACCAAACCTCTGCAAACTCCTGAGGAAGTAGAGGCGCTGACGTGCTTTCTTCATGAATCCCATTGATGTGTTGGGCTGAGGAAAGATCCTCCAAGATAGTGACACCTAAGAACCTCAATGTGCTCGTCCTCTCCACTTCTGATAGTTTACCTCTGGCTTTCCTTTCCTGAAGTCAACAATCAGCTCCTTAGTTTCGGTGACATTGAATGCAGGTTGTTGTTGATGGACCATTCAGCCAAGCTTTCAATTGCTATCCTGTATGCAGACTCATCCCCATCCATTATACAACCCACTACCATGGTATCAATGTCAAATTTGTAAATGGTCTTATTGTCTCACTGAGCGACACCATCGAAGGTGTGAAGTGAGTAGAGCAGGGGGCTAAGAGCACACCCCTGTGGTGCTCCGATACTGATGGAGATTGTGGAGGAGAAGTTCTTACCAATCTTCACTGATTGTGGTCTGGTTGATGTGGAGATCTGTCTGTTGCCCATACTCTCCATGGTAAGGACAGGTCCAAAGGAATGACCAAAGTTGATACAGTTTGGTGCCGGTGCTGGGTACGGCAGCCAGCCAACTTCTGGACTCCGACTCCAGATCTTTCCTCAGAATTTACTCCCAAAGCCTTTCCCATGAGTGGGTGCAGCCACAAGGCAGTAGAGATTTGAAATTCATTTTCCCTCTCCTAGGTGAATTGCCATCCATGGTTAACGAGCCCAGAGCAGCTTGTTTCAAGGTGCCAGTGGCCCACCTTCACCCTTTCTCCTGCCATTGAGAACAGCTCCGCAGGAGCATAAGAACTGAAGGCCGGGAGTTGGACTGGGTTTTCAGCAGTTGTTTGAGACACACGCCATGAAGAGCATTTGTGCAGTGGTGGGAGCTCATCCCCACCACCACCTTTTGGCTACGACAACCTTTAGAGCCTCTGTCACTAAGTCCATCTGTTTATCCATCTATACATATTATCAGTCTTTATCACGATCACTTCCTATCGGAATATCTCTTTCCATTTATCTTTGGTGATTATCTCTAATCACACTTTATTATCTATCATTATCCCTCTCTATCATTTGGTCTAACTAGAATTACTACAATCTATTATTTGACTCTGTAGCTCTATTATCTATTAGCAATATCTTTATTACTTATCACTCTTTTCTCTCTCTCTGCTATATTTCTCCCCTGTGTAGCATGCAGAGGCAGCTGAAAACTGAAGGATCACAGAGCTTGTTGGAGGTTGGAAGCCAGTGTAGAATAGGTTTGGCCACATTGGAACAGAGTGGGCCTTTTAAAGAGTGTGTAGGGAGGGGGGGGGTCGATGCATTATCAGAGGATCTAAGAGGAACCAACTGGGAGATGAGACTGAAACGAAGTGTTTCTATGTTCAGAGGTGCGGAGAGCGGCTGAAGATTGGAGTCACCGAGGGACATCTGTTGACCTGGTGTCCTTTGAAATAGAATCTTTGGGAGGGAGCAAGGGTGGGAAAGTGGGGAAAGGTGGTGTTTGGAAGAAGGGAGGGAGTGAGGGGGAAGGAGGGAGGAAGAAAGGGAGAGAGGTTTGAAAGGAAGGGAAGGGGAAGGATGAAAGAAGAGAAGGAGGTAGGTTTGGAAAGGAGTGAGGGAGTGGGAAGGATGGAGGAAGAGAGGGAGGGAGGTTTGGAAGGAAGGACAAGAGTGGGTGAAAAGAAGGAAGGAGTGTGGAAGAGAGGGATTCACATTGTAAATTGTTGAGGTGCATATGTAATATGGTTATACATTTACAATCTGGACAGGTTAGATCAGAATACTTAACACTGCAATGAATTCCATTGGGGTTTGGGGTGCTCCTATATTTAGGAGAGAAGGGAAGTGTTTGGCCAAAATATTTCCTTCTGCCATTTTCTCCGGGGTGCACATTACATCATGGTGGCGAGGAGCCACATTGAACTGAGGAGAGTTTCTCTGTGTCATGAGATCCAGTGTAGTCTCTGACATGACGACTGTGTGGCTTGGTTCGACAACAAAACCATTAACAAATTCACTGACGATACCACAGTGGTGGGTTGCATGAAAAGGGGAGATAAGTCAACATTCAGGAGGAAGAGTAAAAACTTGGCTGAATGGTGCACCAACAACAACCTTGCTCTCAATGTCACCAAAACCAGGGAGCTGATTGTTCATTTCAGGAAAGGAAAGCCAGAGGTTTACAATCTAGTGATCATTGGGGGATCAGAAGTGGAGAGGGTGAGCAGTTCTTGGGAGTCACTATCTCAGAGGATCTTTCCTGGACCCAACACACAAATGGGATCATGAAGAAAGTGGCTCTACTTCCTCAGGAGTTTGCAGAGGTTTGGGATGACATCGGAAACCTCAGCAAATGTCTAGAGATGTGTGGTGGAAAGTGTGCTGTCTGGCTGCATTACAGTCTGGTATGGGGACACCAACAGCCCTGAGCATAAAGCCCTGCAAAAGGTAGTGGACACTGCCCAGGACATCACAGACAAAATCCGCCCCACCATCGAGAACACCTACAGGGAAAGCTAACATTGGAAGGCAGCAGTAGTCATCAAGGATCCACACCACCCAGCACACGCTCTGTTCTCACTTTTACCATCAGGAAAGAGATATAGGTGACACAAGGCTCGCACCCCCAGGTTCAGGAACAGCCGCTACCCCTCCACCATCAGGCCCCTCAACAATAAACTCAATCAGAGACTCATTTATAAGGATATTTACTTTTGAACTTTATTGATTTTTTTCTCTCTGTATTGCACAGTCAGTTTGTTTACATTTTTTTGTCTACAAGTGTATGCATCTTCTTAAGTGTAGTTTTTTGCCTTTCCAATAAGTGGCAATTATGCCTCGTTCATAGGAAACAGGATCTCAGGATTGTATGTGGTGACATATATACACTCTGACAATAAATCTGATCTTTGACTTTTGGTGCTTCCTTAGAATTTAACTGTGGCATCTTTTGTGCCCCTCCACATAATGAATAGGGGCATGCAGTCGATGATGTATGATTGAATTGTTGCAGTGGAGGGAACATCATAAGATCACAATTCAATATACAGGAGCAGAACATCGGGCCATTGAGCCTGTTCTGCCATTCTATCATGAGCTGATCCATTCTCTCTCTCAGCCCCACTCCCCGGTCTCCTCCCTGTGAGCTCTGCTGCATGAATAATTCTGACGCAAAGTCCACAGACTGTACAACAGGCTTTAATTAGCTTAAACTTGTACACAGCAGGTCTCAGTGCACTCCTGGCTCCTTGTCTCTGACTGTCTCCATGTGTCTTGAGTCTTTATACGGGCCGGTGATTGACAGCTGGCAGGTGGGGCCAGCCTACCTGCAGGTACAGTGGTTGCCCCCTGCAGAAGGCAGGTAGGAGAGCGGCCAGTGTAATGGTTGGCTCACCACACTCCCCATAACCCTTGATGCCCTGACTAATCAAATATTTGTCAATCTCTGCCTTCAATACACCTCACTTCCACGCCACCTATGGCAACAAGTTCCACAAGACTCACGACCCTTTGGCTAAATAAATTGTTCCACACCTCTGTTTTAAATTGACGTCTTTGTTCTAGACATTCCCCCCCCCCCCCCCATCATGAGAAACAACCTTGCCACATCTACTTGGTGTAGGCTTTTCAGTATTTGAAATGCCTCTAAGATGTCCCCATCATCCTTCTGTACTCCAATGAGTACCGTCCAAGAGCTGACGAAGGTTCCACATAGGCTAACCCTTTCATTCCTGGTGTCATCCTGGTAAATCTTCTCTGAACCTTCTCCAATGCCAGTACATCTTTTCTCAAAGCTGTACACAATCCTCCAAGTGAGGTCTCACCAGTGCTTAACATCTAATCTAATTCAACTTGACAAACTCTTTTGCAAATGGCAATGTGAGAATGCTGAAACAATATGCTTTCAGTTCAAATCTGCTTCTTGAGGACGAAATATTGGTCAGTGAACTGTCCATTTCAATCATGTACGCCCACCCAATGGACAATGAAAGGCAAAGGTCTCTCCACCACAGATACATTTCCAGTAGTGCACAAGAGTTTTAACCTTGTTCACCTCGCCAAAGAGATACTTGGAACATCCAACTCAAGGAAAGAGTCATGGCCTATCAAACCTCATCTCGTATGTTAGAAATGGACTCCTACAAAATTTCTCTGAAATCTGACTCTCCCAACATAGAACACAGAACATTGCAGCACAGTGCAGGCTTTGAGAAGGAGGACCCAACAGTACCAACAAACGCTGAAGACCCTGTGATATCTGCCTCTGAGGATGACATCAGAACATCATTCAAGAGAGTGAAGCCTCGCAAGGCATCCGACCCTGAGGCTGCACCTGGCAGGGTGATGAAAATTGGTGCCAGCCAACTAGCTGGTGTTCACAGACATATTCAACCTCTCATTCCTGCAGTCAGAGGTTCCCACCTGCTTCAAAAGGGGATCAATCATCCTGGGACCCAAGAAGAATAGTGTGAGTTGCCTCAACGACTACTGCCCAGTAGTGCAAACTTCTATGGTGATGGAATACTTTGAGAGGCTGGCCATGGCCAGAATTAACACGAACTTAAGCGAGAGTCTGAACCCATTGCAATTCGCCTATCATGGCAACCACTCCAAAGCAGACACAGTATCGCTGGATCTCCACACACCTCAGGATCACCTCAAAAACAGCAGTTCATACATACAGTTGCTCTTCATCGACTCCAGCTCAGCCTTCAACACCATATTCTCTCAGTGCTGGTCAACAAGCTCCAAACTCTTGGCCTCTGCACCCTACCTTGCAACTGGATCCTTGACTTTCTCATCGGAAGACCACAGTCAGTATGAATTGGAAAATAACTTCTCCTCCCCACTGATTATCAACACAGATGCACCTCAAGGATGCCGGCTTAGCCCACTACCCTACTCATTATACACCCATGAGTGTGAGGCCAGGCACAATTTCATTGCTATCTACAAATTTGCCGATGACGCTATGGTTGTCGGTAGAATCACCAACGGCAATGAGGAAGTGTACAGGAGGGAGATAGATCAACTCATTGAGTGGTGGCACACTAACAACCTGCCACTCAATGTCAGCAAAACCAAGGAGATGATTGCAGACTTCAGGCTGAAGTCAGTGGAACATAACTCAGTCCTCATCGAAGGCTCAGTGTAGAGGGTCAAGACTTCAAATCCCTGTGCCATTGGTGCTCTGTGATTAGTAAGGGATTGCTGAAGGTGGGATGTGAGTGGGAAAGGAAGGTTAAGAATCACTGCTCTCAACCCAATTGTTACTGAAATATTTTGCTTGAGAAAAATGGTCATTGGCCCATTTCCTTTAGAGTTCTGAAACCGTGCACATAACGAGTCAATGAGGCACAATTAAAACAGTGGTTTTCAAACTTTTTCTATCCATCCACATCCCACCTTAAGCAATCCCTTACTGATCACAGAGCCCCGATGGCGTAGGGATTACTTAAAGTGGGATGTGAGTGGAAAGAAATCGGTTGAGAAGCACTGGTCTTGAAGCATTGGTCTTTCCTTCCCTTCCCACTCACATTCCACCTTAAGCAATCCCTTACTAATCACAGAGCACTTAAGGCATAGGGAATACTTAAAGTGGTATGTGAGTTTGGGGGGGGAGGGGCTATACTTTGTGAGCTGTCTGATTCTGTGTAGTGACTTTGATCCAATAAATATTCGCTTGGACGCTAGGGAGACATTTCAATTATTTCCAATACAAGTCCAGATGTATTTAAATCCTTTAACACATAAACTTGAAAGCATCTTCTTTTAAGTTTCCATTAAATGTCTATAAATAACATCCATATAAATGTCCAATAACATCTATATTAAAGCTCTTTGAAAATGCAGTAGCACCGTGAAGACGGTCAACGAAATTATGAGCATTTCACTCGCCCTCCTCCTTGCTGCCATGATGAATATAATATACTCTATTCATGCCATACACTACCGTGCATTCTCCCACCAGCACTCACGCATGCGCACAAGAACAAAGATGGCTGCACCCAGCCAGCAAGACCCAGAACGTCGACTAAACAGGGTATGTGAACAAATTACACATTTTAGCTCCTACCATACCAGCCCTGGATGATGGCAGTGTGGCACGGTTGCAGCGGCCTCACCAGACAGTGATGCTACCGAACGGTGTAAGCGGAGTGAAGGTCGGACTGTAGCGCAGGAGAGGCGGGAAGCTGAGAATAACCGCGAAGTGACGTGAAGGTGTGGAAGAAGCGACACGGCCTGGTCTGCTGTAGTTGGGCCTCTTGTGCTGTGCTTCCGGACGTCGGGTGCTGCCGGCGGCTGAGGAGGAGATGCCGTGGCAGGTCTGTGGTGCTGCATCGGGGTGTCTGGAGTGGGCAGCGCATACCTGGCTGGCTGTTCTGCAGGGGATGTGTCCAGGGGACTGGAACGGCCTGGCCTGGAGGATCGGGAGGCTGTGCCATCTTGGAGCGCGGCGCCCTGTGGTGGATGGTGGGGTTGGAGAGGAGGCGGTGGGGGTCTCTCTACCATTACAGCGCCAAAGCTGATGGGCCTGTATGGACGTGTGTGGCAATTCTTCTTTTCAGGCCACTGGAGTTAAATCTAAGTCTTTGACAAGTGATGGACTCCACTGTGTCTATTGTCCAGTTTTTCATCTTTTACTGTATTGTTACCACTGTTTCTTTTTTCACTCAATATGTAGTTTTGTGTAGATGTGTTTTAGTCTTGTGTAGATTTTATCTTTTATGTTATCTGGAGCAGAAATGGCGTCTTGTGTTGTCTGATGTGTAATTGCGGTTGTGTGGGTAACTGTGATTTCTGGAGGATGTAATTTTGTTTTTAACTGTGTATTATGTACTGGTGTTAAATGACAATAAAGGCTACTCCTACCACTATTATAATCAAATGCAATGTCTTAAATAATAAAAACACAATCAATTTGTGGTGATACAACCACTGGACTGTCTGTGACTGCCTGCCCCCTTCTGCATTCCTGGGGGAAACCCACTGTACCTGCAGGGAGGTAACCTGGGACGCTGGCTGCACCTACTCCCTGCCAATCACTGGCCCCAAATAAAGGATCACATCAGCCCTTGTGTGGAAAGTAAAGCACATGGAGCCAGGAGAGAGACTGAAACTTGTGTCCACGTTTAAAGCTAATTAAAGCCTGTAGAACAGACTTCGAAGTTTGAGCTTATTTGTTCATACTGCAGCGTATCACACAATTACAAATAACCATATAACAATTTACAATATGGAAACAGGCCATATCAGCCCTTCTAGTCCGCACTGATTTAAGTGAAACTCCATAGTTCTACCTACCCACTCCTTTGCCCATAATCCTCCAACCCCCTCACATCCATGTACAGGTACACGATCCTTTATCTGGACGTCTAAAATCCGGAAAGCTCCAAGATCAGGCAAGTGGGGTCAATGGCGGTTGGGGAAGGCTGCCGGGCAGCTAAAGGACCGTGGTCGGGGGAGGCAGCCCGGGGAGACTGCCAGGCGGCTGAGGGACCGGCAGTCAGGGGAGACTGGCGGGCGGCCGAGAGACTGTGGTTGGGGGAGACAGATGAGGGACCGCAGTTGGGGGAGACGGCCGGACGACTGGAAGGGGGTAGGGGTGGATATGGCAGCACAATTCAGGTGGGCTTTCCAAAATCTAGAAAAATCCAAAATTTGGAACACACTGTCCCCCAAGGGTTTTGGATAAAGGATTGTGTACCTGTACTCATCTAACCTCCTCTTAAATGACAGAATTGACCCTGCCGCAACTACCTCTTCGGGAAGATCATTCAACTCAGCCCCCTCTCTCTGAGTGAAGAAGCATAACGATCAAATATATAACATTCATACATTGTACAGATATTCTTCCTTCTTTCTTCATGAGGCCAGAGGTGACCAACACATAGCCTTGAACAAAAAAGAGTGACATTTACCATCATTCTGGATCAATAAAGTCTGTAATCTTGCGTTGTTGGCAGAAACAACAAAATAAAGTCATTTTGTACTTATCAAAGTTTCTTTGTGTCCAGAATCTTTGACCAGTAAACCTCAAATCTTCCTCAGCCAAAATAGACACAGTATAGTGACTTTGATCTAATAAGTAGTCGCTTGAAAGCTAAGTGAGACACTTGTTAGTGATACATTTTAATTATTTACAATATAATTTCAGATATATTTAAATTCTTTAACATGTAAACACTAAATTATCTTCAACATTCGATGAAATGACTGTTAATAACATCAGAATTAAAGCTCCGTGAAGACAGAGTAACATTTATATTAACGGTCAACTAAAGTTATGAGCATTTCACTCACCCACCTCTATGTCGCCATGTTTATAATATTCTATCTGAAGCTCCCGACTCCCGGCTCTGCAATACACAAACGCACCGCACATACTTCAACCGGCTCTCCAATGCACGAATGCACCACACGTGCTCCTGCCATCACTCCAAAACACAAATGCACCGCATGCATGCACACGATAACAAAGATGGAGTCGGAAAGCCAAACTAGGGATGCCTCCAATAACCACATAGGGAATAACGGGATACTTTCCAAACAAGGTAAGTAAAAAAATTACACATTTTGGCCGCTACAACTCCGGCCCCTAATTATACAAATAACAAATAAAATTCAAACTTTACACAGATCTTCTTTCTTCAGAAGGCCAGAGGTGACCCCTTGAAAAAGAGTGATCTTTACCACCACTCTGGATCAATGAAGTCTGTAACCTGTGTGGTGTGCAAACAACAAAATAAAGTCCATTTCCTCGGTCTCCAGAATCTTTGAGTTAAAACGTCGACCAGTAAATCTCAAATATTCCTCCATCACAATTTGCACAGCTTTCCCTTTGAGTTTAACATGAGGTACCTCTTCAACACGTCTTTTGGCTTCTCCCTTTCTTCAGCTTGCTGCTTCTCATACGAAGAATTTGAACAATTAACACCAAGTTTTGAAAATTTATTTGATCCTCTCGATTTCAATGAATGAGACTCTTTAACCTTCCCTGCAACAGATTTGCTCATCCTTTAAAAGTAAAAGATTAGTGAGAGATAAAATTGGACCCCTTGTAGATAGCGAGGGTAGGCTGAGTGAGAAGTCTGAGGAAATGGGGGAAATTTTGAATGATTTCTTTGCCTCGGTATTCACTAGGGAAAAAAATGTTGAACCAGTTGAAGTAAAGAAAAATAGTGGGGAGGTCATGAAGCATATAAGGATAACCGAGGAGGTAGTGATGGCTGTGTTAAAAAAAAAGATAAAGGTGGATAAATCTCCCGGACCGGACAAAATATTCCCTAGGACACTCAGGGAGGCTAGTGGACAGTTAGTGGGGCCATTAACAGAGATATTTAGGATGTCACTGGCCACGGGGGTAGTGCCAAAGGATTGGAGGGTGGCGCATGTGGTTCCTCTGTTTAAGAAAGGGTCCAAATGCAAACCTGGGAATTATAGGCCTGTAAGTCTGACGTCTGTGGTGGGAAAGTTGATGGAAAGTGTTCTGAGGGATGCTATTTACAAATTTTTGGACGTACAAGGATTGATAGGGAGTAATCAGCATGGTTTTGTCAGGGGTAGATCATGCTTGACAAACCTGATTGAGTTCTTCGAGGGGGTTACAAAAAAGGTTGATGAAGGGAAAGCTGTGGATGTTGTCTATTTGGACTTTAGTAAAGCTTTTGACAAAGTTCCCCACAGGAGGTTAGGAAAAAAGGTGGAGGCATTAGGTATAAATGAGGAGGTAGTGAAATGGATTCAGCAGTGGTTGGATGGAAGGTGTCAGAGAGTAGTGGTAGAAAATTGTTTGTCCAATTGGAGGCCGGTGACTAGTGGAGTTCCTCAGGGTTCGGTCCTGGGTCCACTATTATTTGTTATATATATTAACGATCTGGATGTAGGGGTAGAGAATTGGATAAGCAAGTTTGCGGATGATACAAAGATTGGTGGTGTTGTGGACAGTGAGGAAGATTACCGTAGATTAAAAGGTGATTTTGGAAGGTTGGAGGTGTGGGCTGAGAAATGGCTGATGGAATTTAATACAGACAAATGTGAGGTGCTGCATTTTGGAAAGGCACATTTAAATAGGTCATATACATTGAATGGTAGACAATTGAGGAGTGCAGAGCAACAAAGGGATTTAGGAGTTATGGTAAATAGTACCTTCAGGGCTGATACTCAGGTAGATGGTGTGGTGAAGAAGGCATTTGGATTGTTGGCCTTTATAAATCGGAGTATTGAATTCAAGAGTAGGGAGGTTATGATGAAATTGTACAAGGCATTGGTGAGGCCAAATTTGGAGTACAGTCTACAGTTTTGGTCACCAAATTATAGGAAAGATATAAACAAAATAGAGAGAGTGCAGAGAAGGTTCACGAGAATGTTGACAGGATTTCAGGGTCTGAGTTACAGGGAAAGGTTGTGCAGACTGGGGCTTTTTTCTCTGGAGCGTAGAAGATTGAGAGGGGACTTGATCGAGGTGTTTAAGATTTTAAAAGGGACAGACAGAGTCAATGTGGATAGGCTTTTTCAATTAAGAAAGGGGGAGATTCAAACTAGAGGACATGGTTTAAGATTGAAGGGGGAAAATTATAAGGGGAACATGAGGGGAAATTTCTTTACACAGAGGGTGGTGGGGATGTGGAATGAGCTTCCGGCAGACGTGGTCGAGGCGGGATCATTGGTTACATTTAAGGAAAGACTGGATCGTTACATGGATAGGAGAGGACTGGAGGGGTATGGACCGGGTGCTGGACAGTGGGACTAGGAGGGTGGGGATTTGCTACGGCATGGACTAGTAGGGCCGAACTGGCCTGTTCTGTGCTGTAAGTGGTTATATGGTTATATGGTTATATGGTTTTCTTTCTTTCTCGCAATTGGTCATAAACAAGACTCAAACGACATTATTTCTTCAACTTGTTTGTCCAGTTGCTGAAACGTAATTTCTCTTTCTGCATTGTTAGTAACTGATCCTTCAAGTTACATTCTCGTTTGCTTTCTGTTTTGTGTTATTAACGAATGGCTTGTTCTCTTTCAAAAATTGAATCTTTTTGATATACCATCAATAACTCCAAAAGACTAGAGGTTCTGTAAAACTGAGAGGCTTTTATTCACAATAGAATCAAGGCACGTCCATGCTGGTCGACTGTCCTGAACTGGGGAGAGGGCAATGGAACAGTCACCTTTATTGAGGAGTCTAGGTGTGCCTGACAGATAAAAATACAAACAGTGGTAAAACATGGGATTCTGTTGACACACAAGTGCTGGAGAAACTCAGCAGGTCAAAGAGTGCCCCTCCCCTCTTTTGTTCGGACATCTCTCGTGTTCCCCCACACCTTGATGAAGGGCTCAAGCCCGTAACGTCGGTGATGTATCTTTACCTTTGCTACATAAAGACACAGTTTGACCTCCAGCATTTGTGTGTTTTTTTCAATTGTTTTTGTTGTTCGTCCTTCATAGTCGAAGTTAACCATGACTTCAAAATCAAATTGGAGATTGGTGACTGTCGGTCCGGAGGTGACTGGTGAGCCCAATCCGGGCCATGAAGGCTCGCGAACATGTGGGACACAAGTGGGTGGGTGCTGTCATGGCAGTGGTTGCTGCTCGGGCCTTGTGCACAGCACGCTTTCGTGGCGCCTCGATGATGTACCTGACTTCAGCTGCATGGGCTCCTGTGGTGATCTAGCTGCACCAGGCTGGATAGTTGAGGACAAGCGCCTCCCACATGTTGATGTTGACACCTAGGCTTTTGTAGGAAGCTTTGAGGCAGTCTTTTTAAAGTTTCTTCTGCCCCCCCCCCCCACCCACCCCCGACTGAGCATTTGCCCTGACACAGTTCTCCATAAAGGAACTGCTTAGGCAATCGGCTGTCTGGCATTCCGACCACATGTCCAGCCCACCTGGCTTGGGCTTTCAGCAGGAGGATTTAGATGCTGCAGAGCCCAGCTCATTCCAGAATTTCCATGTCGGGGATTTTGTCCTGCCACCTGATGTAGAGGAGTCTGCGAAGACAGCTCAGGTGAAAGTGGTTGAGCTGTTTGGTGTGTCTGCTGTAGACTGTCCAGGTCTCATTGGCGTAAAGGAGGGTGGTAAGAGAAACTGAACAGTAGACCTTCAGCTTGGTGGTAAGGCTGAGTCCTCTCCGCTCCCAAACATCGTCACGGATTCTTTGGAAATCCTATTGTTGACCTCAGCATCTATGTTCACGGCGCGAGAGAGAATGCTGTCCAAGTAGGAGAAGTTGTCGAATGCCTGGAGGTTCTGGCCCTTCACCGTAATGCAAGACTCCTGGTATAGCTTTCCTGGGGCAGGCTGGTACATAACTTCGGTCTTTTTGGTGTTGATAGTCAGACCGAAGTTGTTGCAGGCTTGTGAGAAGCCGTCCATTTCACGCTGCATTTTCTGCTCTGTGCTGGTGTTGAGTGCGCAGAGATCAGCAAACAAGAAGTCTCTGATGACAGTCTCTTGTACCTTTGCAACTGCCTGCAGACAGTTTTTTTAATATACAAACAGTGCTTTACCACATTCACCCCTCGCTTTTAAAAAGAGTTCGCCGGGGAGAAGTGCATTGAATGTTATCACAAATTAAGCCTTTCAGGTGGTCTCATCTGCCGCTGCGACCGTCGTGGTACTGATAGCGATGCAGCAATGAGGTCCTTGGCAGTCTGGTACGCTTGGCATGCCATCTTTTGGTGCTGGGGTAACATATTGGCCCTGCTGCATCATGGGTGAAGATAGGTGAAGGGGGTGCAGGGTGATTGGTAATGGTCTCCGGAACCCCTGAGGTGGCCAGGTCCCTAGCCGATACTGTGTCCTCGTGCCCATCAGGGTACGCCACGTAGGCACATTGGGGGTTGGCGTGGAGGAGATGGACCCTCTTGACCAATGGCTTGGACTCGCATTCTTCTGGAGTAGGACCAGCCCTGAGGGCATCAGCCCTGAGGGCATCAGCCAGGACAGCAGCGTGGTCACTTTGCAGGCTTCCTGGGGAAGGCAAACATCCTTTCATGTGGAGTGGCATAGGTGGCCGTACATAGGAGAGATCAAATTGAGTGGAGCTTCTCATGGAGGACATCTTGCCATTGGGAGACTGGAAGACTTCTAGACCAGGGCTAGGAGGATGACCTTCCAGACAGTAGCGTTCTCCCTTTCTACCTGCCTGTTCCCTCAGGGGCTGTAGCTGGTGGCAAGCAGGTACTGGCGCAGCTCGTCAATCATAAAGGAGGGCCTTTGGTCACGATGCAGAGGGACCCAAACAGAGTGAAGAGGCTCTGTATAGCCTTAGTGACTGTGGTAACTGTCATGTCTGGGCAAGGGATGGTGAACAGAAAAGGTGAGTACTCATCAAATGATGTTGAGAAAGTACACATTGCGGTCAGACGAAGGGAGGGGTCCTTTGAAATCGATGCTCAGGCGTTCAAAGGGTCTGGTTGATAGAAATGCTGTTTTGCACTCTGCGCAGACCTGGAAGCTTCTGGTCACTGTCCTGATCTCGATGGAGAAAGGCCAATTGTGGGCTTTGATAAAAAGGAAGAACTTAGTGACTCCAGGGTGGCAGGGTGGAGGGTTTGCAATCAGTCTATTTGTGCACTGGTGCACATTCAGCGGGATAGAGTGACTGGAAGCTCATTGAGTTTCACGGGTCAGTTCAAGATTGTAAGTGGAAAGTTCAATTCTCCACCTCAATATCCTGTTGTTTTTTATTTTACCTGCTGCTGGTTGTTGAACATGAGTGCCACTGCCCGCTGGTCAGTCAGCAAGGTTAATTGTTTGCCAGCTAGGTCATGTTTCCAGTGCCGAACTGCCTCGAAAATAACTTGGGCATCCTTCTCGACAGAGGAGTGTTGAATTTTGGGGTCCTGGAGGGTGTGGGAAAAGAAGGTGACAAGTCTGTCCACCTGGTTAAATGTGGTCACCAGAGCGAAGTCGGATATATCGGTCTGCATCTGAATGGGGTGGATTCATCCACAGCGTGCATCGTAGCCTTAGCAATGTCTGCTTTGATGTGGCTGAAAGCTGCACGGGCCTCTGGTGTCAGGGGAAAGGAGGTGGATTTAACAAGGGGTGGGCCTTGTCCACATAATTAGAGACCCATTGGACAAAGTAGGGGAGGGAGCCCAGGTTCCTTTTCAGGGTTCGATCCTGTGGGGGGAGGAGGAGTTCCAAAAGCGGGCGCATGCAATTGGGGTTGGGGTCCAATGACTCTGTTCTCCATGACACAGCTAAAAGGATGGCAAGGCGGGTTGTGTGAAATATCCATTTAGCCTTGTTATATGTGAGGTTGGCTATCTAGAGGAATTTTTTGAGGTTGGCGTCATGATCCTACAGGGTGTGGCCACAAATGTTGACACCCTCCAGATACGGAAATGTGGTCTGCAGCTCATACCAGTCCACCATTCGGTCCATCTCCTGCTGGAAGACCAAGACCCTATTAGTGATGCTGAAGGGAACCCTCAGGAAATGGAAGAGGTGGCCATCCGCCTCGAAACCAGTATATTGGTGGTCCTCCGGGCAGATGGTAAGCTGGTGATAAGCTGACCTAAGGACAATGGTGGAGAAAACCCAATATTGCGCAATTTGGTTCACCATATCAGATATGCAGGGTAGAGGGTATGCATCTAGCTCTATGTACCGGTTAATGGTCTGACCGTTGTCAATAACCATTCGGTTTTTCTCCCCATTCCTCACCACCACCACCACTTGATGATCCCCTCATTGAGTAGCCGCTCCATGGCCAATCTAATAAAGCCCTGTCCCCGGCACTGAGCCATCTACTTTTGGTGGCAATGGGTTTGCAGTCAGGGGTGAGGTTCGCGAACAGTGGTGGAAGGGTAATCTTGAGAATTAAGAGTCCACAGGTCATGTGGAGTGAGCGATGGTCCGGTTGTTGGCTGGGAATGGTGGGGGAAGAGGCCGAGGGGTAGTTGTTGGTGGAGTATAGTGGGTGGTTTAAGAACTTCTGGTTACAGACAGTGAGGGGGGGGAAGGGGACCCCTCTTATTCATCATCACACTTTTAAGGTGGCATTGGAATTACAGTCCCAATAACATAGCAGTGCCTTGCTGTGACATCATCAGGAGTTTAAGGTTTTTGTAACCTGTGCCCCACACAGTCAGGGTCGCTATGCAGTAGCCGTGGATATTAACCACATGGGACTTCAAGGCCAAGGAGACTTTGTGACTTACTGGCTAACCTCGAAGGATGGATGAAGCTCTCCATGCTCCTGGTATCAAACAGGCAGCCCCCACGGTTCACACGCGGCACTGCTGGGTTTCAAAGATGATTCTCGAAGGTGACACCATCCAATATGGTGGCCCCCCATGGCTCGTATACAGCGCTGCTGGGTTGGGGTGACTTGAACTTACACACATTCACATAATGTCCTTTCTTCCCCCAGTTAGAGCAAACCATGTCTTTCACCAGGCAGCATTTCCTCAGGTGCTTGCTCAGGCCACAGAAGTAGCACTTTGGGTGTTCACGGGGTACAGGGGCAGGATGTGGCAATAGCAGTGCGAGGTGCTTGGTAGTACAATAGCCATGGTCGGATCGCTGGCAGGACGTGGCGGTGGCGGCATGTTCTGAGATGGCGGCGCCCGGGGCAACCGCAAGGTGGACGTGTTGTTGGTTATGCAGGCTTCCATATTCTGAGGGCCACCTCTAGCATGCCTGCCAGTTCGACCGTCCTCCAGAGGTTGAGCTCACCTAGCTCCAACAGTTTCTGACGAATAAAGTTGGACCTGATGCCCGTAACGTATGTGTCTCTAATCAAGTCCTCTGTGTTCTCCATGGCCGTCACAGCCTTGCAGTGGCAGGCCCGTCCAAGAGTTCACAGGGCCTGGAGGTACTCTGCACTCAATTCCCTTGGTAGCTGTTTTCGGGTAACCAGGTGGTACCTTCCTCAGATACTGGCCTTTCAGGATGTCCATCACCTCTGGGTGCGATGCAGTTTCCCTAATCATTAAGTACAACAGGGGCCCGACCTGGGAGTGTACTACCTGCAGCTTGTCATTCTCTGGTCAAACGATGAGAGATGATGCCTGCAGGAATACTTCAAAGCAACACAGCCAGAGTTCGAAGTTGGTGGAAGCTTCAGGTGATCAAAGATCAATTTCCAATTTCTCCAGCTTTAGGATCTGCTCCATTGTCAAAAGTTATTGTGGATAAAATTGATACATTATCAATAACTCCAAAAGAATGGAAGTTCTGTAAAACTGATAGGTTTTTATTCACAATATAGAATGGAGGCACGTCCATGCTGGTTGACTGTCCTGAACCGGGGAGGGGGCTGTGGACCAGTCACCTTTATTGACGAGTCTGTGGGAGGGACCACAGGTACAAACAGCCAATGAGCTTTCACATTTTGATAATGCTGAATTTCTTTCGCTTTCTGACCTTGTGAATTTTGTCTACAAATAAATATTTCTGTATTTCTCCCTCAGTTACTTTCAAAACTGAAGAATCATTTGATTCATTGATATCCTTTTGAAATCCAGTTTTGTTTTCAAGCACAAAGTTAAAATCTTTCCGTTCACTTTTTTTGTGTTGATCTAATATTTCCAAGCCCTTTGTTCTCTGAACGCAATTGCACCAAATTGTCAGCACAAAGTTAAAATCTTTCCGTTCACTTTTTTTGTGTTGATCTAATATTTCCAAGCCCTTTGTTCTCTGAACGCAATTGCACCAAATTGTCAGTCACGTGCTCCTTTACTCCATCAGTGTAATTTTCTGCATTCGCCAGTTTTGCGGCTTGTTGCGAGATTTCTTCATTAACTTTGCCTGGCGTAATCTTTGGGCGACAAAAAGCTACTTTCAAATTTGCTCTCAGTCTTTTATTTAAGTCCTGTCTCTGATTCAATTACACAGGAATAATCCCCAACAGTATTTCCAACATCTTCTAATACTTCATTTTCATCCGTTCCTGATGAAAATAATTCCTTCGATATTGTTTTCGATGCCATTGATTGATTTTCACATTGATCTGTTTTCTTTTCTTCAGAATTTACAGTCTTTTACTGTTTCCACAACTCATCAAATTTCACAACCAAAATCCTGTTGACACTTGTCTTTAACTGTTCCTGAGCAGTAGAATTATTTCCCACTTAAGGTCCATTAACTGTCCATCCAAGCTTACTCTTAACAGCATAAGGTCCATCTCGCCTACTTCGTATTATCTCTAGTGGTTCCATCTGAACCAATCAGCATCTCTACCTCAGAATCAATTTCAGGTAGATAAACCTTCCACAGATAGCACAACTGATGGACATCATTTTGATGTGGAATATGCCCTTCATGTACAGACTTAGTCTCCTGAGTATATAAAATTGGAAGATCACAAAAATCCTTGTCATGCAACCCAGCCACCTCTAAGCCTGAAACAATGATGGTTTCACCAACCTTTTCTTGTCCCCATAATTTTCAACATAATCTTCGACTTTCTTCCTTGAAAATTAAGTTTGTTCATTAGTCCCACCGTGTAAAAAGATGCAGTGCAGCCTTGGTCAATAAATGTATAAGTACGTACTATTACATTCCCGTTCTTGGTCTTGACTTGTACAGGGCACTATTGAGGGTTGTTAACTCAGCCTGCAACATCACAGGCACCAGACTTCACTCCATCGAGGACATCGACATGAGGTGGCGTCTTAATAAAGCAGCCTCTATCTTCAAGGACCCCCACCACCCAAGCCAGGCACTCTTCACTCTGCTACCATCGGGAAAAAGGTACTGAAGCCTAGGAGGAGCAGTCAAAGGCACAAGGACAGTTTCTTCCCTGCTGCCAACTGATTCCTGAATAATCAATGATTATTCAAAGACACTGCCTTACTCTTCATGCACTGTTTTTCACTTATTTTTATAAACTTGTTTATCAGTTGTTTGCACTGTGTTGCAGCAACAAAATAATTAATTTGGTGACTTGATCATGACAGATTCTAATTCTGAGGGTTTTCAGGCAACGACACTGTGCCAACCTTTGTAAACCTGCTCCACATCAATCTAAACCTTTCCTCCCTCACACCCATAAACTACTTTTCTTACATCCATGTGCCTTTCTTTTGAATATCCCTATTGCACCAGCCTCCACCAACCCCCACCCCCCCCCACCCCCAGCAATGCATTCCAGCCACCCACCACTCACTGTGTAAAAAAGATTTAACTCTGACATCTCCCCTAAACTTTCTGCCACTCAACTTAAACCAATGTCCTCTGGTATCTGCCACGGTTGTCCTGGGAAAAGTGTACTTCCTGTCGACCTTAACTTAGCCCTCATAACCTTAAATTAAATTTAAATTCTAAACTTAGACATACAGCATGGTAACAGGCCATTTCAGCCCACAAGCCCGTGCTGGCCAGTTCCACCCAATTAACCTACAACCCCCAGTACATTTTGAACTTTGGGAGGAAATCATAGCCCTTAGAGGAAACCCACGCAGACACAGGGAGAGTCCACAATGGAAAGTATTCTTTGAGATAATATGTATAAGTGTCCAGAGGGGCAGCTACTGATCAGGGACACGCAAGATGGGTTTGTGAGGAGAAGATCATGTTTGACAAATCTTGTTGAATTTTTTGAGGAAATGACTAAAAAGGTTGATGAAGGTAGAGCAGTAGATGTGGATTTCAGTAAGGCTTTCAAAAAGGCTCCACATGGAAAGATTGTTCAGGCACTAGGAATTAATGTTGAGATAGTCAGATGGGTTCAACAGTGGCTAGAAGATAGGCGCCAGAGAGTCATGGTGGATAACTGTCTGTCAGGATGGAGGCCAGTGACGAGTGGTGTACATCAGGGATCGGTGTTGGGTCCCTTGTTGTTCGTCATTTACATTAATGATTTGGATGATGGGGTGGTGAAATGGGTAAGTAAATATGCAGATGATACAAAAATAGGGAGGTTAGATCTACTGTTGGCAAATGGGATGGGTCAAGTGACGGAGGTTAGTGTTGGCGAGCACTTCGGGTCCAGTGATCATAATGCCATCAGCTTCAATGTCATTATGGAAAGAGAGAAATCAGGGCCAAGGATTGAGGTTTTTGATTGGGGAAAAGCTAGATTTGAGGAGATGCGAAAGAACTTGCAGGGTGTGCATTGGGACTATTTGTTTTATGGGCAGGATGTAGTAGAGAGATGGAAGTCTTTTAAAGATCAGATTTTGAGAGTGCAAAAGCTTTATGTTCCTGTTAGGTTAAAAGGAGGGGCAAAAGGTTTGAGAGAGCCATGGTTTTCAAGGAATATTGGAAACTTGGTTCGAAGAAAAAGGGAGGCGTACATTAGATATAAGAAGCATGGAGTTAAGGAGATGTTTGAAAGATATATTGAATGTAAGAGGAATCTTAAGAGAGGAATTAGGAAAGCTAAAAGAAGGTACGAGAAAACTATGGCAAGCAGGGTGAAAATTAATCCAAAAGAGTTCTACAAATATGTTAATGGTAAGAGGAAAGCTAGAGACAAAATTGGTCCCTTAGAAAATCAGAGGGGAAAACTGTGTGTGGAGCCTAGAGAAATGGGGGAGTTATTGAACAGTTTCTTTTCTTCGGTATTCACTAAGGAGAAGGATATTTGGAGATGGGAGATAAAAAAAAGCAAATTAGGTAAATATGGGGAATATAGAGATTACAAAAGGTGTAGTTTTAAGGCTTTTGAAGAATATAAAGGTGGATAAGTCTCCGGGACCAGACGGGATCTTCCCCAGGACATTGAGAGAAGTGAAGGAGGAAATAGCAGAGGCTCTGGCGGTAATTTTCCTAATGTCATTAGATATGGGGATAGTGCCGGAGGATTGGCGCATTGCGCATGTGGTTCCGTTATTTAAAAAGGGTTCAAGGAGGAAGCCTGGCAACTATCGGCCTGTAAGTTTGACGTCTGTGGTAGGTAAATTAATGGAGAAAATTCTTAGAGATAGTACTTATAAACATCTGGATAGACAGGGTCTGGTCAGGAGCACTCAACATGGATTTGTGGGAGGAAGGTCATGTTTGACCAATCTCATTGAATTTTTTGAAGAGGTGACTAGGAATGTGGATGAGGGTAGCGCAGTGGATGTTGTCTATATGGACTTCAGTAAGGCCTTCGATAAGGTACCACATGGAAGGTTAGTTAGGAAGGTGCAGTCTTTAGGTATAAATTTTAAGATAGTCAAATGGATTGAACATTGGCTGAAAGGGAGAGGCCAGAGAGTGGTAGTGGATAATTGTCTGTCAGGTTGGAGGCCGGTGACCAGTGGTGTGCCTCAAGGATCTGTATTGGGCCCATTGTTGTTCGTTATATACATTAATGATCTAGATGATGGGGTGGTGAATTGGATTAGTAAATATGCAGACGATACTAAGATAGGTGGAATAGTGGATAATGAAGAAGGTTTTCAAGGATTGCAGAGGGATTTGGGCTGCTTAGAAAAGTGGGCTGAAAAATGGCAGATGGAATTTAATGCTGATAAGTGTGAGGTGCTTCATTTTGGTAAGAAGAATCAGAATAGGACATACGTGGTAAATGGGAGAGCATTGAGAAATACAGAAGAGCAGAAAGATTTAGGAGTGACGGTACATCGTTCCCTGAAGGTAGAAACTCACATGAATAGGGTGGTGAAGAAGGCTTTTAGTGTGCTGGCCTTTATCAATCATTGCATGGAATATAGGAGTTGGGAGGTGATGTTGAGATTGTATAAGACGTTGGTGCGGCCTAATTTGGAGTTCTGTGTGCAGTTCTGGTCGCCTAATTATAGGAAGGATATAAACAGAGTGGAAAGAGTGCAGAGAAGGTTTACCAGAATGTTACCTGGGTTTAAGCATCTAGAGTATAGGGAGAGATTGGACAGATTAGGTCTTTATTCTTTGGAGCGTAGAAGGTTGAGAGGGGATTTGATAGAAGTATTTAAGATTATGAAAGGGATAGACAGAGTGGACGTGGATAGACTATTTCCGTTAAGAGGAGGAAAGATTAAAACAAGAGGACATGAGTTAAGAATTAAGGGGCAGAGGTTTAGAGGTAATATGAGGGGGAACTTCTTTACTCAGAGAGTGGTAGCCGTGTGGAATGATCTTCTGGGAGAAATAGTGGCGGCGGAGTCAATTGTATTATTTAAGAAAAGGTTGGACAGGTCTATGGATGAGAAGAAGATGGAGGGTTATGGGCATTGTGCAAGGAGGTGGGACTAGAAATGGGTGTTTGGTTCGGTGCGGACTAGAAGGGCCTAATGGCCTGTTTCCGTGCTGTAATTGTTATGTTATGTTATGTTATGTTATGACTTGTGGATAGTGAGGATGGTTTTCGGGGACTGCAGAAAGATTTGGACTGGTTATAAAAGTGGGCTGAAAGATGGCAGATGAAGTTGAATATCGATAAGTGTGAAATGCTTCATTTTTGGAAGAATAATCAAAACAGGCAAAAGCAGATTATATCTGTTATGTTTCTGTGTTACTTGGGAGGCTTCTTAAATAACTTAGAGATGCAAGATTCAAATAACAAAAGAGACTTTACTTACTGATGTCTTCCACCATCTCAGGAAACTGTTCACACACTCATATACATATACATACGCCCCATAGTGGTGCACTACAGTTACTACCGTAAGAAGGGTGTAATCTTACGCAGTTCCAAAATAGTTCACATTATCCTGAATATATAACATCCCTCCTTCTCAAGATAAAGAAAAATTTAATGCTCCTATCACTTAAGTAACTGAACTTGTACACTAACTTATTTACACAATTATTTTTAAATAGTCCTTATCACAATCGCACTGGTGGTAGTATGTTCCTTCGCCATCTTGTGGATTTGGCTGTGACCGTTGGGCTCTGTGTTGCTGGTCCACGTGTAGGTGATGTAGTTTGTGGTGCTTCACCTGACAACTGCTGTGTTGATGTTTCACTATTAGTGGACGTGGTCTCTTCACTTGATACCTCCCTTGATATTGGTGCTGCAGGCTTTGCTGGTATTAAAACTTAAGGCTTCATCACATCTTGTGATGACCGGATGTGAATTCTGTTCCTCCTCAGCCGATCGCCAGAGTCTGTCTCGACAATGTATGATCTTGGCGTCTCAGCTTCTCTGATGACCTTTGCTGGGGTCCATGTTTTCAACATCAGTTCTTGAATACGCCCATGCTGCCCTCTGAGGAGTTCTGGCAATGTTTGTACATGTTTGTTATAATGCTGGCGTCCTTCTTCTTGTATGTCAGCCAGTCTTCTTCTGGTTTCCTCCTGGTCTTCTGGAGTTATATAGTCAGGATAATGTGAACTGTTTTGTGACCGTGTAAGAATACACTGTGGTAATTGCAATGCACCACTGTGAGGCGTATGTATATGTATATGAGCGTGTGAACAGTTTCCTGAGATGGTGGAAGACATCAATAAGTAAAATCTCTTTTGTTATTTGGTTCTTGCATCTCTAAGTTATTTAAGAAGCCTCCCAAGTAACACAGAGACATAACATGGTGGCAGCAGTATAAGAAAACAAGAATAAAGCCATACAATTAATTGTAAGTCACTGAAATACGAAGGGAAAAAAGATTACTGAAAAAATGGCTGGAGCAACAGCAGTTCACCCAGTGATGGACGGGGAGGCTGAAGTCATTGTTGAATTGTTTAAAAAGTTTCAAAAGAAGTCCAATTTAGCATTCAAAAGCTATTTTAAAAATACAGCAGCAGAAGAGAATGTCAATTATATACTTCTCTGGACAAAGGAGCGAGGCCTTGACTTATATTTAATAGCTGGGAGCTTGAAGAGGTGGGGAAAAATGATCCAGAGGAGATATTTGCAAAGTTTTCTTCTCACCTTGAACTCAGGTCGAATCATAGAAATAAATGCTCTGAATTTCAGGCTTAATGGAAGAGACTGGTGAAACTATAGATAATTTTCTCACTAGACTAAAATTGTTGCTGCAAAATGCAGATTTAAGATATAGAGGAAAGATTAGTTGATCAACTAATATGGGGAAGTGCCCATCCTGAAATGCAGAAGTCTCTTATAGGGAAGGATAGCTTGAAGCTATAGACACAGCCAGAGCCTTCGAACCCATGAAGATACAAATGAAATTCCTATCAACAGCAAAGAGAAGGAAGGGTTGATGCTATAAAGCACACAATCAGAAAAGTGCAAACTCCCCAAGACCTGCAGGAAGTGCGGCTGACAACACCCCTTCGATGACCGAAACAAATGCCGCTCATATCTGTGGCAAAGCAGACCACTGGGTGAAAATGTGCAAGTCTTGTATGAAGAAAACAATAATACCAGTGAAGAAAAAAGACAAGAAGATTCCACCACTGCCACCATGTTATGTCTCTGTGTCACTTAAATAACTTAGAGATGTAAGATTCAAATAACAAAAGGGACTTTACTTACTGATGCCTTTCACCATCTCAGGAAACTGTTCACACTCACTCACATACATATACATACGCCCCACTGTGGTGCACTAGAGTTACTACAGTGAGAAGGCTGTATTCTTATGCAGTTACAATCTCCATTTCAGCATTACCCAGTTCTTCAACTGTGAGACCACTGTTTACCTGAGTTTCATGATTTCCTGTCTCCATCTGTGGCAGACCTCTCTGCTGGATGTTATCTGGATGAAGCTCAGCAAGAACACCGCTCACCCATTTCCTCTTTCTCCTATGATACAGAAGCAGCCCTTTAAGTCTGAACATCCCTGCTAATGCCCTTTTCAAACGAGTCTCCAGGATGAGAAGTAATGGATTAAGCGGGAAACTGGATCCATTTCTTCAGTCATTATCTGAGCAGCATTTCAGAGACCTTTGGTGAGATTTCTTCCAAACATCAGGATTCTGAGGCCACTCTTCCTGAGGCTGAAGAAGAAACTAAGGCCCGGACACCCTTCCTTCAGAAAAGATTTGGCTTTCAAACTTGCAGAAGCCATGTCTGCTGGATCGTTAACTGTGCATGTGAGACTTGGTCAATTTCAGCATCTCTGTTGGCCACGTAAGTTCAGAATCTTGAGGACTTATTGGTGATGTATTTGAGCACAGAGGTGCTATCGGTCCAAAATATGGAAACCGCTCGTTCCATCTGCAGCACTTTTCTCCATGGTGGCAGCAATCAACTCCATTCAAGGGATAGTGGCTGGCCTTAATGGAGTCACTCTTGATTTTCCCATCAATGTCCCTGACCATGGTAATTATGCAGTAACAAGAAACCAACAGTTCTGTAACCATCCTCGCACGCATCAGCAAAATGATGCAGTTGAGCAGATGTCACCGTTCCAAAGTTTGTGGGTTTGAAACATCTGTCAACCTTAAAGTCTTCCTATGAAGATCCTGAATCCAACATGTCCATTCTTATACAATAGAGTCTGGGATCGTATCATCTCAACCAATCCTTTTCCTACACAAATCTTGCAGTATCTTCTTGGCAGTCAGGACTACTGATGCCAATATTCCTCAGAGATCCTACATCAAACTGACTGTTGAAAGAATCCCCGTTGTTGGGAGAGGTTGGTCTTTCAAGAGTATTTTGAACTTAAAAACATCTGACTGAACAAACCATTGTTCACCTAATACTTTCTCCACAGGAAGGTTGTCCTGGTCCAAGTCCAGATTCTTTATTTCTTTTGTTTCGGGTATGGCAGCCAACACATACGACTGCTACTTATCTATTTGATAAGTGGAAAGCCTCCCTTGAAGCAAATCACATGTTAAGGAGCAATTGTATCTTCTTCTGAAGCTGCAGAAGTGATGCAGTCATCCACATAGAAGTTGTTCATGATGGTGCCTACATATTGTGCTCAGCACACTTCCTAAGGGCAAAGTTCACACAACTTGGAGATGAAGTGGCTCCAAAGAGATGCCCTGTCAACCTATATTCCACTGTGTTTTGAGTCTAGTCTCTTTCAGGCCACCTGTAACAAGTCACAGTCTTCATTTGGTACTTTCACCTGCAATGATTTACAGAATCTAGACATGACTTCCATCAATGTACTGGTCACAGATCTGGCCCCTGTAAGAGCTAAGAATTCAATGAAACTCTTTGAAATGTCACTTCATAGTTAAACACCACTCAAAGTTTTTTTTTCTTTTGTGGATACAAAACCCATGGTGTAATAGTTACCATTTTCTGCCATCACTATGCTCCAAGACACTTTCTCTGAATAACCGTTGGATATTCATGAAGTTGGTGTAGTCCGAATGAAAGGAAGAATCCCTCTTGAATCTTCTCTTTAGGTACAGTGTACATTGTTCAGCAACTCTGCTATTGTCAGCCATGCATATTTCACTTTCCTTTAAAGGTAATCCAATGGTCATCGACCAGCTTGGCAGATTTTGAGACTAAATCCAAGAACTGCTCATCTTCTCTTGAAGGTCCTTGCTCATCACTGAGGCCCTCAGGAAAGTAAGTCCTGAGCTGTTGTTCCCACAGCTCATCACATTTCACAACTGCTATCCCTTGTCACTGACCGCACCTGAGCATTATCACTTTTGTTTCCTAATGGTCCATTGATCATCCAACCAAGCGTGGTTTTGACAGCTCAAGGTCCTTCTCCCACACTCCGTATTACATCTAGTGGTTTCAGAGCCTTTGGTACATCTGAGCCCATCAGCCACTCTATCTCAAAGCCAATTTCGGGTAGGTGAACATTTCCTCAGGTGAGATCATTGATCGATATTATTTTGAAGTGGGATGATCCCTTTGAGGGCAGGCATAGGCTTCTGAGGGCATGCACCTGGGAGCTCCCAAAAACCGCTGCAGTCTAGGCCAGCGACCTGTTAGCCTGAAATAATGCTTGTTTCAATGACCTTCCTTTGACCCATTGTTCTCCATAGAATATTTGACCTTCTTCCCTGAAGATTAAGCTTACTCATTAGCCCCACAAATGATGCAGTGCTGCCTGAGTCATGAAATGCATAAGTGTGCACAGTTGCATTCCTCTTTCTGGCCTTGACTTGTACAGGCACTATTGAGAGTTTGCAGTTATCTTCACCGGCCCGTCAGACCACTTGTCTGAACAAGGGTTGCAGCACTGGCTTCAGCTGTTTCCTTTCTTCCTGTTTGCTCCTTTTCTATTCCCTTCTTTCTTTGGTGGATTTGCAGCATTCAGGGATGCTTTAAACCACAGATGTTGCAGCTGAGCCATTCCCTGCAGATCTTGCTGGTGTGTCCTTCCCACAGTCAGCCTAAATATACTCCATTTTCTTTTAGGGAAGTGATTTTCTCACTCTGCACCCTCTCATCCAACTGGGGACACATCTCTAAAGCATGTCCACCTCAACAGAATGAACAGCCCTTCAAAGCAGGCAAACTCTCCTTTTCCTTCGTTCCTTTGCTCATTTTCCTTATCTGCAACTGTCAAAGTTGTGGCAAAGATGCTTTCTTTTATTCTTGGTTGAGGAAGTGACTTGGACCTCCTCTTTGCTCACTGTCGGAGAGCCTCCGCTCTCTCCAAATACTGGATCTGTTGAAATCCTCAAGGAAATCCACCATACCTTTAAATGTAGCTCTTTGATAGTGTTTTGCCTGGAAATCACAGGCCACAGTTCTCTGTATATCTCTCAGACGGGAGGGCAACTTCCTTATGATGACCAGCATATTAGCAGGTATGTCTAGCTCATGCATGCAGGTGATCTCTTCCATGGCATTACAACATCCTCTTAGAAAGAGAGTGTATATGTGTGTAGAGCTTTTGATTAATCATGAAAGCCCATCATATAAGATTTTATGCTCACCGCCAAAATGCTCCTGTAGTAAAGCCTTCCTGAATCCTCTTTTTGAGGCCATATGTAGTGCAATTGATCTGTGTCAATAGTAATATTTAAGTTAAGGTTAAGCTATATTTCTTATAATAATATATATAACCATATAACCGTTTACGGCGCGGAAACAGGCCATATCAGCCCTTTGAGTCCACACTGGTTCACTTGAACAACTCCACTAGCTCAACCCTCCCGCTCTCCGCCCATAACCCTCCAACCCCCTCACCTCCATGTACACATCCAACCTTCTCTTAAATGACAGAAGGGATCCTGCCGCAACTATCTCTTTTGGAAGATCATTACATTCTGCTACAACTCGCTGAGTGAAAAAGCATCCTTTAATATTTTTTCTAAAATTTTGCCCCCTTACCCTTAACTCATGCCCTCAGGGGAAAGAGTCTGTTTATGTCCAGTCTATCTATTCCTTTCATAATTTTAAATACCTCTATCAAGTCCCCTCTCAGTCATCTACGTTCCAATGAATAAAGTCCCTGTCTCCTTAATCTCTCCCTGTAATCCAGATGCTGCTAGCCAGGCAACATCCTTGTGAACCTTCTCTGCACCTTCTCCACCTTATTTATATCCTTTCTATAATTTGGAGACCAGAACTGAGCACAGTACTCCAAACTAGGTCTCACCAATGCCTTAAACAGCCGTAGCATCACTTCCCAGCTCCTATAGTAAAGTAAATGATAGAGTTAAAATTTTGCATATGTATTCTTAGTAAGTGAGTCGTGGACTGGTACAGCTCCATAGCCAAGAAAACCCAGCAGTGCCTCTACCTCTTGTGAAGGCTGAGGCAAGTCCATCCTCACGACATTCTGCAGAGGTTGGATCGAGAGCATCCTGTGCAACTGCATCACAACCTGGTTTTGAACCTGTGCCTCCTCAGACCGCAAGACCCAGTCAGCAGAAAGGACCATTGGGGAACCCCTTCCTAGCATGAAGGACATCTACTATACTCGATGCAGGCAGAAAACAATAAACATTGTGAAAGCCTCCACACATCCTGCATGTAAACTGTTCTCCCTTCTGCCATCTGGTAGGAAGTATCGTAGCACTCAGGCACTTAAGTCCAGTACAGGCGTGGATAGTGCGCGGTGGACTTTCAGTGAATATGTCTCCTTACCTTAATATTTTAATGTGTTAGCTCCTAACTTATATCTGGGTAAATATGCTCCGTGGACCTGGAGAAACGCTATCTCGTCTTTACCACGCGAGCATGGTATGAATGACAAATAAAGTTGACTTGACTTGAGATGCGGCTATTTTCTGGACTACTATCCATTAAAAAAAACCACTTGGAGGGTAAGTGGGCTCTTCACTGTGACACATTTAGATGAATTCATGATGAAGTCCAGATGAGTGTTAAATGGTAACGTCTATAATAGTGTGGTAATGAAAGTCTACCAAAATATCATAACTTAACATCTAATGATAAACAGAAACTATCAGAGCTCTACTCACCCACCGTCTATCCCACCATACTAGTTAACATGGGCTAACTGATATCCAACGCCGTGAGCCCCATGTGCATGCACCAACCACCCACAGTGAATAGCGCGCGCGTACCAGAAGCGGCAGAATGCGATCAGCCTCCAGACCCTAGGGCACCACCGACACCCGCCACCAGACCAACAGCAATGAACAGCACACCTTTGGCTCCTACAAGACCAAAAGACTTAGGAGGAGCAGGCCACCTGGCCCATCTTCGCCATTCGAATCATGGCTGGTGCATTTTCCTCGCAACTCCATTGCTTTGCCTTCTCCCCATAACCTTTGCTACCTTTACTAATCAACTCCCAACAACCTCTGCTTTAAACCTGGGCCCTACAGCCATCATTGGAAATGAATTCCGCACATGCCCCATCCTGCGGCTGAAGAAATTTCTCCTCAGCTCTGTTCTAAAAGGGACGTCCTTTTATTCTGAGGCAGTTCCCTCTTGTTCTGGGCTCTCCCACAACTGGAAACACAAATGACAGTCTCACCCCCAACCCCCACCAACTGGTAACACAATTGTCCAAGAAAGAAGGGGGTGTTTGAGCTGCCTTCATTAATTAACCCCTGTCTTGATCTTAAGGAATTCAATGTTATTCATCTAACTATATTATTTAAACCTTTTCGGTGAAGTTAATTAAATCCTTAAGCCAATATGATTCAAGTAAGGTGGTCATAATTTAACAAACATGTTGTATTTCTTTCTAAGATTATCAGTTATCTTTTCCAAGGGGGGCATAACTTTGCATTCCCATATCCCAGCAAGTAATAAGTCGGGGGGGGGAGTCGAACTTCCATGTAACAGCGATACGTATCCTGGCCACTGCTAGTGGAATCGTCACAAACTGGATTTGTGCCAATAATCACAAGATCGCTCAATAAATACAGATCTGGTTCCAATGGAAAATCCACTTCTATAATTTTTGTCTAAGTTTCTGCCAAGTCATAACAAGAGGATCTTACTTTCACGCGGAGCCAGATTGAATGTATGTGGTGGAACTACTGTGTAGCTCTTAGCACTGCCTGTATCTATGTATTGTATGAACTGGCCCGACCCCTGCACCTGTGACTCCTCCCTCCTCCCCAATATCCCCATAAAGGCTGTTATACCCAACTCTTCCCTCAGTACCTGCCTTGGAACTGGGTCAGTCAGCAACATGTGATATGTGCTGATGTCTTAAAGTGATTAAAGCCTATTAATCACAACTCAGTCTAATGGGGTTGATGCTCCAACCTAAAACATGAGGCCGGAATTTCAAATTTTAATCCGTGTCATTTTTGCGGTGGAAGGTGTAATTGGTGCATAAACTTGTATTGTACCAATCTATATCTGACATTCATAAATAATGTCATATTATCAGAAAACAATTTTGACCAATATTGTTCTTGAATCCTTTTCCCCAAGTCCATCTCCAACCTTTCCCTAGATTTGTACAAGCCCAGTTTTGGCCTATTGCTTTGCATTAGGAAATACATCTTAGATCTAAATTTAGGGATAAACCCTCCTGATTGATGTTAATGGCGACTCTTCGTCTGCCTTACACAGAATCAACGTCAGAACATGTCTAATCGGGGAACATTAGGGTAACCGCTGGTGGCGGTGGAGGGAGTGCACAAGCGAAAGTTTCGGAAACTCTGTCGGCGGGGGTGGGGAGAGCTGGGTGCCATACCTACCATCAACCTCCTCCATGCGCTGCTGTCAGGCTTTCCCTTCCCTCCGACATAACAGACAAATGCATATGTTTATATTGCGTAGAGGTGAAACCATGTGTCGCTAGTGACGCTGGTGCTTGGGGTGAGGGGGGAGCACAACGGCTCATTTGGGTTGGGGCCAATGCCCGCGAATTCCACTCCCCCTTGGCACAGGCTGAGGCCTTACGGCAGGCTGAAGGGAATTTTGTGCAATATTATTACATGCCAGTAAAGAAATCTTGAATCTTGAGTAATGGGCATTGTAATTATGCTTGAGGCCGCAGAAAATGTAGATAGAGTCCACGGTGAGGAGGGGTTTACGTTCTGCATTCACCACTTTCTGCAGCTTCTTTCGATTTTGAGATCAGCTCCCGTCCCACGCTGCGATGCATCCTGCAAGTGTTTTCGCTGCTGCTCCTCGAGAAGCTGTTGAGAGATGGGGAAGAAGGGGTGGCATGTCAAACCTCCTTCATCTTCCAAGAAAGTAGAGGCACTGGTGATTGCCCCTAGGTCAGGTTGTTGGAGATATTTATTCGGCAGCACCATTAATGTGGACAGGGGTGGGGTTTTTTTTGTTTTGAGAAGTTTATTTATCATTTGCATCAATACAAAAAAAGATGATTCAATAATACAGCAAATATTGTAAGTCATACAAATGATACAAAGAAAATTAATTTTTTCTCCCCAACTCCCTCCCTCCCGAAAGAAAGAAGAAAAGGAAGAAAAAGAGAACACCTACTTCTATATATATAATATTATTAGCAAACATAATATTTATTGATTTTTTTTTATAGCTTCTAATTGAGAGACGTGGGTAAGATGGAGAAGGTGGAAGGAATTTTATTCATGAAATCCATATATGGTTTCCAAATTTTATTAAAGTTTTCAATTCGCTTTCTTAAGCTATATGTAATTTTTTCTAAAGGTATACAATTTTGCATTTCCCTCTGCCATCTGTCTAATTGTACCACCCTCTCAGTTTTCCATGCGACTGCTATACATTTCTTTGCAGTGCTATATTCAAAAAAAAAATTCGTGATATTTATCCAAATTCACTTTTCTATCTTCCTCCTATATATTCCCAAGTAAAACTATTCTTGGATCTTTTTGTATCTTTACCATCATAATTAGTCCTAGCAATATTGTGCCAACATCGTTCCATTTTCTCACAGGACTGTACCAAAAGTAAAAAAGTCCCTATTTCCTTGGTACATCGAAAACACTTATCCAAATAATTAGAATTGTCCATTTAATTGATGTGGAGTGTAATAGAATTGATGAAGAAAATTATATGGAACCGTTTGATATCGAGCATTTACTGTATCCGTAATGCTCCACCTACGGCTCATAGAACGCTTCCACCAGCGTTGTCTCCGCTCCATCCTCAACATCCATTGGAGCGCTTTCATCCCTAACGTCGAAGTACTCGAGATGGCAGAGGTCGACAGCATCGAGTCCACGCTGCTGAAGATCCAGCTGCGCTGGATGGGTCACGTCTCCAGAATGGAGGACCATCGCCTTCCCAAGATCATGTTATATGGCGAGCTCTCCACTGGCCACCGTGACAGAGATGCACCAAAGAAAAGGTACAAGGACTGCCTAAAGAAATCTCTTGGTGCCTGCCACATTGACCACTGCCAGTGGGCTGATAACGCCTCAAACCGTGCATCTTGGCGCCTCACAGTTTGGCGGGCAGCAACCTCCTTTGAAGAAGACCGCAGAGCCCACCTCACTGACAAAAGGCAAAGGAGGAAAAACCCAACACCCAACCCCAACCAACCAATTTTCCCCTGCAACCGCTGCAACCGTGTCTGCCTGTCCCGCATCGGACTTGTCAGCCACAAACGAGCCTGCAGCTGACGTGGACTTTTTACCCCCTCCATAAATCTTCGTCTGCGAAGCCAAGCCAAAGAAGAATGCTCCTTTGACACAATTTTGACCATATTTCCTCCTGAATTTGTATATTTAAATCTTTCTCCTGTCGCAATTTTGATTTGTATCAATCTTTTCTCCTTGTAGTTTCTTGTAATTTTATATACATATTAGTAATAAATTTCTTAATAATAAGTGCATCTGTTATCATACCTTCAAATTGACTCTGTTCTGGAAGCCTCAAATCTGTTCCTAATTTCTTTTTTAAGTTCGATTTTAATTGGTGATATTGCAAAAATTGCATTTTGTTTATTATATTTATCTTTTAATTGATCAAAAGTTATAAAGGAAGATCCTAAGAAACAATCTTTTATCCTCTGTTATTCAAGATAAAAGGAATAAATTGATTTTGTTTATAACAACATTTTAGGTCATTCATAATTTTAATCCCTCTCTCCAAATGAATCCCATTCCATATTTTCAATATATTTTTAAAATTGGTATTTCCATATTTCCTTTAAACAACTCACTATTCTATTTATACAAAATTTGTTCTGGGTTAGATTCTCCAATGTTATTCATTTCGATCCGAACCCAAGCTGTTTTTTCACCCCTTTGATAACAGGAGGACGAGAATCTCAATTGAGCTGCTTTATATTAATTCTAAAAATTCGGTCATTTTAGTCCTCCCTGATCAAATTTCCACCTTAATTTTTCAAGACCAACACTTGACATTTTACCTTTCCAAATAAATTCCAATGTAATTTTATTCAAACCCCGAAAAAATAATTCTGGTACATGAATGGGTAAATGGGTAATGATTGAAATAAATATTCACCCGTCCTATGAACGTTATTGGTAAATCTTTCCATCTTCTCAGATCTACTACTATCTTTTTTCAATAGTAGTGAATAACTGAAATAAATTATTTATTTTACTATTAATTTTTATTCCTAGATATTTGATTCCATCATTTTGCCACTTAAATTTTGTCAATCTTTTACAAATTGTGAATAATCCGTAGGCATCACCTCACTTTTATCAGCATTAACTTTATAACCCGATACTAAATCATCTTCTTTTAATCTCATATTTAACTTATTTAACGTTATTTCTGGTCTTGTTAAACATTGTCTGCAAACAAAATCATTTTCTGTGCTTTACTACCTATCTCAAATCCTTTAATTTCTTTATCAATTCTAATTATTTCTGCTAATGCAAATAAAAAGGTTGACAATGGGCCACCTTGTTTGGAAGACCTTTCATCTACAGGGGTATAGACTCTGCCCCCACTTCTGAAATCAATGATCATCCCCTTCGTCTTATTGATGCTGAGAGAGAGACTGTTATCTTGGCCACCACTTTCAGCGTCTTTCGTGGATTCCATCTCATCGTCACTCGATACCCAGCCCCCTCGGTAATTTTGAAGGTTTTAGAGAACTGAGATTTCAGGGAGAGGGATAGTGGAATTCCAGGACACATTTCCATCGAAAAAGGGAGAACTCAAAGAGGTCCTAATAAAGGTGGATAGATCTCCTGACATTGAGGAGCTGGGTCCCAGTTTGTAACAGGAGCTAAGTGAGATGGCTCTGACAGAAATATTTATATCGCTCCTGGGTGAAGGTGATGTGCCTGATGACTGGAGGATATTGAAGGTGTCAACTTTATTTAGGAAGGGCAACAGGTGTAAACCTGGTCATTCCAAGAAGCATGGAGATGTGAGACACTGTCTCACCAAGGCAGCGACCCCCATCATCCTGGTCACAACCTCTTCTCGCTGCTATCTTCAGTCAGAAGGTGCAGGAAGTCCGAAGTCCAGCATCTCTACACTCAAGAACATTTTTATTTTCCAACACCTATCAGGCTCATGCACTACCCTTTACTCTGACTATAAACTACTCCAGGATAACCAAAGGATCATTTATCTCACGCACTAACTGCAACTGTGATTCAGAACCTGAATCTGGATTTTTGTCACATGTGTCACAAAATTAATTACTTTGTGGCAGTGTTACAGGTGCAATAATTGCTATAAATTACATTTTTAAAAAATAAATACTATTAGTGGAAAAGATGAGAAAAAGTAGTGTCTGTGATTCATTAATCATTCAGGAATCTGATGGCAATGGGGAAGAAGCTGTCCTTGTGCCGCTGAGTGCTCACCTTTAGGCTCCTGTACCTTTTCCCCAGATGGTAGCAGAGCGAAGCGGGCCTGGCCTGGGTTGTGGGGGGTCTTTAAGGATAGAGGCTGCTTTTTTAAGACACCACCTCTTGTAGATGTCCTCGACAGAGTGAAGTCTGGTGCCTGTGATGTCGCAGGCTGGGTTAAAAACTCTTTGGAGTTTTCATACCAGAGAGTGATACATCCAGTCAGAATGCTCTCCACAGTACATCTGCAGACATTTTCGAGAGGTTTCGATGGCATACTGAATCTCCTTACACACCTCACAAATTATAGCCACTGACGAGCCTTCTTTGTCATTGCATCAACGTGGAGGCTCCAGGACAAATCCTCGGAGATGTTGACACCCAGGAATTTGAAGTTCCTGTCCCTCTTCATGTCTGAGCCCTCAATGAAGGCTGGGCTGGGTTCCCCTGACTTCCTCCTGAAGTCCTTAATCATCTCCTTGGTTTTGCTAACATTGCGTGCCAGGTTGTTGGTGTGACACCACTCAACGAGCTGATCTCTCTCCCTCCTGTAAAATTCCTCATTACTGTTTGTGATTCTGCCGACAATTCTGATAGCATTTGTGCCTTGCCACACAGTCACGTAAAATATATTCAAATTCATGCCATTAAAGATAGGGTACCTTACATAGCAGTACTTGTGAGGCTGTAGCAAGCCAGAATTTCATATAAGCCAATCAGGTAAGAGATGACTGAATCCCTTCTCTGTAGGGCATTAGTAAACCAATTCGTTTTACACAGCAATCCTGTAGTCTGACGCTTTCTATTTTTGTATATTAATTTAATGTCTTAAAGTTAAATTATATAACTGATAAGGAAGATTTGTGAACTAAAACCTCTAGGTCGACAATTTGAACCCTGGGAAACGTGTAGTACTAAAACCATTCTGTATAAATTGAAAGAAAATGTCATTTCCAATTTGCAAAAGAATTTTACTGCCCAAAAATCATGAAATAAGAAAAATCATCATTTGGAGCTTGTAGTTATTTGAACAGGCTTTTGAAACATGGTTGAGTTGTCTTTATAACAATAACATAACTGATGTTAACATCCCATGTACAGTTATGTATAAAACAATTAGATTACAATGACAAGAGAAGTCCATCTGTACAACACCTGGCTGTTGAGATTTCATAGATTCAATGTAATGATGGCTGGCTGATCTTGAAAGGAGACTACTTGCCTGAAAATTCATGCAGTCTCTACTTCCTAAAAGATGTGGTGAAGACCTATTGAGGGAGAGAAGATCTCCACTTCCACTGGATACATGATAGTCATGGGCAGGAGCTGCTCTTCCAACGATTGGGAAAAGCTGCAGTAAGTGGTGAATGGAGCGTACCACTTTCTCCCTACCGCCCATCTACTCCAGCAGCCAACGTATTAAAGAACCCATCCTCTCTTCTCCCTCTCCCCATTGGCAAGAAGATACAGGAGTGTGACGTCACACTCCAAGGTCAAGGTTCCAACGTTTCAAGTCAAGGCCTGAAAGCAGCTTCTTCCCTCTAGCTGTCAGGTTCCCAAATGCACCTTTCCATAATGTTCCTACGGTGGAGATAATAAAGAGTTTTAATCTGAAATGTCTCCCAAACTTTTCCTCCCACTAACGGTGCTCAACCCACTGCGTTCTTCCAGCAGATTGCTTTTGCACCAGGTTCCTGCCTATGCGGTCTCAAGTGTATCCTCATGCCAAGTCACATCAACTGACCATTACCGGCACTTCAGAATTATTCACCATTCAACTTCCATATCTCACAGACTCACTGCTCTATCTCCCACATCCTATATCACCATTCCTTCATCTGCCTTAGGGAAAATCTAGGCGTGGAACTTCATTCATTGCTGCAAGTCACAGATCAGGGAGTGCACATTGAACCCTACTTCTCAAATTTGGTTCCATTGAAGTCAAGGGATTCAAATTTTAGGTTATTTATATTTTTACATGATGTGCAGTGTCTGTGTGTGTGTACGTGCGCGCGTGTGTGTGTGTGTGTCTGTGTGTGTGTGTGTGTGTGTGTGTGTGTGTGTGTGTGTCTGTGTGTGTGTGTGTGTGTGTGTGTGTCTGTGTGTGTGTGTCTGTGTGTGTGTGTGTGTCTGTGTGTGTGTGTCTGTGTGTGTGTGTGTGTCTGTGTGTGTGTGTGTCTGTGTGTGTGTGTGTGTCTGTGTGTGTCTGTGTGTGTGTGTGTGTCTGTGTGTGTGTGTGTGTCTGTGTGTGTGTGTGTCTGTGTGTGTGTGTGTGTCTGTGTGTGTGTGTGTGTGTGTGTCTGTGTGTGTGTGTGTGTGTCTGTGTGTGTGTGTCTGTGTGTGTGTGTGTCTGTGTGTGTGTGTGTGTGTGTCTGTGTGTGTGTGTACATGCGCGCGCGCGTGTGTGTGTGTGTGTGCCTGTGTGTGTGTGTGTGTGTGTGTGTGTGTGTGTGTGTCTGTGTGTGTGACTGTGTCTGTGTTTGTGTGTGTGTGCATGTGTGTGTCTATGTGTGTGTGTGCCCCGGCCTCGGTCGAGTGAGGCAGGCGGAGGCCCCGGTCCGGGCACAGGGAGAGCAGCGGCGGCCCCGGTCCCGGTCCGGGCAGAGGGTAGGCGGCGGCGGCCCCGATCCGGGCAGGAGCAAGGGGGAGACGGCGGCCCCAGCCTCGGTCGAGTGAGGCAGACGAAGGCCCCGGTCCAGGCAGAAAGTTGGAGGCGGCGGCCCCGGTCCGGGCACAGGGAGAGCAGCGGCAGCCCCGGCCCCAGTCTGGGCACAGGGAGGGCAGCGGCGGCCCCGGCCCCGGTCCGGGCAGAGGGTAGGCGGCGGTGGCCCCAATCCGGGCAGGAGCAAGGGGAGGCCCCGGCCTCGGTCGAGTGAGGCAGACGGAGGCCCCGGTCCGGGCAGAGAGTTGGAGGCGGCGGCCCCAGTCTGAGCAGTATTGGCCGACCTAGGAGGGGAGGCAGGCCCCTCCAGCCCGGGTAAGAAAACTGCATAGGAGAAGGCCACTCCGATATAAAACCTACGACCCAAGGACCTCGCTGCCACGTCCCAGCTTGATGGCCACGGCACACGAACCATGGGTGTAAAGGGTGGGGCCAGTACTGCGCACACTGCACTCCACCTAAAAGCTCCTTTGCGCAGGCCCGAGGACAGGTCCACGTCCTCCCCCTCCATGTCTGTATGTTTGTCTCTGTGTGTGTCCATGTGTGCGTGTGTGTCTGTGTGTTTCTGTGTGTCTGTAAGTGTGTGTGTGTGTTTGTGAGTGGGTGTGTCTGTGTGTGTGTGCGTGTCTGTGTCTGTGAGTGCGTGTGTGTGCATGTGTGCGTGTCTGTGTGTGTCTGTGAGTGTGTGTGTGTCTCTGTGTGTGTGTGTCTGTGTGTCTGTGAGTGTGTGTGTGCATGTGTGTGTGTATGTGTGTCCGTCTGAGTGTGTCTGTGAGTGTGTTTCTGTGTGTGTGTGTGTGTGTATGTGTGTGTGTGTGTGTGTGTGTGTGTGTGCGTGCGCGCGTCCTGTGTGTGCGTGCAATAAGACATAGCACAGAAGTCCAGAGTTACAGTGTGATTATTTTATAGAAAAAAACACCATGATTTTACTGGGGTGAGGTTCATTCAGAAGTCTGGTAACAGCTGGAAAGGAACTGTCCCTGAATCTGGTGGTGAGTGATCTAACAGTTGGGAATCCTCTTCCAGATGGGGGGAGGGGGAGGATGGGAAAGAGTATGGCCAGGATGGCATGAGTGTTGTAACATGTTGGTTGCTTTTCCAAGGCAGGGGGAAGTGTAGATAGAGTTGCTGGAGGGGAGGGATGTGTGTGTGTGTGTGTGTGTGTGTGTGTGTGTGTGTGTGTGTGTGTGTGTGTGTGTGTGTGTGTGTGTGTATGTGTCTGTGTGTGTGTGTGTGTGTGTGTGTGTGTCTAGAAAGAGAGAGAGATAAATAACCACATTTGTATGTGCTACATAAAATGAATGGAAAGTTTCAGAATGCAGCACCTCTACCTTTGAGAATGGTCTTTTCCCACAGCAACTTCCCCATACGACCCCAACCCTAACCATGCACTATTCTGGTACCATCAAATGAACCATCTCAAGTTCGAGTTATCAGCTAACTGTACATATAAAACCAGATAAAACATTATTTCTCAGGGCCATGGTCCACTCACATGCACACAGAATCCTTCTTTCTTTGGCTTGGCTTCGCGGACGAAGATTTATGGAGGGGTAAATGTCCACGTCAGCTGCAGGCTCGTTGGTGGCTGACAAGTCCGATGCGGGACAGGCAGACACGGTTGCAGCGGTTGCAGGGGAAAATTGGTTGGTTGGGGTTGGGTGTTGGGTTTTTCCCTCCTTTCTCTTTTGTCAGTGAGGTGGGCTCTGCGGTCTTCTTCAAAGGAGGTTGCTGCCCGCCGAACTGTGAGGCGCCAAGATGCACAGTTGGAGGCGAGATCAGCCCACTGGCGGTGGTCAATGTGGCAGGTACCAAGAGATTTCTTTAGGCAGTCATGCGCACAGAATGCACAGAGCATAATAATCACATATTGAGATAAATAAATATTTAAATTAAATATGGTTAAAAATATTTTGGAATGCAAAATTGAACCATCCAATTTTTTTCCACTAACTGCACTTATCAATATTTATTTATCTGTCCTTTTATATTGATGATTCTTTTTCTGTCTTGTGGTGATTTTATTTATATTATTGTAGACCTGTGTGATCTTCAGCAGGGAACAACTCCGTGTGTATGGCACAGTTAGTGTAGCGGATAGCGCAATGCTATTACAGGGCCAGTGACTAGGTTCAAATCTGGCTTTATCTGTAAGGAGTTTTTATATTAACCCCGAGTCTGAATGGGTTTCCTCCTGGTGCTCCGGTTTCCTCCCACCCTCTACAATTGTTTAGGGCTTGCAGGTAAGTTGGGTGTATTTGGACAGCACGGGCTCATGGGCCGGAAGGGCCTGTTCCCGTGCTGTATTGTCTAAATTTAAAGAAAATTATATTTAAATGAATTTAAAGTACAATAAACTCACATGCATTTGTTCGTTCATTCATTTATTTCTTCATTCAAATGAAATTTCAACCTTTTTATAATGTGCACACAGATGTAACAACGACTCCAAACGCTCTCATTCCTTATTTGAACATTTTATTTTCAATTTTCAAAGACCCATACAAATCCAAACAAACAACGCAATCCCTTTTATCAACAGTATAGAACATACAGAGTCTATTTTTCCCAAACCCTTTCCCTGCCCTCTCTACCCTAATACAACAAAGAAAAGATTATATAAATTAAACAATTGCTAAAGAACCAATTATTGGTAAAGTCACAAATCCTTCGGGGAACTTGAGAAAAACTCTAAGAAACCTAATAAAAAAAGATAAGGAACAAAATACAAGAGACCATGATCTGCGCCGTGACCCACCTCATTGATCTCAATTGTTCCACTACTGGCACGGATTGATGCATTTTCTTTACTCATTATATCTGCATACCAATGTGTTGCAGAGAAACTGGTGCACCCGAATAAACATGTCATATTTCCTCCTTAAATTGCACGTGATTGTCTCCAGGAGAATACAACTCTGTATTTGCATGTTCCATCATGTAATATTTAGCTGGGAGACGGAGTTCCACGGGACTGCTGTACACTCCCTGGCAACCGACAAGGCGGCCTTCACAAATTGAATTTCAAACCCTCTCGTCCTTCAAACAACTTTGAAGTTCAACTTAAGAATGCAAGAAGTAGGGGAAAAAAAGTCTCTTCCGGCCCTCAAACTAGTTGTACCTTTTGATAAGGCCATGGCTGAACTTCTATTTCAATTTCCCTCCCTCCCCTGCTCCCCATTCTCTATTTATTTATTCATTCCATCCTTTTCTGTAAATTGCAGGCAATCTCAGACTGACATATGGTCACTGACTGAGTATCTGCAACTGTCTGAAGACAGGAGGAGAATTTCAAAGATTCAAAGATGAGTGAAGACATTTATTTCCAGTCCTCACCTTGAGTTTCTTTTTTTTTAATGTTTTTAACCACTTAAGACCAAAATATTTCGAGCACAACTTGAAAAACTGGAGAATTATAACTTCAGTCGTCTAATCCTAGCCTTGAATCTCTTTCCCACGTTCCCATCTCTATTACCTTCAATTAACACTAAGTAACAACAATGTGAAACACAAAAGTCTGAATTGTCATAAAATGTAGTGATTATGGTAAAAACACAAAAATTCTGGTGGAACTCAGCAAAGTCCATAGGAGGTAAAGATATATAAACAAGGGGACCTTCCTCTGCCTCTCTCTCTCTCTCTCTCTCTTTTCCCACCATCTCTCTCTCCTTTCCGCCAGCTCTGTATTCACAGAGCACCCTCTCCCCCGATCAATTCTCACCTTTCCTCACCTGCCCTCCTATCAATGTCCGATTATCATCTTTTGCCTGTTGACCTGTTGGCTGCTACCCCTGGCCTTTCTTCCCACCTCCCCCGGCCTTTCTGTCGAAGGTCTCGGGCCTGAAACGTAACAAAGAGTCGCCATGAGCATTTCCCAGCACTCCTAGCAATAGGCAAAAGAGAAGCAAAAGAGAGTCCCCTCAGGGACACTGAGTGACTGTGGATTTGCAGCCAGCACTCCCGCATCCTCTGCAGCCATATTTATAAGGAGAATTATAGTCTAGAATTTTTCACCCTGGAGTATAGGAGACTGATGAGACCTTACATTTGGTTTATATTATAAAGTGAATGCATAGGGAAATAATCATAGTCTTTTTCCCAGGGTAGGTGAATCAATAATTAAAGGGCATAAGTTCAAGTTCAAGTTTACTTATCATCCAATTGCATGAGTACAACCCAACGAAACAGTGTTCTCCGGTCCTCGGTGGAAAACATGCAGACACACAACCAGATATAGCACACAATACATAGACAGAACAAATATATGTACAGGTATCGAAAACGAAATAAATATTGTTTAATAAATAGGATGGTTAGTAAAAGCAGTTCATTTAGTTCTACAGCATTTTCACTGCCTGTGGGAAGTCAAGTTTATTGTCGTCTAGTTGCACAAGTGGCAGATGGCAAAGCTTCACTCCCAGATGAATTCAATGTCTTCTATGCCAATTTTGATGACATGAGCAGCGAAGAAGCACCCCTCCGCACCACCATGTCCCCTGATGATCCCGTCCTGTCCTTATCTGAGGATGACGTGCATGTTGTTTTCAAGAGAGGGAATCCGAGGAAAGCATCCGCCCCATATGGAGTACCTGGTCGACTATTAAAAATACCATTATATTCACAGATAATCTTCAACATATCAGGTGCACCAAAGAAAAGGTACAAGGACTGCCTAAAGAAATATCTTGGTGCCTGCCACATTGACCACCGCCAGTGGGCTGATAACGCCTCAAACCGTGCATCTTGGCACCTCACAGTTTGGCGGGCAGCAACCTCCTTTGAAGAAGACCGCAGAGCCCACCTCACTGACAAAAGGCAAAGGAGGAAAAACCCAACACCCAACCCCAACCAACCAATTTTCCCCTGCAACCGCTGCAACCGTGTCTGCCTGTCCCGCATCGGACTTGTCAGCCACAAACGAGCCTGCAGCTGACGTGGACTTTTTACCCCCTCCATAAATCTTCGTCCGCGAAGCCAAGCCAAAGAAGAAAGAAGAGTAACCTGCCTTAATGACTATTGACCAGTCGCACTTACATCAACAGCAATGAAGCGTATCAGCTCCTGTCTGAGTGGTGACATGGATACATTCCAGTTCGCCTATCGTAGCAAGAGGTCTACGGCAGATGCCATCTCACTGGTGCCACACCATCACCCCCTCAACACTGATCAGCAAACTCTAAGACCTGGGACTCAACATCCCACTGTGTAATTGGTTCCTGGATTTCCTCACCTCCGGACCAAAATCAGTGAGATTGATCAGAACATCTCCTCCACAATCTCCATCAGTACCAGAACACCATAGGGCTGTGTTCTTAGCCCCCTGCTCTACTCATTTACTCCTATGACTGTGTGATTTGGTATGACATTAAAGCTATCGACAGATTTGCCGATGATACCACAGTAGTGGGTTGTATAAAAGAAGGGGATGAGTCAACATACAGGATGGAGATTGAAAATTTGGCTGAATGGTGAACCAACAATAACCTCACACTCAATGTCATCAAAACTAAGGAGCTGATGGTCAACTTCAGGAAGGAAAAACCAGGGATTCAGTGATCATTGGGGGATCAGAGATGGTGAAGGTGAGAAAATTTAAGTCATTTTTATGGAGGATGTTTCCTGGAACCCACGCACTAATGGCACTTCAGCGCCTCTGCTTCCTGAGGAGTTTGCGGAGGTTTGGTATGACACCAGAAACCCTGGGAAATTTCTACAGATGTGTGGTGGAAAGTGAGATGACCGGCTGCATCACAGTCTGATGTGGGGACACCAATACCTTTGAGCATAAAGGCGTCCAAAAGGTAGTGGACCCAAACCCAGGTCATCACAGGAAAAACCCTCCCCATTATTGAGAATATCTTCAGGGAATTCTGCCGTCAGAGAGCAGCAACAATCATCAAAGAACCACACCACCTGGCACACGCTGCTGGTATCAGGAAAGAGGTGTAGGCTCCACAAGACTCGTACTACCAGGTTCAGGAACAGCTGCCATCCCTCCACCATCAAACTCCTCAACGACAAACTCAATCAGGGACTCACTTAAGGGCTCTTAATTACACACTTCATTGATTTCTTTTAATTGTCTCTGCATTGCACAGTCAGTTTGTTTGCATTCGTCATCTGTTTCCATTTCTTCGTTTGTTTACATGTACACATTTTATTTGTATTGCTAATAAGTGGTCATTCTGCCTCACCCTCAAATAAAGGATCTCAGGACTGTATGTGATGTCATTGTATGTACTCTGACAATAAATCTGAAATCTGAATCTGAAGTACACGCCAACGAAACAGCTTTCTCTGGTCCTCAGTGAAAAACACGCAGACACACAATCCAACATAACACACATACATATAAACAATACACATGCAGGAGAAGCGATTTTGAATACAAATAAATAAATCAACATTGTTTCATAAATATGAGATGTTTGATGTGAGCAGTTCCTTTGATCATTCAGCATTCTCATTGCCGATGGAAAGAAGCTGTTTCTCACCCTGGTGGTGGCTCTCATAATCCTGGATCTCCTTCCCAATGGGAGCAGCTGAAAGATGCTGTGTATAGGGTGGTAGGGATCTTCAACAATTTTGTGCATCCTCTTCAGGCAACGATTCCGGATCACGTCCAATGGGGGTGGGAAGGAAATTCCATTCATCCTCTCTGCCTCTCTTATTGTCCTGTGGATTAACCTCCAATCTACTTTTCTGAATAAACTCCACCACATGCGATGTAGCCATCCAGGACACTCTCGATAGAGCGCCTGTAGAAGGTTGACATGACAGCAGCCAGTAGCCTTGCCCGCTTCAGATTTCTCTGGAAGTGCAGTTACTGTTGAGCTTTCCTGAAAAGTGGGGAGATGTTGAGTGTCCATGATAAGTCACTAGTTAAGTGAACTCCAAGGAACCTTGTGTTCTCTACGGTCTCCACCTCTGAATTATTAAGGTGTGGTGGAGAGTGGTCGTTCTTGGTGCTCCTGCACACCACGATCATCTCCTTCATTTTGTCCACTTTATGACTCAGGTTGTCATTCTCACATAGTTTCAAGGATTTTCCACCACATCTCTGTAGTGCGTCTTATGAGGCCAACTACTGTTGTGTCATCTGCAAACCTGATGACTCTATTGGAGCTACATCTGGCAATGCAGTTGTGGGTCAATAACGTGAACATGAACGGGTTGAGCACACACCCCTGAGGTGCACCAGGGCTCAGCCGCTCGATGCTCTGCTACTGACCTGAACAGACTGTGGTCTTTCCATTAGGAAATCTAGAATTCAATTACAGAGTGGGGTGTTGAGTCCCAATGAGAACAGTTTCTCCACCAGCCTCCAGGGAATGATTATATTAAGCTCCAGGCTAAAGTCAATGAAGAGCAACTCGGCATATGAGGTGTCATTCTCCAGGTGAGCCAGGGCAGAGGGAAGGGAGAAGGCTGCAGCATCATAGGTGGAATGGTTTCTTCTATAGGTGGATTGAAATGGATTCGGCATCTCTGGGAGGTGTGCTTTGATGCTTTCCATCACCAGCCGTTCGAAGCATTTCATAATGGTGGAGGTCAGTGCCGCAGGGGCGGTAGTCATTGAGGCCCGTTACTGTCGACTGGCATCTTGGTACTGGGATGATGATGGTTGTCTTCAATCTGCTGGGAAAATAGACGTCTGCAATGACGTGTTGATGATGTCTATAAAGACGTCCATCAATTAGTCTGCGCAGACCAGGTAAAAGGGTAAAATTTGAAAGGGACCTGATGGACACCATCTCCTACTCAGACATAATCTGAATGGTGGAGCAGACTCGATGGGCCAAATGGCCTAATTCTGTTCACGGTCTTGCAGAGAGGGAATGAGGCTGGAGCCAGAGAGCGTAACGTGAGATTAGGTGCCAGAGAAAGTGATCAAGGTAAATACAATATTCAAAAACATTTGACAGATGCTCTGATAGGAAAGGTTTAGAGCAATGGTTCTCAACCGTTTTCTTTCCACTCACATCCCACTTTAAGTAATCCCTACGCCGTCAGTGCTCTGTGTTTAGTCAGAGATTGCTTAAGGTGGAATGTGAGTGGGAAGGGAAGGTTGAGAATCACTGCTCTAGACCCAATTGTGACTGAAATATTTTGCTTGAGAAAAATTGTCATTGGGCCATTTCCTTTGGAGTTCTGAAACCGTGCACAGAACGAGTCCATGAGGGACGATTAAAACAGTGATTTTCAAACTTTTTCTTTCCACCCACATCCCACCTTAAGCAATCCCGTGCTAATCGCAGAGCACCGATGGCCAAGGGATTACTTAAAGTGGGATGTGAGTGGAAAGAAAAAGGTTGAGAATCACTGGATTAGAGGGATGGGGGCCAAATGGAAGCAAATAGGATTAGCTCAACTTTGGTTAGCATTGTCAAGTTGGGCTGAAGGACCTTCTTTCAGTGTTGTCTATGACTATGACAATCCTGGGATGATAAACCCATCTCTCCATCATCTTCGAGGAAAGAGTGTTGGGGATTTCTTTCAGTCATCTGTCAAAATTCACCACATGGAATGCCAATGGAAAGAAAACAGATTCACTGATTATGAGCCACCTTGCTGATTTGAACATCTCACTGTAGTAGACTGTGGCAACACACAGGGTACTGAATGTGGTGACACGTTCCCTCTATTGTATTATTGTTGGTTGTGTATGGAGCTGGCCCGCCCATGGACGACTCATACCCTATGACTCCTTCCCCGTGATCCTGTGCCATAAAGGTCAAGCCACTTGTCCCTTGCCACCATTCCTATCCTGGGATCTGGGCTAGCAAGGTTCTTTAGTGTATTAAAGCCGACTGCACCCACAGCTTGCCTCTGTGGTTACTGGTAGCTTGCCTCTGTGGTTACTGGTAGTGCCCTACACTGGAGAAACTCAGCAAGTCAAGCAGCGTCCATAGATGGTCAACGATTCGGGCCAAAACCCTTCATTCGTAGCAGAGCCGAGATGAGGAGAAACGTCTTCTCCCAGAGGGGTTGAATCTGTGGAATTCGTTGCCTTGGACAGCTGGAGGCCAAGTCATTGGGTATATTTAAGACCCAGGTAGATACGTTCTTGATTGGGAAAGGAATCAAGGGTTACGGGGAGAAGGTAGACAAATGGAGTTGAAAATGATAGTAAATCAGCCACGATCATTTGGTGGGGCAGACTTGATGGGACAAATGGCGTGATTCACTTCCAATGTCTTATGGATTCTGGCCAGTGCTTATATTGCCGCATACTCCAGTTTCTTACTGAAATGGTTTACCCATATTCGGGGACATTCAAAGCGGTTATGTTAGAGGCACCTGAATTTAAGGAAAGAAAGAGAGATCATTCTGACAGCCCTTTTAGTAAAGTTCGCATGTGATGATCAGGAATGCTCAGGAAAAGCCTTTACTCCATACTTTCCCTCACTCTGACTGAGATAGAGGGATGAAATTAGATAATCACTTTCCATATTTAGATCAAAGCACACAGACAAAGTGAAAGGCTGATGTTGTGTCTGTACAAAAATGATGACAGTTTTCTCTGAGGCCATCTGGTCCTTATTTACAATGGGTTCTGCTTTATTGTATCCAACTGGAGACTCAGTTCTATTTTTATGCTTTCCTGATGCAAACATTGATTATCTCAGTGCAACATTGGAAGCACAAATATTTTACTGGCTCTGTCACATTTTAATACAAAACAAAAGATTGAATTGAGAAACAAAAAGGACTGCGGGTTGAATTGAATTGTTTATTACCATGTTGTACACAGTAACAGAGTAAAGGCTTGGATTTGTGTGGAGCTAGTTAAAAGTCGCTGTACTCCAATGCCTTCTTGGTATAGATGACACTTTCCTTATTGTAATATATCCAAATTTCAAGGGATAATCTTCCAAAATGTGATCTGAGATATCTAACATTTTGATCTCTTTAATCCAACAAATCAAACTCTGCGGCTGTTTCTTTATGTAGTTTTAATACATTGATAAAACAGATAAACATTGTGCATAGCTTCTCATTAAGAGTTTCTTAATGATGAATAACAAAGTATTTCCTGTACGTTAGGGATACAAAAAATATATAGAGATACTAGCTTTAAGAGATACAAAAGCTTTTAAAGAGATACACAATTTCAAAGAAAAAATTCTCCTGCTCACACTTCCTTCACACCTTGTCGAATGAGAGCAAGCCATTAGCCTGGCCAGATATTCCAACATATGACATCATAGTCACCATGGCAACACCACAAACAACAATTCTCTTAAAGACACAGGCACAAAATTAACTAAGAATTAAAAGCACAAGGTTTTAACCTTTACATTTTGGCCCGAATTATTATAATGATTAATGATTAATATATAATAATTACTATCACAGATGCACAAAGTAAATATAGGAAGTATAAGATGAGAAATCAAAACTTTCAGCTTCCTACCTAGGTATCATATAAAGACAGATTTTAGTAATAGGTCTATTTAAGTGGCCAGTCTTGGTTTTAATCCCCACTTGCTGAACAAAACCTCTTTTGTCTGGAACTGTATCCACAATTTTCCCCAGCAACCAAGCATTTCTTGGTGAAGAATCATCCATAATAATTACAATACCTCCACATACATTTAGCTTTAGACCATTTTTGTTGTTCTTGTAATAATGAAAGATACTCTTTAATCCATCTTTTCCAATATAAATCTGCAATAAATTGTACTTGTTTCATGACACTCGGTAACCCTACAAACAAATAGAATTTTCACCTTTCCTAAGTAATTTCGTGAGTGAGAGTGCAATATCTACAAAGTTTTTGGTAATAGCCAATCATTCCTCAAAATCTTTGTAGGTTCTTCCTGTTAGTTAGAGCAGGGAACTTAGAAATAGTTGCAACTTTTGCTTCCAGCACTGCTAATTGTCCCTGTCCTACCTAGGTATCATATAACCCAGGTACTTGACATTCGTATGCCCAAACTCACTTTCGCTCAAATTAACAGTGAAATTTGCTTCTGACAGACGAGTAAATAATTCTTTGAATTCCGCGATATGCTCCTTCCAGGTGTGAGTTCCGACCACAAAATCATTCAGGTAAGCACCCTTATATCTCAATTGCTGAATCACTCAAGTCACCATTCTCTGAAAAGACCCTAGAGCATTTTTCATCCCAAAGGGCATCACATTATATTCATACAGCTCAGATGGGGTTACAAACGCTGAAACCTCTCTTCCTCTTTCTGTTAACAGTGCACACCAATACCCCTTTAACAAATCTATCTTAGTAGCAAATTTAGCTCCTTTTTTCAATGTATTTATCTATTCTAGTAATCAGATGGGCATTTGGTTTTATCACAGTGTTAACCTTACTATACACTGTGCGTAATCTAACTGTGCCATTTACCTTAAGTACCAACACACCTGGTGAACTCCAATCTGAAGATGACATGGATAATCCCATTCTTTATCATATAGTCAATTTCTTGATTCATTAACCTAGTCTTTTCCACATTAATCCAATAAGGAAGCTTCTTAATAGGCCTAGCATCACCTGTGACAACATCATGACACACTACGGAGGTTCATTGGAGTACATCCAAAAACAAGTTCTTGAATTTTAGAAATAATTGTTTCATTTCTCTCCTTTCTAAAATTTCAAGGTGAGCCAATTTTATTTCCAGGTCCCCTAAAACTGTAGAATTCTCCAATTTTGGACTTATCATTTTCTATGTTGCATGGCATTCTTTGAAACCAGCTCTATCTGTTCCTTCCTGGTTAATCATCATCATCTCTGGTGAGGGTTTCATCTCATTAGGAGGTGCCTGCTCAAAATATGGCTCGATCATATTTACACGGCGGTCTTAACTCTCCCATCTGCGATCTGGAGTCTTAATTACACATGTAACCACACTCATTTTAGACTGAATCTCATATGGTTTGGAAAACCTAGCCATAAGGGGGATTCGATTGGGTGGAAAACCGCACTAGCACCCAGTCACCAGGTTTGAAACTCCTCACTTTTTTGCCTTATGATTGTACCAGATTTTCATTCACAGCTGAGTGCCTTTCAGATTATCCTTTGCCATTTTACAGGCTTTGGCAATCGCTCTTTAAATTTGGAACCATAACCCAATAAGTTCAAATGTATATCCTGATTAATCCATTGTTCCTTCAGAAACATTAGAGGACCCCTCACCTCATGTATGGAAACTAACTCAAAAGGACTAAAATCAAGTGATCCTTGAACTGATTCTCTTATGGCAAATAGAAGTAAGTGAACTTCTTTATTCCCATCTTTATAGTTTTCAGAACAATAAAAGTTCTCACCATGTTCTTCAGGGTTGAATTAAACCTTTCAAATGCTCCCTGACTCTCTTGGCAGAAGACACAACCTGTTTAACCCTCAACTCATAAATCACTGTTGGAATAGGCCTGACATGAAATTGCTCCCCTGATCTGATTGCATTACTCTGGCCAGGCCAGGGTGAGAAACCTTAACAAAGCCTATGCTATCATCTTGGCTTTAATATTCTTCAGAGAAATGGCCTCTGGAAACCACACATAATTGTCAGTAAGTATTGATTTCCACCCTTCGTTTGAGGTCATAGGCCCACACAGTCCACAATTACCTTGGAAAAAGGTTCACTAAAAGCAGGGATCGGCTATAAGGGTGGAACTGGGGGACTTTGGTTGGGTTTACCAACCATCTGACAGAGGTGACAGACCCTACAAAGTCATGCAGCATCCTTCCTTACAGTCGGCCAATAAAATTATTTGGTGATCTTATTTACAGTTTTATTCACCCCAAGGTGTCATCCCAAAGGAGTGCAATGAGCCAAAGTCATAATTTCTTTTGTACCTCAACCTGTTGTACCACTGCCCAGCCTTCACTGCCAGGAATATTAGGTGATCTCCCTTTTCTCATTTGCACTCCAACATAATGTCCTACCGGCACTTTCTTTAGTTCTTCCTTACCTCTGTGAGTTCTGGATCCTCCTTTTGTCAGGTGATCAATTCTTGTCAGGACAATGAGAGCTCGGGACCCTTCAATCTGGACTGGAATTGGCGAACGGTGATGTCTCAGTTTGAACCAGGTCCGTTTTACTCAAAACCTGTCCTAAACCACTACCAATTGCGTTTCAGTCCATGTTCTTTATAGACTATAATTCCCCCCCCCCCCCACCCCCACACCCAATGTGGCCCCTAGATAGACTCCACCTCTACACAGCTCTCTCAGGGCATTTAGGCGCTTGTGTGTGAGTGGCAGTGTCCATATAAATGGATTCAGATGTGCCCATGTAACATCTCTCATGGGTCGAAACTCATATATCAGCTTAATAAATGACAAAGCTGGCTTATGACACCAGAGGACCTGTTCCCATTCCAAATTCCTGTTAACTTAGAAATTTATGCCAAAATTAATCCTTTCAGTGCCCTGGTCTAAGATCCCTGACATTTTACCACAGCTGGTAAATAATTGGATGAGCCATGGTTGTCTTCATGGCAATATCTATTAGTCATTCACTTTTTGCCCAGAGATGGTAGCACATTTTAAACATAAGAACATCAGACGTAGAAGCAGGGGTCAGTCACCTGGCCTGGTGAACTGTTCAGCTCAGAATCAGAATTTCTTGTCATGAACATGTGTCACAAAATTTGTTGTTTTGTAGCAGGATTACAGGTGCAAATATGCTATGAATGACATTTTTTAAAAAATTTAAATATCAATGCAATAGAAAAGAACATTTGAGGTGGTGTCTGTGGTTCATTGCCCATTCAGAAATCTGATGGCGGAGGGGAAGAAGCCGGGTGCTCGTCTTCAGGCTCCTGTACCTCCTTCCTGTGAAGAAGGCATGGCTTGGATGGTGAGGCCATTGAGGATTGAGGCTGCTTTCTTAAGTCACCGTGGATGTCCTCAATGGAGTGAACAAGACTGACATCCGTGATGGCGCTGGCCAAGTTCACAATTCTCTGAGGACTTTTTACCTCCATACCGGACAGTGATGCAACCAGACAGAATGCTCCCCACAATCTTTAATATCTCTTCTCTTAAAATTCGATCCATCTGTGCCTTTGGGAATTTACTTGGCCCCAAAATTCGAGGGATTTTATTCCATTGTGTTGCTCATTGAAGATTTGCAAGAAGACTTAAATGGACTCTCACAAATATTTGTTATTTTATGAAGAGTAAATTGAATTTCTGAGCCAGGCACAACTTTGATGGAGGCACGAACAATTCTTGGCAAAATGATCAACTGTTTATCACAGTTGAACTCCATGCCTTCACTAAGTGTGTGTCTAATTACCAATTTTTTTTTGAAGGAAGCAATGTTCTATTTATCTTGAGAATATCATGTGCATAGTGGAGCATAAGCTCATTAGAGAGCGAAGGAACACCAAACCTTGAGTGAACAAAGAGAAGCTGAAGAGACCTAGAGAACCACGCAGCGTCTACGCCGGTGGTTGCCAACCACTGGTGGGCCGTAGCATGTTTCCACGTGGGCCTCGGAGACTTTGACCTTGATTGGGAGATTTTCTTAAATATTTTGTTTGCAATTTTTTTGGTTCTTTAAAAATATTAAATAAAATACTATAAATTAGATCTGTTTCTTACTGAGCTGCCTTTGACTGCTCATTTATTTCCACTCGTGTGGCCAAGACACGTAAGGCAGGAAGCCAGGTGGGCCTTAGACCAAAAAAGATTTGAGGCCCACTGGTCTGCAGAGAGAAAAAGCACAAGAAATAAACTCCAGAGGGTCGTTAACTCGGCCGGCGACATCATGGACACCAGACTTCTCTCCATCGAGGACATCTACAAGAGGCGGTGTCTTAAGAGAGCAGCTACTATCCTCTCAAGGACCTCCATCACCCAGGCCATACCCTCTTCGCTCTACTACCATTGGGGGGGGGGAGGTACAGAAGCCTAAACATGAGCACTCAACGGCACAAGGACAGCCCCTTCCCCGCTGCCATCAGATTCCTGAATGATCAATGAACCATAGACACTGCCTTACTTTTCATGCACTATTTTTATTTATTTTTGTAAGGTGGTCGATATGAATGTTTGCCCTGTGATGGTGCTATAAAGCAAGAAATAATCATGACAGTAAATTCTGATTCTGATTCTCAACAGTGTAGAGACAGGGAGGGAAGGATGTACTGGCTCCACAGTCTCCATCTCTCCATTAACAGGCCGGCCTTTCTCACTTTTCTCTCTGCTTCCCTCCAAAGGATGAGAGATTCCTTAATCCAAGATTTAGAGATAACTTAATCCAAGATTTGATAGAGGCATACAAGTGTAGCGTCTGCACTACCCGGGCGTGGAGAAGAATGACATGCACACCAAAGCCTTGAAATCAAGACTGTTTGATTGTACTGGCCATCGCATTTATATGGGCCGCAGGCGCTGATGTCAGGGCCCCGCGTCATCAGAACGCCTGCCTGGGATTGGCCAGCATTCCTGCCACAGTTCACATCTTCCAAGCATGTGGGAGGTCACCTGGGATGACACCCAGTGTCACCTCCAGATCCGTGCCATCGTCAAATTCTTCAGCCATTTTGTAGGTCAGTCCGCATCTCTGTGCATGGGCCGTTACAGAACCCCCCTCACCCACCCAGAACCGGCGATCAGGCCGTTGTCTGCTGACTTGGGTGGTCTGCCTTTGCGTCGTGGTGCAGGAGTGGACACTGGCTGGTTGCAGTCCAGATATGCTGGTTTCAGGCAGTCAACGGTAAAGGTCTTCTTACCGCCGATGTCAAGGACAAAAGTGTTCCTGATGATTCTGTAAGATCTCTCTTAGGGTTGTTGTGGGGGGGGGGGGGGGAGGGGTTGCGCATCTTCGCACAAACACATACTGACAAGTCTTTAAGTCTCTGGGGATGTTATGTTTGGGGTGGCAGTGTGGTGGGGGCTGTCACAGGATCTGAGACCCAGTTTCCACTGCAAGTTCTCAAAAGTAGCCATGGGATTTTCTGGGCATCTGTCGGGGGCCAGGAACTCCCCAGAATGATTAAAGGTGCACCATAGACCATCTCCACTGTTGAGGCATTGAAGTCTTCCTTCGGCACAGTCCGAATCCCCAGAAGGACCCAAGGCAGTTTGTCCACCCAATTAGGACCCATCAAAGTCAGGCCATCAAAGCTGCCTTCAGGAGCCTGTGGAACTGCTCCACCAACCCATTAGCCTGGGGATGAATACGTCTTGATGTGATGGAGATGGGTCCCCAGGAAGTTAGCCACTGCTGCCCAGACCCCAGAGGTAAATACTGCCCAAACAACACCCTCCATCTGAGGTTAGGTACTCTGGGACCCTGAATCTGGACACCCATGTGTCGATGAGTGCCCAGGCACAGGTTTCTATGGTGGTATCAGCCAGCAGGAGTGCCTCAGGCCATCTTATGGAGTGGTCGACCATGGTCAACAGGTATCTCGACCCATGGGAAACTGGTAGCAGTCCCACTATATCAATATATATGTGATATATATGTGGCTGAACCTGTGCTGCACTGGTTCTAATGTCTATGTGGGTGCCTTTGTATGAGTCTGCATTTGTGAGGACTGGTAGTGATGCAGGTCTTAGCCCACTGACTGACCTGCTTATGGAACGCTCTGCCAGACAAACCTCCCAACCACCATTTTGACCATGGCAGGGATTGCAGGATGCACCAGGTTACGTATGGAATTGAAAACCCGGCGACTCCATGCCGCTGGGACGATGAGGTCAGGGTCGCCGGTGAAGGCATCGCACAGCAGTGTCACGTTACCTGGGCCGATGGGGTCATCTACCACCCTGAGTCCGGAGACAGCTGACATACCCACAGGGATCTCAGGACCTTGGTGCTGCACTTTGTTGAGGACCACGTAGTCGACCCCCTGGGACACGGTGCATATACCGACTCGATTGCAGGGTGTGACAGAGTGCCGGCTTTTCCCCCTGATGTGCTCTATGTCCGTGGTAAATTCGACCATAGGTCTGATATCTTATGGAAGGTGAAGGTCAGCGGCTTGTGATCGGCCAACCCTCCAAAAACTAACAGAAATGTCTTACCGCCAGGTACAGCGCCATAGCTGTCAATCGAAAGTGCTGTATTTGAGCTCTGGGGTGGGGTGGGGGGGGGGTCAGAAGTTCCTGCTGCAAAAGGCCAGGGGATGCCACTGGCCTTCATTGAGCTGTTCCAGTACATCTCCTACAATTGTGCTGGAGGCAGTGACTATCAGAGCACTAGATGCCTCCGGACTGGGGTGGTCCAGGAGGGTGGTGTTGGCCAATGTGTCTTTGGCATTCTGGAACAGTCTCAAAGATTCATCATCCCAGGTAATGTTCTTTGGCTTTCCCACCATCAGCATGCTGCAGGCGGTATGAATCTGTGGTGAAGGTTTATCATACCGGCGAATTCCTGTAGTCCTTTTATTGTACATGACTTAGCAAAGTGCAAGACCACCACCTCGACCTTTTCAGGGAAGGGGTGTTGCCCTGTTTATTCTGTTTGTTTATTCTGTGCCCTAGGATGTCAATAGTGTCCAGGCCAAATTTGCACTTCACAGGGTTAACTGTCAACATGAACTCACTCAAGTGTCTCAGGTCGGCAGCGTTATATTTGCGGCTGCACCTGCCGATGAGGATATTGTCCAAACAAATGAACACAAATAGGAGGTCCTGGCCCACAGCATCCATCAGCCTCTAGAAAGTTTGTGCCACGTTTTTCAAGCCAAAAGGCATACAGAGGAATTCAAACAAGCCATAAGGGTACCTATCAGACATGATGGTCTCATTGATGCGATGGTGGTCACCACATGGCCTCCTCCCCATCCCCCCCCCCCCGTGGTTTTTGGCACCATGTGGAGGAGGGAGGCCCAGGGATTGTCAGAGTACTGCACAATCCCCAGCTCTTCCATTTTCTTAAACACTTCCTTTGAGAGGCTGAGCTTTTCGGGATGGAGTCGGTGCGCCCTGGCATGGAGCAGGGGCCCTCGGTCAGAATGTGGTGCCTTACCCCATACTTCAGCTCGGCCGCGGAGAACTGTGGCTCCACTATTGTGGGGATCTCTGCCAGGATGCCGGTGAATTCATTGTCTGAAAATGTTATAGATCATGTTGGGGCGGGGGGGGGGGGGGGGGGGGGGGGGAGTATGTTGTTTGGCTTCCCCCAGAGGAAGAGTCTGAAAATTTCTAGCGTGCACCAAATGCCGTCCCTTGAGGTGGAAAAGCAGGCAGTGGGCATGAAATAAGTTGGCTCTCAGGACCAGATGCGCCAATGCCGCAAGGGTAAAAGTCAATGAAACCAGCCGCTGCCAAATCGAAGGGGGATGGTGATGGTGTGGGTAGCAGAAGTTCGGATGGAGGAGCTGTTAGTTGCCCTCAGTGCTGGGCCCTGCTTGATCTTGCGGGTGTTGAGGCCTAAGGGGGGAGTGTGGCAGGATGCTAATCTCGGTGCTGGCACCGACCAGGAAATATCTGACTGACAAGGAATCCCAAACGTAGAGGAGGGTATCATGTGGGCCAACCACCGCAACCATTAACGACGGTTGACCAGGCCATTTCCCAGAAACTTGCAGAGTGGGCAGCACCAACAGGCCTCTGCACCCCAACGCTGATGGTCCCGGGATATTAACTTGCCTCTCCACCAGTCTTGGTCTCACAGTTCATGGGGCTTGCTAATATGGCCACATATTTGCCTTGCTCCAGTCACTGCCATAGAAAGTCCACAACCCTTGCCACTGTGTCTTGATCTAGAGCACTCACGACGTAGAAGTAGCGGGTGTCGTCGGCGGCGATGTGTCCAAGCTGGAACTGAACCTCAGCCGTGTGGCAGAGACACCCAAAATGTAGGGAGCCTGAGTGAGACCGCGTGGAAGGTCACTAACTCCACTTGGTCCATCATCTTAGGGTCCAACTGCTGGTTGGATCAGTTGGGGTCATCAATGTAGCATTCGCACTACGCGGGCATGGAGAAGGTCAACCCGCCCACCAAAGCCTTGAAGTCGAGTCTGGTTTATTGCACTGGCCATCACATTTGTATTGGCCCCAGGCGCTGACGTCAGGGCCCCGTGTCATCAGAGTGCCAGCCTGGGATTGACCAGCTTTCCAGCCACAGCTCTGGTCTCCCCGTCAAGTGGGAGGTCACCTGGAACGATGGCCAGTGTCACCCACATATCCACGCAGTCACTGCATTCGTTGGGCACTTTGTGGACTGGTCCGAGTCTCCATAGGCAGGCCGCTACACGAGATTATGAAGGGCTCAGATAGGGTGGGCAGCCAACACCATGACAAAGGGAATTACCAGAAGGCATTGTTTAAGGTGTGAGGAGGAATGTTCAGGGGAGATGGCAGAAGTAATTCCTTTTTTACTTACAGAGTGGTGGGTGCCTGGAATGCATTGCTAGGGATGGTGATGGAGGCTGGTACAATAGGGACATTCAAGAGATTCTTACATAGCCACATGGATGTAAGGAAAATGGAGGGTTCTGGGTGTGAGGTAAGGAAAAATTAGATTTTTGTGGAGTAGATTTACATGGGCCAACATTGTGGGATGAAGGACCTGTACTGTGCTGTAATATTCCATGTTCTATGCTTCCCCCCTCCTTCCTCTGCCTGTCCATCTCCATATCTCTCCTGCCTAGTGTCCTATCACCTCTTGTCCCCTCCCTTACCCCTTCCCCTCCTCCCATCATTCAGACACTTGAGATCGCACCTTCCCACTTTGGTCTCTATCAGGCATCCTGACCCAAAACATTTCTCTTTCATTTTAAAATATCTTTACTGTGTTTAATTAAATATACACACATAATACATTTGTCAGAGTATGAGAAAAGAATTTGAACATTTCGAATTAATCACAATATAAATTGTGTGCGCCCTTTCAGGTCAAACCCACTATATCAAAATATTGAAAAAGAAAAAAAGTTAAAAAAAATAAAAAGTTAGACCAACAAACCCTGATAATCAAACCCCTCCCTTGAATATCTAATAAAAATAGGGTACATTCGGTACATGCTGTTCGGGAGCATCCAAACACCTTAATTCATTAACTTATGGCAATACTCCATGATTGGGCCCCACGTCTTGTAAAAATTCACCTTTACATCTTTGACGTTATGTCTGAGTTTTTTTCCTAAACTTAAGGAGGACATGGCCTCCTGTAACTATTGAGTATGAGTAGGTCAGTGGTTCTCAACCTTTTCCTTTCCACTCACATCCCACTTTAAATAATCCCTATGCCATCGGTACTCTGTGATTAGTAAAGGATTGCTTAAGTTGGGATGTGGCTGGGAAGGGTAGGTAGAGAACCTTTGCTCCATACCCAATTGTAACTGAAATATTTGTCATTGGCCCATTTCCTTAGGAGTTCTGAAACCATGCACATAACGAGTCAATGAGGGACGATTAAAACAGGGGTTTTTAAAGATTTTCTTCCAACTCACATCCCTTACTAATCACAGAGCACTGATGGCATAGAGATTACTTAAAGTGGGATGTGAGTGGAAAGAAAAAGGTTGAGAACCACTGGAGAAGGTGGAATAACCGTCTTTCCATTTCATCAGAATTTGCCATCAATGAGGAAGATGCTAAAATTCACTTCTGAGATGCAGTCAATGCTATTTCTTCTTCTTCACAGAAAAAAACAAACAATCAGAGCAATGGTTCTAGTTTGACCTTAAAAAATGACATAAAGTTTGAAGGTTTTATTCAAAAAACTTTCTATACTAGGGCAAGTCCAAAACATAGGCATCAATGAGACCTCAGAGATGTTACATTTCTCATCTAATGAATCAATACCAGAATAGAAGCGAGATAGTTTAGCTTTTGAAATACGAGCTCTATGCACCACTTAGAACTGCAACAAAAAATGCTGCGTGCAAAATGAGGAGTCATGAATCAAATTTAGCACAATATCCCCATCCTCATCTGGAAGTGACAAATCCAAACACTCTTGATCTTAACTAGAAATCTATCAAATTATTATAAATAATTGATATTGAGCCTCTGTGAGAAAACAAAAAGTGAATCAAGAATTTTTCAGAAATCCGTGGAAAATCAGAGAGCTCGGGCTGAACAAAATGTCTGACTTGTAGATATCTATTAGATAATTTAAATATTACCCTCAGTTGTTCAAAAGAAGCCAGATTATTTTTGAATATCCTTCTCCATGTTTGCTGCCTGACCTGCTGAGTACCTCCAGCATCTCTTTGTTCATTCGACAATGAGGTCTGGAATCTATCACCCAACCATGGATTGGTAACATGATCTCAACACCTATATGCACTAATCCTACACCAATTCCATTTTATTCTCTCTAGTGCAGAAACAGTCCATTTGGGCTGACCTTTCCATGTCAGAATCTACCCTCTATTAGGTGATTGCCTGCACACTACAGCTCCTCACCCTTCCAACTGCCTCTCGGTTCCACATTCCATCATGTTCAACTAGTCAACTCTGTCATTCTGAGAAAGAGAGTCATGAGATATTATCATCCTGCACAGAAAGAGATGCTTTAGGTCATCAAGGCTGGTCACAGACTGATTTTGAGGTTCGAGTGCCCAGGTCCATCACAGGCTCTGACCTCCCCATCCATTGAAAGCATCCTTTTGAGATACTTCATCAAGAAGTCCGTCAGCATCTGCACCCTGACTACAACCTCTGACTGTGACCTTCTGGGAGAATGTATGGAAGTCTCAAGACGAGCACCTCCAATTTCAAGAACAGTTTATTTCCAAAACCTACCTGGCTCTTCAACCTCCCCTTGGTAGATTAATCAGGGACAGCTCCAACACCACAAAAGGACTGTCTGCATGGTTGCAAGTCACTTTGTTCTTCCCATGAAGATTACTGTGAATATCTATCTTCTGCATCTATTCCACCAATGGACCAGCTGAGCACCAAAAATGGGGACAACACAACCCCTCCCCCACCTCCCGCTGAGGAGAAGTCACGGAGGTAACCCTACAGGGAAGGTGACCATGGCAGCAGACCAGTGAGGTGCTAAGCAGATGAAGGACCCAGACAGGCTGTGGGGACCAAGAGGGTGCTGAGGGCATGTTGGGCTCTCAAAAAGTCTCGGCCTCCGAAGGCCTCCTGATCATGTCGGAGGTTGGAACCTGGAGGTCGGGTTGCTGATGGATCGAACGGGAGTCTATGTGGCTGAAGGAGCGCTGGATGCAGATCCGTGGACACTCGATATCTCTGAAAGGACACTCTTTTCCTTCTCTACCTCTTCTTGTTAGTGACATCAAGCAATGCTGATTGCAACTGTTTGCCGAATCACAGGCAAAAGTTGAATCTTGTATATTTTATATTTGTGTATTATTATGTAACAATAAAAGGAACCTTCAACTCAGTGGTTATCAACCTTTTACTTTCCACTCACATCCCACTTTAAGTAATCCCTCTGCCATCGGTGCTCTGTGATTAGTAAGGGGTTGCTTAAGGTGGGATGTGAGTGGGAAGGGAAAGTTGAGAATCACTGCTCTAGACCCAATTGTTACCGAAATATTTTGCATGAGAAAAATGGTCATTGGTCCATTTCCTTTGGAGTTGTGAAACCGTGCACATAACGAGTCAATGAGGGACGATTAAAACAGTGGTTTTCAAACTTTGTCCTTCCACCCACATCCCACCTTAAGCAATCCCTTACTAATCACAGAGCACCGATGGCGTAGGGATTACTTAAAGTGGGATGTGAGTGGGAGAGAAAGGTTGAGAACCACTGCTTCAATTGTTTACTGTTACCATTTTCTGACATGTTCAACTGCAGCATGTAAGAATTTTTAGTCCACATAATGTATTTGACAATAAACATCATATTTATCATTATCCATGTCCCAACACTCCATACCTATCTACACTAATCCTTCACTAATTCCATGTTATTTTCACAACTTCCTCCTGGATTTGCTGACACATAGGGGACGATAGAGTGCACAGTAAATCTGCCAACCCGCCCATCTTTTGGGACGTGGGTCAAAACTGGAGCACCTAGGGAAGCCCACGTGGGTTTGGGGAGAACGGGCAAATTTCACGTCAGAAGTCAGAATTGAACCATGTTGGCTGGAGCTGCGGTGAAGCATAATGTACCATTGTGTTTTTTTTAAATTTAGGCATACAGCATGGTAACAGGCCCTTCTGGCCCACAAGCCTCTATCCCCCCCTGCCAATACACCAATTCACCTAAAACCTCTATTCACTTTATAAAGAGTGGGAGGAAACCAGAAGACACCCACACAGACATGAGTTGAACAAACAAACACTATATGGATAGCGCCAGATGTGAACCCGAGTTGCTGGCACTGTTCGGGTGTTGCGCTCACTGCTATGTTAACTGTTTCACCCTTCTGCACTTCCTTAGTACATTTAATACACAGGACAAAGAAGGTTTTCCTTCTGTCACATGGATAAAAGCCCACACTCGACTGAAGGGAGAACTAACACTTTTATTAGCTTACAACACAGGGAGAGTTCATGAATAGGCTTCAGAGGGGTTCTGGGCTTAGGCAGGAAACCAGGGTTATATGTGGGCCCCTGGGGGAGGAGCTGGGAGGTGGGACCAGTAATCAGTACAGGACACTTCTAGTGAATCCCAGTTCACTACAGCTTCCTGAACACTCTTATGGATTTTGGGCCACTGATCACGAAATTCACCTTAAGATTTTCCTATCACGTTCCATTTTTTTGGATATAACCTACTTTTTGTGATTTCCTGTCATATTTTAAGTCTACTAGTAGATGGCCCACAAAGCAGGTGCTCTGCAAATTATGTCTTAGGCCTGGACATGCTTAGTCAGGATAGATGGAGACAGACTACAAAAGCAGCTCACATATACAGATGCTGTGCATTACATTGATTATAGATTGAACCCAAGCCGATGCACATGTTCTTTGGGCAATGGCACAGTGAGTTTACTTAACAATAGCATTTATTGTCTTCAATAAAGGGTTAGGATTCAACATGCTAAATTTAATAAAAGTTCATTTCAATTTCAATTTATTTAATTTTTAATTTTTTTTAGATTTAGGTATACAGCACATAACAGGCCATTTCAGCTCACGCGCCCATGTCACCCAATTTACACCCAATTAAATTTAATCTCTGGTACGTTTTGAATGGTGGGAGGAAACCAGAGCCCCCAGTAAAACCCACGCCGATACAGGGAGAAGGTACAAAGTCCTTACAGACAGTGCGGGATTTGAACCCCACCCCTGATCGCAGGCGCTGTAAAGGCATTGCGCTAGCCGCTTCACCAACCATGCCACCCAATTTCATGTTTCAGCAATTTCTCACATGATGCAGCCAGTCTGAAATTATCTTTGTCCTTGAAGATGTCTATCATAACCCGCAATTGTTTTTACAAGAAGCAGACCTTTTGAAAAAAAATTGTTGTCCTGTAATATTAGCTGTCGTTCCTCACCATACCCAGTCCCAACCTGAAACATTAACTGTCCATTTCCCTCCAAAGTTCCTGCTCATTCCCCAGCAGCTCATATTATTTTTGCTCCAGATTCCAGCAACTATAATCCCTTGGGTCTCTTGTTTGACCGAAAATATTTCTGCCTCATTTTCACATTTGCCAGTGCATTTTACCCCTGGTTTCTGGCATCTGTGGGGACTGTTAGATGCTGGTTAAATGAGTTTTCCAGTTGCTTGAGCCTGCATGTTGCATTATTGGTGAACTAACAGTGAGGAGCCCCAATTTTAAACTTCCATATTTCTTACCTATTTATTTTCGGCGATTTTTTTTGCCGGTTGCGTGAGGTTGCCAATCGCTTGAATTCCAGATAACAGGGGTTTTACTGTACACATTGTACAGTGTGTATGACAATTAATTTATTGTCATTGTAATTCCCTGTTGTAACTTATCCTATTTTTCCCCTTAGCTGCGATATTTGATGGCATATAAGATCCCCATTTTTTTCCTAATTCATCACTCCAAAAAAACCCAGTGTCTTACATGTGACGGTGACAATTTTGGTGCCACCATCTTGCGTTGCACTTCGAAATACAAACGTAATGGAGGCTTTTATCCATAGGATGGCAACAGGAGGAAAGTGCTCAAACTATTCACTCAGCTTCAAGGAGCCCGCGGAAGTGCTGCAGCTGTCATGGAAGTGGGCCTGAAACTTCATTGACCACCTTTCCTAGGGTTGCCCATGCTTTCCAGAGCCGCTGCCGCTACTGTTCACTTCCTCCTACGAGAAAGCCAACCACAGCAGCTGCACCCCACCCCACCACCACCAGTGCAATGGCCGCGCTTGTAGCACCCGTCTGTGGTGAGATCTATTGCTTGCTTTGAGGAGAGCCCTGCGCCTCGATGATCAGGCTCTACCTGAGCATTTGTTGACAGGCCATTCACTCACTGCCACCCGCCACTGCGGCTCATTCATTTTGTTTGGGGGGATCACAGATGTGGTGAATCAGATAGCCTAATACCACGTGTTCTCCACCATTGACTTAGTTCGGCCTATTACCAGCTCCTGATCCGCCGAGAAGACTGACCTTTCTTGGGTACGCTTCGGGGTAACGAATAGTGTCGCAGTCTTCCAGCGGGAAATGGACCGATGGTGGACCAGACGGGCTAACAGCTACTTTCCCATATCTGCACAATGTCACCATCTGCAGCCATGACGCACAGGATCATGATCCCAACCTTGAGAATTTTTTTCAGACTGCAATTCGGCTGAACTTGACCTATAATTTCGACATGTGTCTTCCGGACCACTCGACTCACAATTCTAGGTTGCATGGTGGAGAACGGGGTGGTAATGCCAGACCCTGACCACATGCGTCCCCTCGTGGACTTCCCCCCCCCCCCCCCCACACACCCAGAAGGCACTCAGATGCTGCCTGGGCTTTTTCAGCTCACACCGAACCCAATGGGTTCCACACTATGCCGACAAGGCACGGCCACTCATCAAGATCATCTCCTTCCACCTGTCAACCAAAGCCAGAGCGACCTTCGACCGCACCAAATCGGACATCGCTGCTGCAACGCTGCACGCCATCGATGAGTCCATTCTGTTCCAAGTTGAGAGCGATGTGTCCGACTTTGCACTGGCTGCCACTTTGAACCAGGCCGGCCGGCCAGTAGCCTTCTTCTCCAAAACCCTCCAGGGTCCTGAGAGCCGACACTCCTCTGTCGAGAAGAAGGCCCAGGCCATTGTCGAAGCAGTATGTCGTTAGAGACACTACATCACTGCAGGCCCGTTACGCTGCTGACCGACCAACATGCGGTCTCCTTCATGTTTAGCAATACCCAGCAAGGTAAGATCAAGAAATACAAAATCACCAGGTGGAGAATCGAACTCTCCACCTTTAATTATGACATACTGTATCGGCTTGGTAAATGCAATGACCTGCCAGATGTGCTCTCCAGGGGGACTTGCGCCAATATACAACTGGACAGGCTGCAGAGACTCCACGAGGAGCTCTGTCATCCAGGGATCACTTGGCTTGAGCACTTTGTCAAAGCTCGCAACCTGCCCTACACAGTCAAGGAAATTCACTCCATGACCTGAGCCTGCCTGGTGTGTGTTGAGAGCAAGCCCCACTTCTTCCGTCCAGAGAACACTCGCGTCATCAAAGCCACCCGCCTCTTTGAGCATCTCAGTGTGGACTTCAAGGGGCCCCTACCATCAACCAACCTTAATACTTACATCCTTACAGCCATCAACGAGTACTCCCACTTTCCTTTCGCTGTGCCCTGCTCGGACATGACCACCTCCTCAGTGATAGGGGCCCTGCACAGCATCTTCGCCATCTTTGGATACCCCAGTTATATCCACAGTGACAGAGGGTCCTCATTTATGAGCGCAGAGCTGCGGCAGTACCTTCTGGAGCGTGGTATTGCTTCAAGCGGGACCACCAGCTATAACCCATGCGGTAATGGGCAAGTCGAAAGAGAGAATGCCACCGTCTGGAAAGCGGTTTCACTTGCCCTCCGGTCCAAAGGTCTTCCCACCTCTTGCTGGCAGGACATGCTCACTAGTGCCCTACACTCCATCTGCTCCCTCCTATGCACCGCGACCAATGCCATCCCCCATGAAAGGATGTTCTCTTTCCTGATGAAATCCGAAATGGAAACAACCATACCGGCGTGGCTCATGGTTCCCAGTCCGGGCCTCTTGCGATGCCACGTCCGGTACTCAAAAAACAACCCCTTGGTTGACTGAGTGACTCTGCTTCATGCAAACCCGCATTATGCCTACGTTGAATATCCGGACAGGCGGGAGGACACAGTCTCAGTAAGGGACCTAGCCTATTCCGGACCAAGTGCAGCAGTGCCTTTAACCCAACCTCCCCCTATTCCTTCTCCTCCAGGTCATGTGCTTGAAGAGAGGGACCAGCACCACCCCACCAGCTCAGGCCAGACTGTCGACAATACCATTGGGGAATTGAGCGAAGCAGTGGCCACACCCTATGGGTCTGCCGGCGACACGACTCCGGCGACCCCAATCCCGGAACCACGGCGGTCACGCCGGATGGTCAGGCCCCCTGACTGGTACAGCCCATAACCTCCACTGGGCCCTTTTTTCTTTTTCTTTTTCTTTTTTATAGCCCTCCATCCACCCCGGGGTCAGTTCTCAAAGAACGGGTAAATGTGATAGTACAGATTCTATCACCAATGTGTATATGTACAGATGGTAGTGTAGGATGACTGTGATTGGCTGAGAATGTAGCCACACCTACTGGCAGGTCTTAAAGGATTGCTCCTAGCCAGACCAGGTCATTCTGGACTGGTCGACCTACTTGTGATATACTCCAGTCTTCTAGTTAATAAAAGCCTTCGTTTTGGATCAACAAGTCTTTGGTTCTTTCGACGCGCTCAACAGCAACCTGTTCCGAAATTTCCTTCCAAGTCTTCTGCAATACTACCATATTTTTTTTCTCTCTTGGGGCATAGCGCTCGAAGTGTGTTCAAGCTCCTTGTGCTTTGCTGTCCAAGTCATTAGATTCTTGGACATCAAAGGTTAAGGGGAGAGAGCCGGGTACTGGGGCAGAAGGGGAGAATGAATCAACTCATGATTGAAGGAGGGGGCAGACTCAATGGGCTGCTCCTTTGTCTCATGGCCTTACCAAGACTAAGATTCCTTTATTGCCATGTAGTAGTACAGGCCACGTCTTCTTTCTTTGGCTTGGCTTCGCGGACGAAGATTTATGGAGGGGTAATGTCCACGTCAGCTGCAGGCTCGTTTGTGGCTGACAAGTCCGATGCAGGACAGGCAGACACGGTTGCAGCATTTTCAAAGGAAAATTGGTTGGTTGGGGTTGGGTGTTGGGTTTTTCCTCCTTTGTCTTTTGTTAGTGAGGTGGGCTCTGCGGTCTTCTTCAAAGGAGGTTGCTGCCCGCCAAACTGTGAGGCGCCATGATGCATGGTTTGAGGCGATATCAGCCCACTGGCCGTGGTCAATGTGGCAGGCATCAAGAGATTTCTTTAGGCAGTCCTTGTACCTCTTCTTTGGTGCACCTCTGTCTCAGTGGCCAGTGGAGAGCTCGCCTTATAACACGATCTTGGGAAGGCGATGGTCCTCCATTCTGGAGACATGACCTACCCAGCGCAGTTTGATCTTCAGCAGCGTGGATTCGATGCTGTCGGCCTCTGCCATCTCGAATACTTCGATGTTGGAGATGAAGTCGCTCCAATGAATGTTGAGGATGGAGCGAAGACAACGCTGGTGGAAGCGTTCTAGGAGCCGTAGGTGATGCCAGTAGAGGACCCATGATTCAGAGCCGAACAGGAGTGTGGGTATGACAACGGCTCTGTATACGCTAATCTTTGTGAGGTTTTTCAGTTGGTTGTTTTTCCAGACTCTTTTGTGTAGTCTTCCAAAGGCGCTATTTGCCTTGGCGAGTCTGTTGTCTATCTCGTTGACGATCCTTGCATCCGATGAAATGGTGCAGCCGAGATAGGTAAACTGGTTGACTGTTTTGAATTTTGTGTGCTCGATGGAGATGTGGGGGGGCTGGTAGTCATGGTGGGGAGCTGGCTGATGGAGGACCTCAGTTTTCTTCAGGCTGACTTCCAGGCCAAACATTTTGGCAGTTTCCGCAAAACAGAACGTCAAGCACTGAAGAGCTGGCTCAGACGGCAAAGTCCTCCTCAGCGACAAGATCTGCATCCTCAACCGATGATCAGAACAACTTCCAATCTCTTTTCAGTGCCAACCGCTCAGTCCAAGAATCCGCCCTGCTCCAGCTCCCTCAACAGCCCCTAAGGCTAGAGCTGGATGAGGTCCTCACCCGGGAAGAGACATATAAGGTAATTGAAGAACTGAAAACTGGCAAAGCAGCAGGTATGGATGGAATCCCCCCCAGAGGTCTGAAAGGCTGGCGGCAAAACTCTGCATGCCAAACAGCATGAGTTTTTCAAGCTCTGCTGGGACCAAGGAAAGCTGCCTCAGGACCTTCGTGATGCCATCTTCATCACCCTGTACAAAAACAAAGGCGAGAAATCAGATTGCTCAAACTACAGGGGAATCACGCTGCTCTCCATTGCAAGCAAAATCTTCGCTAGGATTCTCCTAAATAGACTGATATCTAGTGTCGCCGAGAATATTCTCCCAGAATCACAGTGTGGCTTTCGTGCAAACAGAGGAACTACTGACATGGTCTTTGCCCTCAGACAGCTCCAAGAAAAGTGCAGAGAACAAAACAAAGGATTCTACATCACCTTTGTTGACCTCATCAAAGCCTTCGACACCGTGAGTAGGAAAGGGCTTTGGCAAATACTAGAGCGCCTCGGATGCCCCCCAAAGTTCCTCAACATGGTTATCCAACTGCACGAAAACCAACAAGGTCGGGTCAGATACAGCAATGAGCTCTCCGAACCCTTCTCCATTAATAATGGCGTGAAGCAAGGCTGCGTTCTCGCACCAACCCTCTTTTCAATCTTCTTCAGCATGATGCTGAACCAAGCCATGAAAGACCTCAACAATGAAGACGCTGTTTACATCCGGTACCGCACAGATGGCAGTCTCTTCAATCTGAGGCGCCTGCAAGCTCACACCAAGACACAAGAGCAACAGACCATGAAATTGCCTTCTGCCTACCGCAAGGCAGGGTGTCATTGGGCGGCCCGTACAGTAAGAGAGAAAGGCCTATTGACAAAATCAGAGGGGTGGCCTAAGCAACTGGGAACTTCTGTCGCTGGCCACCAGGCTGGCAGAAGGTTGTTGCTCAGTCTGTGCTGCTCGCCCTGGGCAAGATGCAAATGTGAGCCGCATAATTACTCTCAACTCAGACTAACCTTTAGCTAGCACTAACCTTTAGTGAACCTTTTTTTGCATGTCAACTGAAGCTTAATGTCTGGGTCGCTGACCCTGTCTCACTTGCTTCCCGAAGCTACTCCTCCTTTCTTCCTTAATGTCTCGTTAACCATTTATGCATTCTGATGTTTTCCCAAGTGTTAGGCTACTGAATTTGGCAACATTACAACCCTTTTCCTTTGATCTAATATTCTCTTTAATGTCTTTTGATAGCCCTTCCTCCTCCATTTATCCTGATATTTTCTGCCTTAAAGGGATATTATTTCAGACCATGCATTCATTCTTTAAACATTAGCCAAGGCCAAGTTATAGAATGCATTTTCATATTATTTCTTCATCTACCGTGCTCAACTCAGCTATGTTCTCTCCCTGCTCCCAGTCCCAAGGCAGGGCCTTGACCCGATGCTTTCGAATTTTGTTCTATACCGAATCGGACCCAGGGTTATTGTCACGAACACGTTGTTGTTTAGTTGGAGCAGTACTAGGCAAAATGACAATAAATTACAATTATGCAAATATAAGATAAAAAAAATAATTAGTGCAAAAAGAGGGGAAAATAATGAGGTGGGGTCCATAGGTTTTGAATTGAACTAGTTCCAAAAGCAGGCAGTGACGCACCCCACCCCCCTGCCCCCTTCCCTGCCCCATGGGGGAGGTAGAAAGATCCGAGGGGAGCGGTGAGGAGAAAGGGAGAGGGGGCGGCCTGAACGTTTGTTCATCTCTTGGTGATGTGGCCTGGACAGGACGAGAGCCACATGGCAGCCAGATCAGACAGCCGTCAACCGTGGGGACTGGTGATCATTGCGTTTTCACGTCTGAAAAAGCCAAGGCTCTAGGTTTGTAAGCATTGCCAGTTATCTTCAGTCTTATAATATTGAAAAGATATGATTGGGGGACCCCACAGTGTTTCCTTCTGGGGTTTTTTCTGCTGTGATTTTACATGGTTTTAACATTTATTATTTGTTAGAAATGCTTCGTTTTGTCATTCTCCTCTGCAGCACACAATATATTCATGTATTTATATAACATCAGGCAGCGTTAACTTATATTTCCTGAATGCTCATATACATACATGGGATACATGTAGAGGCTGTGTGGTGTTAAACTGGCTGCACATCATAGTTTTCGTTATGTATTCACATCCACCTGTAACTTCTAATGTTAAGTAGTTCTTAAGTATTTGATTTTTTTAGTTTCACATTCATACTTACATTATTGTGTTATGTATTTTTCCTAATGATTACATTGCTATTATATTTCCTTACTGCTACCCTGCACTCTGGAACAAAAGTCAAAGAGTACTTTATTACCTTCCCAACAATATATTTAGTGGAGCGAGGCTTCAGTGCAGTCGCCCAGCGTCTTTCCGAGCAAAGAAACAAACTGAAAATGGCTGAACGCAGGGATCTATGACTTCTCCTTCGTGCCTTCCAGCCTGATGTTAAGAAGCTGATCTCCCTGCCCCAAGTGAATCCAGCCCATTAAAACTGTGAAGACAATTTGTAATTACAGGTGAGATGTAAATTTACCCTTTCATATTGCTAGATCAATTAGTTTACTAGTTTTATTTGTGAAATACATGTTCTTGCTTATAGTGTCAGATTTGTTGTTTTAAATTTGCAGTAGACCTAATAGCAAGAAAGAGGTGTCTGTTTGTCATTTGTGTGTCTTGTTGAGGGGTGGGATGAGGGGGGTGAGCTAGGGACATTGCCTGGCAGCCCAAAAAAGTTTGGGAAGCAGTGAACTAAAGCAATCTAAAGCAATTCCAAACTTTGGATCAATTTCCTTCATATTGCATAAAACTAAATGTAGAATGTTTCAACACATTACAGGCCCTTCAGTCCACTGTGACAGAGTATATAGATATATATGTTTTGGGGGGATAAATTGGGAAAGGTTTGTTAGTGTAGGTCACATACAAACACTTTAAAACAGATCTTATTTAAAATACTGGAGCTCTGCTCATGGTAGACATGTTGGGGCCTCAGAGCAGCAACAGCATTCAGGACTGGAACAGGATAAGCTGGCAAGCTTGTGGAAAACCCTATTTGGAAGATGGGTTGTGAATTCTTAGTTCAGCCTGATCAAAGCTCTTGTGGTTCATGCAAGAGGAGAGGACTGGCTGTCTAGTGCTTCACTTGGAATAAGTGAAACAAGAAGGAACTCTGTGATGACCTACTGACAAGAACCTTCCTGAGCTGTAACTATTTACCTTTCAAGCACCAAAGCCTGATGAATTTTATGCATGTTAAATTCTGGGCACAGTATAAGAATTGCCTCCAACCAGTGAACTTGCAGGAATGAGAAGTGAGATTGGACTGTGAACCAAGGAACTTTTCTGAACTTACATACACTTGCACTTAGAATTGGAAGGGGGTTAAGTTAGGTTAGTTAAGTCAATAGTGATAAGTTAAAGTTTGATCCTGTTTTCATGTTTAAAGATAATTAAAAGCAACTTTTGTTTAAGTAACCATTTGTCTTGGTGAATATCTATTGCTTCTGGGTTTTGAGGTCCTCTGGGCTCATAATACAGGTACACAATCCTTTATCTGGAACCTTTGGGGGACAGTGTGTTCTGAATTTTTCCGGAATTCAGAACAAAAGCCAGCTGCCCCAGATTTAAGCCCACCCGAATTGTGCTTCAGCATCCACCCCCTTCCAGTCACGCTGGCGTGTCTCTCCCCCTCATCCACCTTAGTCGTGCTGCTATCTCTCTCTCTCCCCCCCAACCCGCCTGAGTCGTGCTGCTGTCTCTCTCTCTCTCTCTCTCTCTCTCTCTCTCCCTCTCTCCCTCTCTCTCCCTCCACTGTACTGTACCAGCACCAGAAAAAGATGCCGGTTTTTAGAGCTTTCCGGATTTTAGATTTCCGGATAAAGGATTGTGTACCTGTATCACAATGTTGTGCCAACCTACTCCACAACAATATGAACCTTCCCTACCTCATACTCTGATGTGCTATCAATAACATAAAAGACAGAAAGTCACCTGACTGATAGACTTTTATTACTATCAACAGAAGGTACATCTCATGTTGCTGACCTGAGGCCCGAGCTGGTTCTGAGGGAGGGGGTTATGGCTTTGCCGCCTTTATTAGGGGATTCAAGGGGGAGGAGCCACAGGTACAATCAGGAATGGGTGGACCATACAGATGCAAACAGTATTAACGGTGGTTCCACCAAAAATCCTCTATTTTTCTTAGAATCAGGACAGCATGGTTGGTGTAGCGGTTAGCGCAAGGCCTTTAAAGCTCCAACATTCGGGACGAGGTTCAACTCCTGTACAATCTGTAGAAGTTTGTATGTTCCCCGTGTCTGTGGGGGTTTTCCCCGGGGACTCTGGTTCCCTCCCACCATTCCTGGTATACAAGGGCTAAGATATGAGGAACATTTGGCAGGCTCTTGGATTGTGTACATTGGAGGATAGAAGAATGAATGGGGATTTCATAGAGACATTTTGAATTTTGAAAGGTTTTGACAAAGAGTGGATGTCGATGTTTCTCTTGGGTGAATCAAGGACAAGAGGTCACAGTCTTAAAATTAGAAGTTATCCACTTAAAACAGAGATGAGAAAAAATTTCTTTAGTCAGAGGGTTGTTGATGTGTGGACCTCATTGCCGCATACGGCAGTGGAGACCCGATCACTGGGAGAGTTTAAGCAGATTGATAAATATCTAATTGGTCGGGGCATCAGGGGATGTGGGGAAAAGGCTTGTGATAGGACAGATTCTATCACCAATGTACATATGTACATATGTAGTGTAGTGTAGGATGACTGTGATTGGCTGAGAGTGTAGCCACGCCGACTGGCAGGTCTTAAAGGATTGCTCCTAGCCAGACCAGGTCATTCTGGACTGGTCGACCTACTTGTGATATGTTCCAGACTTTTAATTAATAATAGCCTTGGTTTGGATCAACAAGTCTTTGGTTCTTTCGACACGCATTACAAGGCTGGCAATTGGAACTAGGCGTGAGTATAGTTCGGCTTAGGGTAGAGTCACGAAGCAGACTTGATGGGCCAAGTGGCCTACTTCTGATCCATTATCTTAAGATCTTGGGAAAATGTACTGGGGTTGTGGGTTAATTGGGTGTAAATTGGGCAGTGCGGATTCATGGGCCAAAATGGCCTGTTACCGTGCTATATGCCTAAATTTAAATTTAATTTAGTTTGGACAGATCTTCATGCAGAGAGTGGTGGGCATGTGGAATGAGCTGCCAGACAACGTCCTGGAAGCAGGTCTGTTAGCTTCCTTTATGTGACACTTGGATAGCTCCATAGATGGGCGGGGATTGGGGGTGTGGACTTAATGCGGGCAAGTGGAATGAAAGCAGGAGGGTTTATTGTTCGGCATGGGCCAACTGGGCATCAAACCTGTTTCCATGGTGTAGGACTCAATGACTAATACTCTATGACTCGGTTTTCTGATCTCATGTCCTTCCTGTCTGTTATCTTCCACATCCTTTACTGTCGGGCAGCTTTTTTTTTCCACCTAATACACTAGGTGGAATTACTCAATACACTAATCTGAGAAACCATTCTTACTGTTGTTGCCCATTTGATTATTCAGTCCACATCTAAGTTAACATTCCCTTCATTGCTGACCAACTACCGGCCACCATATGTCAACCTTCTACAGGAGCTTTATCGAGAGCGTCCTGGCCAGTTGCATTACAGTGTGGGTAAGGTTGCTGCAGAGAAATGGATCGGAGATCAATCCACAGGACCTTAAGAGTGGCAGAGAGGATCACTGGAGTCTCGATCCCCAACCAACCCACCCCCACCCCCACCATCTCACCATCGTCGACATGATCTACTGGGATCTGAAGAGGGGTGCAAAATTATTGATGGTCCCTTCCACCCTGCACGCACCATCTTTCAGCTGCTCCCATCGGGGAAGAGGTACAGGAGGATCAGAGCCAGCCCCACCAGGCTGAGGAACAGCATCATCCCATGGGCAATGAGAATGATGGATGATCAAAGGAACTGCTCACACTGACCATCCAATTCTCACATATTTACAAAACAATATTAATTTGTATTATACAAAGTGTACAAATATACAAGAATACTTGCCCTGCATTGTTGTCTGTATGTATGTTATGTCTGGTTGTGTGCCTGCGTGTTTTGCACCGAGGACCGGGGAACGCTGTTTCGTCGGGTTGTACTTCTGCAATCAAAAGATAATAAACTTAAACTTGACGTGACTTGACTTATCCTTGCTACTCCCACCATAAATTTTCTGATGTATCCTATGCTCTATCTTGCCATTATAGACAACACTTTCTTTATTCTAATATGTCCTAATATCAGAGTATCATCTTCCAAAGTGTGAGCTGTGATAACCCAAATTACGATCTTTTTAATCCAACAAATCAAACTCTGTGGCTGTTACTTCATGTAGTTTAATTCATTGATAGAACAGATAAACAGTTTGCATTGCTTCTCATAAAGACTTTTGTAACAGTTAATAACAAATCATTTACTGTATAGGTTGGACAGGTCTATGGATGAGAAGAAGATGGAGGGTTATGGGCATTGTGCAGGGAGGTGGGACTAGAGAGGGGTGTTTGGTTCGGTGCGGACTAGAAGGGCCTAATGGCCTGTTTCTGTGCTATAATTGTTATGTTATGTTAAATAATGATACAAGATATAAAAAGTAAATAAATACAACCTTTTAAAGAGATACAAAAATCTAAAGAAAAATTTCTCGTGCTCACGCTTCTTTCACATCTTGTAGAATGATGACAGGCTGGTGAATAAAAATGCTAATGACCTTTCAATGCCCACTGTCTCTGGAGGCAGGCAGAGTAGACTGATGTCAAATAATAGTTCAGATGTACAGAATGCCAACAACTCGGCTCAGAGGAGGACTGCATTCTTGAGTTATGAAAATTTGCCTTCTTTGCCTCCTGTGTGGGAAATCCACAAACTAAGTCGAGATGAAGAAGATAGTTTGAGACCAAAGATGCCTTCGCAGAATGGTTGTCATGCTAATTGTGATCCAATGTACAACTATCTTAATAGAGAGAATATAACTGTTGGGCCAAACGTACACAAGGATGATTTTTTTAATGACCACTGGATTGCTCCCGCCGACGTTCCCGTGCACTGTGACCCAAAAGAATTTGCCCGGGAAATGTGTTTGCACTGCAGCCTGTGCTGTTCCTGGGACGAAGTGTCTGTCAGCCCAAGTCTGAGCTTGCCCCAGCTCCTGCTGCCCTTGTTGGCTGGCACCGCTCCAGATGAAGGTAAGTCCACGACTGTAACACTCTGGCACACCTCAAGGTGGCTCTACTCACTAGACCCCCATGATTGTGCGGCCAGACACAATTCCAATGCCATCTACAAATTTGCCACCAGAATCACAAACGGCAATGAGGAAATGTACAGGAGGGAGACAGATCAGCGAGAGGTGTCACACCAATAACCTTGCACACAATGTAAGCTAAACCCAGGAGATGATTGTGAACTTCAGGAGGAAGTCAGGGGAACACGCCCCAAACCTCATCAAGGGCTCAGTAGGTGAGAGGGTCAGGAACTTCAAATTCCTGAGTGTCTGAGAATCTGTCCTTGAGCCTCCATGACAATGCCTTCACCAAGAAGGCTCGCCAGTGGATATACCTTGTTAAGTGTCTGAGAAGATCCATCGTGCCACTGAAGACACTCAAAAACTTCTACAAGTGTACCGTGGAGAGCATTCTGGCTGGTTGCATCACTACCTGGTATGGAGGGACCAACTCTCACGACACAAAAAGCTCCAGAGGATTGTTAGCTCGGCCTGCAACATCACAGACATCAGATTACTCCCCATCAAGGACATCTACATGAGGCGGTATCTTAAGGAAGCAGCCTCTATCCTCAAAGATCCTCCACCACCCAGGCCATGCCCTCTTTACTCTGCTACCATCGGAGAAAAGGTACAGGAGCCTAAAGACGAGCACTCAATGGCACAAGGACAGCTTCTTCCCCACTGCCATCAGGTTCCTGAATAATCAATGAGCCAAAGACACTGCCTCACTTTGACTTTTTGTGCACTGTTTTTATTTATATTTTTGTAAGGTGGTTTATATGAATGTAATTTTGTGACTTGTTCATGACGATAAATTCTGATTCTGAGATTCCTCTTATCCTGCGGAAAAAATAAAGACTATCTACCTTATCCATTCTCCTCACAATTTCATAAACCTCTACAAGGCTCCCCATCACCCTCCCTGGCAGCAAGGAGAAAAGTCACAGTCCATCCAACTGCAGACACTGGAGTGATGCACAGTACGCCAACGTGCCGGAGGAACTCAGCAGGCAACAAAGCATCCACAGGAAGTAAATGGTAACTGAATGGTAACCACTTTATTCAGGCGTCTACGTGCTTTTCCTGAACCTGGATGAAGGGCCCAGGTCTGAAACATTCCCATAGATGTTGCTTGACCTGCTGAGTTTCTCCAGTACATTTGTGTGTTCCAGTCCATCCAGCTCCTCCGTATAATTTGTCTACGTGACTTTCTCGTAGGTCTTTTCTGAAGACGAAGAGCTGGATGATCAGTTCTATGCTAAATAATCTAATGGTTGCATGCTTTATCCCTTCTCGACAGACGCTGGTTTATAATAACTTGTTTTGCTACCCTGCACAATGACTCAGTGATTTATCTTGAACTTCATATGTTTCCTCTGGCACATCACTGACAATCTCACGACGACCCCATCCTTCCTTTGCAGAAGAACATAAGAAACAGGAGCAGAAGTCGGCCATCCGGCCCATCGAGCCTGCTCTGCCATTCAATGAGACCATGGCTGATCTGGCCGTGGACTCAGCTCCATTTATCTGCCTTCCTTCCAATCTTCCTTACAGTCCTTTCAAGTGAAGCAACACTTCACTTGTGAATCTGCAGGAGTCACCTACTCCATCTGCTGCTCTCGTTGTGGCCTTCTCTATGTCAGAGAGACTGAACGCAGAATGCGAGATCGCTTTGGTGAGGAATGTCGCTCAGCTGCATCAGTAGCAGGGGCCTCCCAGTGGCCGACAATTTTAGTTCTGCACCCTACTCCCTCGCCGACAAGTCTGTCTATGGCCTCATGTACGGCCAAACCAAGAATACCTGGAAATTGGTGGGGCTTGCAGAATCAAATGTTTGGTTTGTCAAAGAAAATGGGAAAGAGAAGGTGAGAACCAGAGCTTGGCCACCAGTGTTGTGACTTAGCCTTGGAGCTCGTGCTAACAGGTCAGCAATGCAACAGAGAGACGTTGCCTGGAATTGAGGGCTGTAGTGATGCATTTACTCTCTGTAGGAGACTCAAAGGTGACTTTCTCACAAGTTTCCTGTTGTGTGGGACAGGAAGAGTGAACAATATTTTAAGTCTGGCCTGTCCATACCTGGCCTCTTAACACCAGCTCCATAGCCAAGAAAGCCCAGTAGTGCCTCTACTTCCTGCGAAGGCTGAGGACAGTTCACCATCCATCCTCACTGCATTCTACAGAGGGTGTATTGAGACCATCCCATGCAACTGCATCACCGCCTAGTTTGGAAGCTGTACACAGCAGGGGATAGTGACGTCAATGGAAAAGATCATTGGGGCTCCCTTCCCATCATGATGGACATCTACAACACTCGATGCAGGAAAAAAGCAATAAATATTGTGAAGGACTCCCCTTACCCTTCATGTAAACTGTTCTCCCTTCTGCCATCTAGTAGGAGGTACCATAGCACTTGGGCCCTTATGTCCAGATTGGGCAAGTTTATTTTTACCCAAGCCATCAGTGCACTGTGCAATTTTACTTTCTACGTCTTAAAATTTTAATATGTTAAACTTCTATTTTAACTTATTTATATAAACCATATAACAATTGCAGTACGGAAACAGGCCATCTCGGCCCCTCTAGTCTGCACCGATTTAAATGAAACTCCTCTAGTCCCACCTACCCGCTCCCTGTCCATAACCCTCCAATCCCCTCACATCCATGGACTCATCCAACCTCCTCTTAAATGACAAAATTGACCCTGCGGCAACCAACTCTTCCAGAAGGTCATTCCACTCAGCCTCCACTCTCTGAGTGAAGAAGATTCCCCTCGTGTTACTGCTAAACTTTTTCCCCCTAACTTATGACCCCTCGTTCCAATCTCACCTACCCTGAAGGGGAAGAGCTTATTCACATCTACTCTGTCTACCCCCGTCATAATTTTAAATACCTCTATCAAATCCCCCCCTCAACCTTCTACGCTCCAATGGATAAATATGCTCCATGGTCCTGGAGAAACACTATCTCATTTTTACTGTGCATGGTGTAAACGATAAAGATGATAACTTTATCTTCTGAATTTGCAATATCACATTCTGAACTTTTAATTTAAATTTTTTAATTTAAACTTATTTTTATAGCACACTAACAGGCTCTTCCGGCCCACGAGCCCGTGCCACCCAAATGGCCAAATTAAACTACAACCCCCCCCCGTATGGTTTGAAGGGCGGGAGGAAACCAGACCACCCGGAGGAAACCCACGCAGACATGGGGAGAATGTACAAATTCCTTAGAGACGGCGCTGGATTCGAACCCAGATAATAGTGCCACCCTGGGGCCCTATTCCATGTTGTGTTTATTCAGAGTTCAGGTCATTTGTGAGCTCTTCTCTAGCTTATGAGCCAATAGTAAATGTGCAACTCAGACATTTGTTGATGCAAGGTAAACAGCACAGAACAGGCACTCCAGCCCCATTCATCCATGCAGAGTTGGCATTCTGGGTTCATCCAATGTAGTCCACACCTTTCAACCCTTCTTCATCATATATCTGCCCAAATGTCATAAAACCATGATAATGGAGAGGAAATAGGCCATTCACCCCATCGAGTATGTTCTGCCATTTAATCATGAGCTGATCCATTGTCCCACTAATCACTATTGTCCAGCTTTCTCTCCCTGGGTAATCAAGAACCAATCAATCTCTGCCTTAAATACGCCCACTCTCCTGGTCTCCACAATAAATTCCATAGATTTACCACCCTTACGTGAAAGAAATTCCTCTGCATCTCTGTTCTAAGTGGACATCCTCAAGTTGTGCCTCTTGCCCCAGAAACTCCCACCAATGCAAACAACCTTTCTACATCCACTCTGTCCAAGCCTTTCAACATACAAAATGTTTCAATGAGATCCCACCACATTCTCCTAAATTCCCATGAGTACAGTGAATTCCAGTGGGCAGCTCGGTTAATGTGGTGGTTAGCGCAATGCTGTTACAGCGCCAGCAATCGGGACTGGGGTTTAAATCCTGCGCTGTGTGTAAGGAGTTTGGATGTTCCCCCCTTGTCTGCATGGGTTTCCCCTGGGGGCTCCGGTTTCCTCCCACCATTCGAAACGTACCAGGGGTTGTAGGTTAATTGGGTAAAATTGGGTGGCACGGACCGGTGGGCCAGAATGACCTGTTACTGTGCTGTATGTCTAAATTCTTTTTTTAATTAAAAATGTTTCAAAAATTACAGGCCAAGTGTTCCTCAAATGATAACCTTTTCATTCCCAGAATTATCCTTGCAAACCTCCTCTGAACCCTCTCCAATGTCAGCACATCCTACCTTAAATGAGGAGCCCAAAATTGCTCACAATATTCCAATATGGTCTCACCAGTGCCTTATAAAGCCTCAACGTCTCATCCCAGCTCTTTTCTTTTTTTTTTGAATGCAATAACTACCCATTTCCATAGATTCCTCTGACAACTTGTTCCAGAGAACAGATGAGCCCCTGAGTGAAGAATTTTCCCCTCATGTTCCTTTTGGCTGACTGTCATTTAATTTACACACTTGTGGTAGGTGAATCTGAATCCATGTGTGGCTGTACTAAATAAAAACTTTGATGTCTTCACATTGCACTTGTGGATATGACATTAAACTCTTCAGAGTTCAGATTTATTGTCAGAGTTTGTACATGACATCATATACAACCTTGAGATTCTTTATCTGCAGGCAAGGCAGAATTACCATTAATTGGTAATGCACAAAAAACTGTACACAGCATAAATATGTAAGCAAATAAAAGAACAGTGAACAGATAATGAATGTAAACAAACTGACTGTGCAATACAGAGAATAAAAAGGAAAATCAATAAGTACACAAGTAAGAGTCCTTTAATAACTCTCTGAGTTTGTCCAAGAGGAGTCTAATGGTGGAGGGGCAGCAGCTGTTCCTGAACCTGGTGGTGTGAGTCTTGTGGCACCTACACCTCTTTCCAGATGGCAGCAGTGAAAACAGAGCACGTACTGGGTGGTGCGGATCTTTGATGATTGCTGTTGACCTCCGACGGCAGCGTTCCCTGTAGATATTCTCAATAGTGGGGAGGGTTTAGCCTATGATGTCCTGGGCTATGTCCACTACCTTTGGAGGGCTTTATGCTCAGGGGTATTGATGTTCCCATACCAGATCAATGTGTAGCCAGTCAGCTCACTTTCCACTACACCTATGTAAAAATTTGCCAGGGTTTCTAGTGTCATACCAAACCTCCGCAAACTCCTGAGGAAGCAGGGGAGCTGATGTGCTTTCTTCACGATGCCATTGATATGTTGGTTCCAGGAAAGTGACTCCCAAGAACTTAAATTTGCTCACCCTCTCCATCTCTGTTCTCCCAATGATCACTGGATTTTATACCTCTGACTTTCCCTTCCTGAATTCAACAATCAGCTCCTTAGTTTTGGTGACATTGAGTGCAAGGTTGTGGTTGACTTATCACTATTAACTTAACTAACCTAACTTAACCCCCTTCTAATTCTAAGCGCACGTGTATGTAATGAGCATGTAAGTTCAGGAAAGTTATTTGTTTCACAGTCCAATATCACTTCTCACTCTTCCAAGTTCATCGGTATCAGTCAATTCTTAGACTGTGCACACAATTCAACATTTATGAATCTTCACCAGGTTCTGGTGCTTAAATGGTTACTGCTCAGGAAGGTTCTTGTCTGTTTCAAAAAGAGATTTGTTGCTCATTGGACACACACAAACTTGCCCCATCATGGGTTTTCCCAGGTCACCACAGAGTTCCTCTTGTTTCCCTTATTTCAGGTGAAACACTCTCGCCAACCATTTCCTCTTGTATGGACCACAAGGGTTATGAACAGGCTGAACTCAGAACTCACAACCCATCTTCAAAATGGGGTCTTTCAAAAAGCCTGCCAGCTTGACATGTTGCAGCCTCAACTGCTGATGTAGAACTGACCCCCACTCCCCCCCTCTCTCCCTCTCTCAGAGAAGAATCCTGTTTGTTTTTTCCTCTCTCTGCTTGTAAAAACCAAAACCTCTCCGAAGGTTCCAAACCCAATCTTTGAACAATCTTATCAGTACTTCTGAGCCTGGACTTTATTGCCCCTACACAATAGACCAGAATTCTTCATTGCTCCGGCAAAGCCTCAACATTGAGCTTCTACAAAGCTCTTGCATTTTAAATGAGATGTCTTTTGTGGAGTGACGTACACCAAACCCACCACAATCAATCTCTTTTAAAGAAATATTTATCCATAACCATACTAATTTAGCCCATAATGGTATCTGGACAGAATCTAACCATGATTGTTGGTGGGATCCTGTACTGAGAATTTCCTAAACAATGCCAGAACTTGTATATAAAATTAACACCTGTAGGTCAGGACTGGCTGAGGTGGAGAAAGAACATGTGAACACCAGTCTGCTTCTATACACTCCCCCCACTTCATCTGAATTCATGCACTCACCTGGGGAAGAAGCCAGATTAAAATGCATGTCAATTTCGGAGCACAAAACAAATTCTGGGAAATCGCTTCTAGGCAACTGCAACCGGGCCAAGGGATTCAGCTTATTAACTGGCTCCTGCCAACATCTCAGAAGAACATGAAAGTGCTCCAAGCAGCTATGATACTTGCTCAAGCAACACCCTGGCATTTGTCCAAGGGTATATTTTAAAAAATAATAGATCTAAATTCATTCAAAGTCCCAGCCTGTTAAGATGCTTTGGATTTGAGTCAACACATTCTAAATGCTTGGCGGGTGGTTACACTTGTTTCCTATCTCTGGAGAGTGCACAGGGACTAAGGTGTAGATGGTCCTCCTGTCAAAGATCAGATCCTGTGCATGCTCATCCAGTCTCGTCGGTGAACATTGTGCGGCAACATCCAATCAACACCGCAGCAAGGAAGAGGTTGAATCATAGAGGCATGGAGTTCTACAGTGCAAACAGCTTCCGACTCACATCCCTCTAAGCCTTTCCTGCCTGCTTAATTATCATTCCAATTGTCCCTGTCTCTGATGTTTTGCCTGGCAGCTCAGTCCACCACCCTCTGTGAGAAGAAGGTGTCCCTCATGTTCCGTTTACAGGTCCTCCCCTACTTATGATGATCCGACTTACGATTTTTCAAAGTTACAAAGGTACAATAGTGTGAGTGTTGTTATTTACTTTCATGTAATACGTTAAAAGAAAGGTCATCGCAAACATCATTGATTTTTCCAAAGAACATTGATAATTCCTCTAAGGTGAATTCTTTGAGGCCTCCTTGATCAATCACCTTTTAGTTCAGTTGGAAAACTTGCAGGGACTGATATAGTGCTGTCGGGAGAGAGCAGGGCAGTGGGATCAGTGTGGGGACCGATACAGCGCTGTTGGAAGAGAGCGGGGCAGTGGGATCAGTGTGGGGACCGATACAGCGCTGTTGGAAGAGAGCGGGGCAGTGGGATCAGTGAGGGGACTGATACAGCATTGTTGGGAGAGAGTGGGGTAGTGCGATCAGTGTGGAGACTGGTACAGCACTGTCGAAAGAGAGCAGGGCAGTGGGATCAGTGTGGAGACCGGTACAGCGCTGTTGGAAGAGAACGGGGCAGTGGGATCAGTGAGGGGACTCTTACAGCATTGTTGGGAGAGAGTGGGGTAGTGCGATCAGTGTTGAGACTGGTACAGCACTGTCGGGAGAGAGCGGGGCAGTGGGATCAGTGTGGGGACTGATACAGCGCTGTCGGAAGAGAGCGGAGCAGTAGGATCAGTGTGGGGACTGATGCAGCATTGTCGGGAGAGAATGGGGTAGTGTGATCAGTGTTGGGACTGATACAGCATTGTCGGGAGAGAGCAGGGCAGTGGGATCAGTGTGGGGACTGATACAGCGCTGTTGGAAGAGAGCGGGGCAGTGGGATCAGTGAGGGGACTCTTACAGCATTGTTGGGAGAGAGTGGGGTAGTGCGATCAGTGTGGAGACTGGTACAGCACTGTCGGGAGAGAGCGGGGCAGTGGGATCAGTGTGGCGACTGATACAGCGCTGTCGGAAGAGAGCGGGGCAGTAGGATCAGTGTGGGAACTGATACAGCATTGTCGGGCGAGAGCGAGGCAGTGGGATCAGTGTGGGGACTGATGCAGCATTGTCGGGAGAGAATGGGGTAGTGTGATCAGTGTTGGGACTGATACAGCATTGTCGGGAGAGAGCAGGGCAGTGGGATCAGTGTGGGGACTGATACAGCGCTGTTGGAAGAGAGCGGAGCAGTAGGATCAGTGTGGGAACTGATACAGCATTGTCGGGCGAGAGCGAGGCAGTGGGATCAGTGTGGGGACTGATGCAGCATTGTCGGGAGAGAGCGGGGCAGTGGGATCAGTGTGGAGACTGGTACAGCACTGTCGGGAGAGAGCGGGGCAGTGGGATCAGTGTGGCGACTGATACAGCGCTGTCGGAAGAGAGCGGGGCAGTAGGATCAGTGTGGGAACTGATACAGCATTGTCGGGCGAGAGCGAGGCAGTGGGATCAGTGTGGGGACTGATGCAGCATTGTCGGGAGAGAATGGGGTAGTGTGATCAGTGTTGGGACTGATACAGCATTGTCGGGAGAGAGCAGGGCAGTGGGATCAGTGTGGGGACTGATACAGCGCTGTTGGAAGAGAGCGGGGCAGTGGGATCAGTGAGGGGACTCTTACAGCATTGTTGGGAGAGAGTGGGGTAGTGCGATCAGTGTGGAGACTGGTACAGCACTGTCGGGAGAGAGCGGGGCAGTGGGATCAGTGTGGCGACTGATACAGCGCTGTCGGAAGAGAGCGGGGCAGTAGGATCAGTGTGGGAACTGATACAGCATTGTCGGGCGAGAGCGAGGCAGTGGGATCAGTGTGGGGACTGATGCAGCATTGTCGGGAGAGAATGGGGTAGTGTGATCAGTGTTGGGACTGATACAGCATTGTCGGGAGAGAGCAGGGCAGTGGGATCAGTGTGGGGACTGATACAGCGCTGTTGGAAGAGAGCGGGGCAGTGGGATCAGTGAGGGGACTCTTACAGCATTGTTGGGAGAGAGTGGGGTAGTGCGATCAGTGTGGAGACTGGTACAGCACTGTCGGGAGAGAGCGGGGCAGTGGGATCAGTGTGGCGACTGATACAGCGCTGTCGGAAGAGAGCGGGGCAGTAGGATCAGTGTGGGAACTGATACAGCATTGTCGGGCGAGAGCGAGGCAGTGGGATCAGTGTGGGGACTGATGCAGCATTGTCGGGAGAGAATGGGGTAGTGTGATCAGTGTTGGGACTGATACAGCATTGTCGGGAGAGAGCAGGGCAGTGGGATCAGTGTGGGGACTGATACAGCGCTGTTGGAAGAGAGCGGGGCAGTGGGATCAGTGAGGGGACTCTTACAGCATTGTTGGGAGAGAGTGGGGTAGTGCGATCAGTGTGGAGACTGGTACAGCACTGTCGGAAGAGAGCGGGGCAGTAGGATCAGTGTGGGAACTGATACAGCATTGTCGGGCGAGAGCGAGGCAGTGGGATCAGTGAGGGGACTCTTACAGCACTGTCGGGAGAGAGCGGGGCAGTGGGATCAGTGTGGCGACTGATACAGCGCTGTCGGAAGAGAGCGGGGCAGTAGGATCAGTGTGGGAACTGATACAGCATTGTCGGGCGAGAGCGAGGCAGTGGGATCAGTGTGGGGACTGATGCAGCATTGTCGGGAGAGAGCAGGGCAGTGGGATCAGTGTGGGGACTGATACAGCGCTGTCGGAAGAGAGCGGGGCAGTAGGATCAGTGTGGGAACTGATACAGTATTGTCGGGCAAGAGCGGGGCAGTGGGATCAGTGTTGGGACTGATACAGCATTGTCGGGAGAGAGCGGGGCAATGGGATCAGTGTGGGGAATGATAAAGGGCTGTCGGGGCAGAGAGCGGGGCAGTGGGAGGATTTTTCTGATTTATGATGGGTTTGCTGGAACTTAACCCCATCGTAAATGGAGGAGCACCTGTAAATCTTTCCTCTGCAACCTTAAATGTATGAATTCACCTACCCTGGGAAAAAGATGATGACTATTTTCCTTACCTATGCTCCTCATAGTTACATTATAAAAATCTCTGTCAGCTCCCTCCACACATCTCTCCTCAGCCCTCTACGTTCCAGAGAGAAAGGTCCCAACTCCTCCTTATAATTTAAGCCCACTGGTCCCAGTAAAGTGAACGTGGTGGATGAAGGTAGGATTTTGGAATCTCAGTGAAGATTGGATAGGAATCTGGATGGGAAGGACATGGAGGGCTATGGTCCAGGTCCAAATCGATGGGACTAGGAAGTATAAATAGTTCAGCATGAACTAGATGGGCCAAATGGCCTTTTTCTGAGTGTAGTGTTCTATGGTTTCATGAATCTTTTCTGCACATTTTCCAGCTTCATATCGTTCCCAGTAGTCAGGTGACCAGATTTACACACAAAGATGCAGTCTCACCGATGTCTTGTACAGTTGTAACATGATGTGTCTGCTCCTGTTCTCAGTGCCCTGACTGATGAAGGCAAGTGAGCCGAATGCCTTCTTCACCTCCCTGTCTGCTGGTACAGAAGGGGGGGGAGGGGCGACTGTAGCTCAGAACATGGCTCAAGCCACCCTCCCCTCCAGGAACTCCATCTACATCTCCTGCTGCCCTAGGAAAGTCAGCCAAGGTTCTGAAGCACCTCGGACACACTCTGTCTTCCCTTTTCCCATTAGGAGAAAGACTTAAGAGTATGAAAACACGAACCAATAGGTTTAAAGACAGTTTCTTCCCCATAGTCATCAGGCTCTTGAATGAACTCCACATCTGTGCTCTCATCCCGCCCTTGCTTGTTACTGATTAATCTTCCATTCATCATCTTCCTACTACTCCGTTCATTGGAAAAACACAATGCGGGCAAAACTTAGCAGGTCAAACAGTGTTCTTCATAGAGCAAAGATACATAACCAACGTTTCATGCCTGAGCCCAAGGTAGGTTCAAAATGTAGGCAGGAGCCCGAACAAAATGGTCGGGGAGTCGGGGCAGGGGGAGGAGCACAGTTCCAGCGGCAGGAGTTAGTAGGTGGATAAGGGAGGAAGGGCACTGTGAATGGAGTGGGAAGGTGGTGGAGAGCTGGAGGAAAGAAGACAGAGGGATGAGAGAGAGAGTGAGAGCGGGTGAACGAGGAGTGGTCTAGCAAAAAGCAGAGGTGTGAATTCCATCTGGTTGGGAGAGTGCCCAAGAAGGAACAAACAAAACTCTGTAAATTGTGCTCTTTACCACAGCCTTCTCCCCACAGACCTGTTTGTCTGCTCGCGGAAGATCATCTCTCAAACCTTCTTAAGATGAGAAAGGGACAGAAGCGTGGTAATGTGTATATGGCTGGGGGAGGGGGGGTTATGGAGGGCTACAGTCCCAGTGCAGGTGAATGGGACTGGGTGGAATAATAGTTCAGCATGGACTAGATGGGCCAAAGGGCCTCTTTTCTGTACTGCAGTGTTTTCTAGCATTCTATGTGCTCTCATCATTTGTCACCAGTTAACCTGCAAACCTCGCCTAATTCTGGAACTGAGAGGCAATGAAAAGCCCAGCTAAAAATGCAAATTACCGTTCCTCTAATTCTCTCGGCCTTCATTCAGTCAAGCAAGGACGAGCAAACATGTTTTAACTGGGGTGAACTTTTGTCTGCGGTAATCAGGGTCTCACGTCAGTATTCCCAAAATCATAATTACAGTCTTAGTTATTAGATTCATTCATGATTAATTATTTTCATCAATATTTATGAGTTTTTTGCTATATCTGTTTATTAAATACAGATAAAAATGTAGGTGGTTTATTCATTAATCACAGCACTCTGCTCCTTTTGGGTTCTGGGATAACTCCAGACCAGATTAATGGAATAACAGTTGTTCATCACTGCATGAAGATTTAAAGAGGGGTGAATTCCTTATGCAATTCATGTACATTATACTCACAATCCCTTCCTATTTCTTTAAGCTCCCCCGTTGCTACAGCTGTCTGGGATTCCTGAAATCTCGGTACTTTGACTTCTTGCAACTTTTCTCCCATTCGTGGTTCCACTGGGGTGATCATCAGTGGGGGTGGAGGGGGGAGGGGGGGGAATCAGAGGTAGAGAGGGTGAGCAAATTTGAATTCCTCTGAGTCACATCCCTCAGGAGTTTGCAGGAGTTTGGCACGTCATCGGAAACCTTCCACGGAGGTGCAGTGGAAAGGGTGCTGACCGGCTGCGTCACGGCCTGGTATGGGGAGACCAAAGGCCATGAGCGGAGAGCCCAGGACATCATAGGCAAAAACCTCCCCACTGTCGAGAATATCTACAGGGAACGCTACCGTCGGAGAGCAGCAGCAATCGTCAAAGACCGTCATCACCTAAGCAAACATTGCCACCGTCAGGAAATAGGTATCGGTGCCACAAGACTCGCACCACCAGGTTCAGGAACAGCTGCTACCCCTCCACCATCAGACACCTCAACAACAAACTCAATCAGGGACTCATTTAAGGCTCTTACATGTTGCATTATTTATTACTGAATATTTATTTTTTGTATTTGCACAATCTGTTTGTTTACATCTCTCTTTTGTATTCATTCCTTTCTTCTTGAGTACAGGTTACAGTCATCTGTGATTAGAAATTCTGCCTGGCACACAGAGAAAAAGAATCTCAGGGTTGTATGTGATGTCATGTATGAACTCTGACAATAAATTTGAACTGTGAACTTTGATCCTGGCCAGCTCCCCAGTCTCCGGATTCCAAACCCTCTCCAACATTTTCCTTTGGAATTTGGTTAATTTATCATTTGGAGGTCCTCCTCTTTCTCATCCTGTGGTACACAGCAGCTGCCATCAATCTGATGTTCACACAAGAAAGTTGACCACCACACACACACACACACACACACACACACACACACACACACACACACACACACACACACACACACACACACACACACGCTGGAGAAACTCAGCAGGTCACACAGCAACAGTAGAGTTATAGAAATTATAGGAAGGATATCAATAAGGGGGAGGGCTGCAAAGAAGATTTACTAAAATGTTGCCAGGATTGCAGTTACCTAGAATATGGAGAAAGATTGAGTAGACTGGGTCTTTATTCATTGGAGCACAGATGGTTGAGTGGGGATTTGATAGAGGTATATAAAATTATGAGGGGGATAGATAGAGTAGGTGTGAATAGGCTCTTCCAGTTGACGGTAAGTGAAATTGGAACAAGGGGTCAAAAGTTAAGGGTTAGGGGGCAAAAGTTTAGAAGTAACATGAGACAGACAACATGTACCTTGAAGAAGGGCTCAGGCCCAAACATCCATAATATATCTTTACCTCCTCTGAACGCTGAGAGACAGCTGAGTTCCTCCAGCATTTCTGTGTGTCTACACTACGGATGACAACATGGAAAGGTGATATATAAATGCAAATCAATGCCAGTTCAAGCCAGTACATGGCAATTGCGCTCCTGAAACATTATTCGAATGAATTCTCGAAGCTCTGGGAAATCATGGAAGCTTTATTCACATCCTGGCTGAATGAGACAAGGGGAACCAAGCAGCTTTAATCAAATGCCGTCACTTGGAGATATTCAGCACGAGAATGTGACACAAGATCATTATTCCTGATGCACGAGAAAGAATCACACCGGGGAAAGCAAGTCATCAAGGATGAATAATTCAAAGCTTAGCAGCTTTCCTTGATTTCCTCCAAGACTATATTTGAGAAACCTTTCCTGAATGGGCTGCTCGGTTATACAATGCAACTGGATCAAGTGACCAAAAGCCTCGTGAATGAAATGGGAGTGGGAATAATTTTAACAAATGCTGGTATACTTAGTTCCTGCTGGAGGGAATCAGGTCTTCAATAGTTTAGAACATTACAGCACTGAATCAGAGTTTATTGTCAGGAGCGTCTCACGAAATGTGTTATAGCATCACAGGGCAAACATTTAAATAAGCCTCCTTACAAAATAATTTTTTTTCAAAGAGAGTGCAAGAAAATGTCAGAATAAGGCCGAGTCTATGGATGGTTCATTCAGGAATTGGATGGCAGAGGGAAAGAAGCTGCCCTTGTGCCACTGAGAGGCAAAGAAATGGTGCGACTCTGAACCAGAGGTGACGAAGAATCATTCCTGGCCGCTGTGCCAAAGAGGGCTGCCAAAGGGTTCGGTGTTAAATCTACATTGAAAATCTTTGGTAGTGTATGGAAAACCTCTCTCCAGTATTTTTCTAATCCAGAACATATGAATTAATGATGCCCTTGCACACTTTTAAGTTAATGTTTCCTCCAAACCCTACTCTTTGTCCCAGTAACACCACACCTTGCACTCATTGACTTACTGTAACACTACACCATGCACTTTTGATTTATTATTGCACTCCTCCTAGACTTTAAGTACAAGGCCATAAGGTTATAGGAGCAGGCATAAACAATTCAGCCCATCGGGTCGGCTCCGCCGTTGCATCGTGAGCTGACCACCCAGCCTTACCTCTCATAACTTTTGATACCTCGACTATTCAGATACCTATGATACCAGAGGTAACTCTGCCTTAAATACATCCAACAACCTGGCCTCCACAGCTGCCCTTGGTAGCATATTCCAAAGGTTCACCCCTCTCTGACTAAATAAATTCTGTTTTAAGTGGGCGCTCTTCAATCCTGAAGTTGTGCCCTGAGTTGACTTGCCAAGATAGCTCACAAGGTTTTAACTGAATCTCAAAAAGAGTGTTAAAATAAGCATTTTGATTCAATTCATTGCCAGTATTAAATGCTTTCATTTAATGAACAGCATATCTAGATACACAAATAATTTTGCTCACTGATTTTTAAAATTAAATATGTTTAAATTAAATTTTAAATTTGGACGTACAACTCGGTAACAGGCCCTTTTGGCCCATGAGCCCATGCAGCCCAATTACAGCCAATTGATCAACAACCCCCAATACATTGTGGGAGAAATCCAGAGCCCTAGAGGAAACCCATGCTGACACAGGGGGATTGTACAAACACCTTGCAGACAGCACAGGGTTCAAACCTGGGTCCTAATTGCTGGTGCAGTAAAAACATTGCGCTAACCGCTATGTTAACCCTGCCGTTTCCTTTTCGAGTCATTGGGAGTGTGGATCTTGGAGGGTAATGTGGCCTCTCTGCCTGGTATCTGGTGGGAATGTGGATTCCAGAGTGTCATGTGACCTCTCCGGCTGGAACCCGATTGGAAATCCCCTCACCTACCAATCAACGGTTAAATCTTTCCCGTTACTGCCTTCAGTTGCAGTGTCCACACCGGATGGGGAACCCTGGCCGTTGATCAGCAGATTCATTTGCCCAGCATTTTTAAGTTTTACAACCATAAATTCCGATTTCTAGAATCTGCTTGTAAAATCCATCCACCATCTGCAATCCATGGCTTCACGTGATCCTGATTGGGAGGCCAAACACCTTGCCCAAGGTTATCGGACGAACGGAGCACATTGCACATCCTTTTACTGAACAATTGCACAGCACCAACACTGAATGGTGGGCTCACAGCACAGTAACAGGCCACAAGCCCGTCCTGCCCAATTACACCCAATTGACTGACAACGGTGGGAGGAAACAGAGCAACCGAAGGAAACTCACGCAGACACAGGAAGAACATACAAACTGCTTACAGAAAGCATCGGGATTGAACCTGGTTCTTGGAGCTGCATAACAGCTAACTGTGCCACACCAGTCATGTAGCAAAGATTATGTACCCTTTGTTTCGGGCAGAGGTGAGAAGGAATTTCATGTCAGGGGCTATGAATCTCACCCAGAAGGTTGTGGAGACTGCACTGGAAAGAGTGTGGAGCATGTTCAGCACGATGTCACCTGGCTTGGAGGGTATTCACTATGGGTAGAGATTGGATGGGCTGGGCTTGTATTCATTGGAATAAAGGAGGCTGAGGGGATTGACATTTAATAGGAGGTAATTACATAATGATAGTCAAAATCTTTTACCAATGGACAGGTTTATCAAAAGCAAAGGGCCTGCGTTCAAAGCAAGAGGAAGGAGTTTTAATGCAAATTACATTTTTTCTTTACACAGAGAAGACCTGCAAGAGAAAGAATCAGCAACAATTAAGGGGCATCAAGAAATAAAATGGAAAGGCACGAAAGACGAGCAGAGAGGCCAGCACGGATGTCAGGGGCACTTTTGCGCAGCACTCATAGCGCAGCGCTAGCGACCTGGGAACGAAGCCATAACACTTAACCCTAACCCTAACGCTAACCCTAAACCTAACCATAACACTTAACCCTAATACTAATCCTAACCCTTACATTAACCCTGACCCTAACCCTAACACTAATCCTAACCCTAAATCTAACACTAAGCCTAACCCTTAACCCTAACCCTAAACCTTAACCCTAACACTAATTCTAAACCTAACCCTTAACCCTAAACCTTAACCTTAACAATTAACCCTAATACTAATCCTAACCCTTACATTAACCCTGACCCTAACCCTAACACTAATCCTAACCCTAAACCTAACACTAACCCTAACCCTTAACCCTAACCCTAAACCTTAACCCTAACACTAATTCTAAACCTAACCCTTAACCCTAAACCTTAACCTTAACACTTAACCCTAATACTAATCCTAACCCTTACATTAAACCTGACCCTAACCCTAACACTAATCCTAACCCTAAACCTAACCCTAAACCTAACCGTAACACTTAACCCTAACACTAATCCTAACCCTTACATTAACCCTGACCCTAATCCTAACCCTAAACCTAACACTAACCCTAACCCTTAACCCTAACCCTAAACCTAACCCTTAACCCTAACACTAATTCTAAACCTAACCCTTAACCCTAAACCTTAACCTTAACCCTTAACCCTAACTCTAACCCTAACCCTAACCCTTAACCCTAACACTAATTATAAACTTAACCCTTAACCCTAACCCTAACCCTTAACCTTAACCCTTAACCCTAACTCTAACCCTAACCCTAACCCAAACCATAACCCTTAACCTTAACCCTAACACTAACCCTAACATTAACCCTAACCTTAACCCTAACACTAACCCTAACCCTAACCCTTAACCTTAACCCTTAACCCTAACTCTAACCCTAACCCTAACTCTAACCCAAACCATAACCCTTAAACTTAACCCTAACACTAATCCTAACCCTAACATTAACCCTAACCTTAACCCTAACACTAACCCTAACCCTAACCCTTAACCTTAACCCTAACACTAACCCTAACCCTAACCCAAATAAAAACAAAATTCCAGTATTAAAGCTTAATCAGAAAAATATCTGGCACAGTATACAAATGATCAATAAAATTATTAATTTTTTTTTCTCATACTTGTCTTCATTTGTTATTAGTTGAACCTGGCATGGACTTTATTACAATTTTTGTATATTAAAATCTTAGTTTTGTCGAAATAGAAGAAGGATGTGTCAATAACTATTGTTCTAAGTTGCAAAAATAACCATTAAGTACTTAAGATACAGTCAATGCTGTGTCTTAAAGAAGCCCATAAGACACAGAAGCAGAAATAGACTATTCGGCCCCATCGAGTCACCCCATGAGCTGATCCATTTCCCCACTCAGCCCCACTGCCTGGCCTTCTCCCCATAACTTTTGATGCCCTGGTTAATCAAGAACCTATCAATCTCTGCCTTAAATACATCCAGTGACCTGGCCTCCACAACTGCTTCTGGCAACCAGTTTGACAGATTTACCACCCTTTGGCTGAAGAAACCATTGCACATCTCCATTCGAAGTGGAGTCCTGAAGTTGTGTCCTTTTGTCCTAGACTCTCCCGCCATGGGAAGCAGCCGTTCAACATCTGCTCTGATGATGTCCTTCAACATTGCAAATGTCTCCTAAATTCCAATTAATACAGACCAAAAGCAGTTAAATGCTCCTCATATGAGAACCCCTTCCTTCCCAGAATCATCCTTGTGGTCTTTCCTTTGAACCCTCTCCAACGTCAGTACATCCTTTCTTAAATAAGGAGTACACAGCTGCTCACAAAAGGTCTCACAAGTGCCTGATAAATCCCTGCTCTTACATTCTATCATGTCTCATTGAGCTGGTACTTTCTTGTTTAAATTTTTTCCACAAAGGATTGAATGGTAATTGGTGTATTTGGGCGGTGCAGGTTTGTGGGCAAGAAGGGAGCCTAAAATTTAATTTAAAAAGTTAAATTTCTGCACTGAGTCGATGACTAAGACATTGAATCTATTTAAGATGGAGATGGACATAGATTTAAGTGATAAAAGGTATCATGAAACATGGGAGAAAGAGCAGGAAACAAGTGGTGAAGTGGATCTGCCATGTTCTCCTGAACAGCAGAGCAGCTCGAAAGACCAAGTGACAAATGTGTTCATTCCACGTGGCTCAGGATTGGATTTTCACAGCCAATGCATTCAAGGCTCATGTCTTAAAGAGAACAAAATATTTGCTCTATAAATCCTGAGTGTCATTTCCTCAGTGGGCCCAGGGGGATGACAATTCTAGATCACACAGTACCCTTGTCCCACTCTCATCGCGAAGGAGGCACAGGAGCATCAAAATCAGGACGGCCAGGCTGGGGAACAGCTTCTTCCCGCAGGCCGTGAGATTAAAGAAAGGAAGCTTGTAACCAAACAAATCATTCCTATAAATAAGTATGTGTGTGCGCGCATGTGTGTGTATGTGTGTGTGTTTGTCTATATATATATAGATACACATGTATCTATATATACATGTACACACACATATACCTACACACATATATAGACACACACACATATATACAGACATACACACACACACACACACACACACACACACACACACACACACACACACACACACACACACACACACACACACACACACACAGCATTGTGTGTGCACCATGGCCCAGGGAAACACTGTTGGATCTGGTTGTATATATATATGTATATACATTCAGATGATAATAAACGAACTTGAATTATGTATTTTAAACCCCTGTCGGTTTAACAGGGGCATGGGTGTTAAACAGGATGTCACAGAGAGTCAGGGCCTTTTGTGGGAACTGGCCATGGGAAAGTTGTTGAAGGTATGCAAGAAGATATCAATCGAGCAGTTCAAGTGGCATTTTAATGCCTGAAAATATTGCATTTAGTGTGACAATCTGTCAAAAGATCAGAATGTATAGTTTATTCTTAATTGGCTTTGATTGGTTTCAGAGGGTTAAATAACTATTAATCACGTTCACATGACAGACAGGACAACTAATCATTAAACCTGCTGGGGCGCTGATTGTTTTTTTTACGTCAGTCAATAGTTCCATTCCTGGTACCAGCTTTTTAATGTAATTACAGCTAGTAATGTATCTACAACTCCAGGAGTTATAGGGAGAGATTGGATAGGCTGGGTCTCTATTCCCTGGAGTGTTGGAGGCTGAAGGGTGATTGAAGAGGTTTATACAGTTAGCAGGGGCGTGGATAAAGTGACTGGTCATTATGACATTAATCTCTTTCCCCAGGTAGATAACTCTTGAACCAGAGAGTAGAAAGATTTAAGAAGGACCTTTGAACCATTGAACGAGAGAACACAGAAGCAGGCCCTTTGGCCCTTCCAATCTGTGCTAAACCATTATTCTGCCTCAAATTCACAGACAGACAAGACAACAAATCATTAAACCTGCTGGGGTGATTGTTGGGTTTCTTTTATACCAGTCAATAAGTTCCAATCTTGGTGCCAGCTTTTAAAACTGCACAATTCACCTGCTGCCTATGTTTTAATATGACCATTGTCCTCACCCCTCCTGGCTCCTCCTTTCAGTCTCTCCCTATCACCCAACAGCCACTATCAATATCCCCTCCCCTTTCCCCATCATCTGGTTCCATTTGCCCATCTTAAGATCAAAGGGCATAGGAGCAGAAAGAGGCCATTGAGCCCATTTGATACGTCCCGCCATTTAATCATGAGCTGATCCATTTCCCCACTCAGCCCCACTTCCCGGCCTTCTCCCCATAAACCTTTGATGCCCTGGCTAATCAGGAGCCTATCAGTTTCTGTCTTAAATACACCCAATAAACCGACCTCCACAACCACCTGTGGCAACAAACTCCACAGATTCACCACTCTCCGGCTGAAGAAATTCCTCTACATCTCTGTTCTAGGCAGATGTCCTCCAATCCTGAAGTTGTGCCCTCTTGTCCTAGACTCTCCCATCACAGGAAACAGCCATTCCACATCCACTGTGTCCATGCCTTTTAACATTCACAATGTTTCAATGAGATCCCCCCCATCCCCAACCTCATTCTCCTAAATTCCAATTGAGTACAGGCCAGGAGCTGACAAGCGTTCCTAATATGATTATCCTTTCATTCCCGGAGTCATCACCTTATGAACCTCCTCTGAACCGTCTCCAACCTCAGCACATCGTTCCTTAAATGAGAAGACCACCACTTCTAACAGTACTCTCTCCTCACCTGGTTCTACCTATCACCTGCCTGCCCTTGCCTCACCCCTCCCTCTCGTCTCTCGATATTGGGTATCTTCCGTCTGCACACAGAGTGGTGGGCACCAAAAATGTATTGCTGGAGACGGAGGCAGCTGGTACAATATGGAATTTTTTTTAAAAACTCCTTCAGAGTGAGGAAAAGAATGGAGGGTTATGGGCATGAGGTAGGGAAGGGTTAGATTTTTGTGCAGTACCTTTAAATGGGCTGGCACAACATTATGGGCTGAGTGGCATGTATTGCTCTCTACTGTTCTATGTTCCCATGTTGGCATTGGTTTATTCTAATGGAAGTCTCTGAAACTCTGCCCTCTGGCCTATGCTGCAGGAAGCACGTGGAAGGTCTGGAGAAGAAATTTATCAGGAGTTTCCAAGGATTGGAGAATGTGTTTTCTGAGGCAAGGTTATCAGGGCTAGGGCTTTTCTCTTTGGAATGAAGAAGGATGTGAAGTGACTTAAAAATTATGAGATGCATAGATAGGGTGAACAGCCAGCACCTTTTCCCCAGGGCGGGAGTATCAAACACAAGGGGACGTCTGTATAAAGTGAAGAGAGTCGACATGGGTAAATATTTGTACACAGAGAGGGTGCAGAGAAGATTTACTAAAATGTTGCCTAGATTGCAGTATCTAGAGTAGACTGGATCTTTATTCATTGGAGCGTAGGAGGTTGAGGGGGGATTTGATAGAGGTATTTAAAATTACGAGGGGGATAGATGGAGTAGATGTGAATAGACTCTTCCCTTTGAGGGTAAGTGAAATTGGAATGAGGGGTCATAAGTTAAGGGTTAGGGGGCAAAAGTTTAGAAGTAACATGAGAGGAAACTTCACTCAGCGAGTGGTGTCATTTAAGAGAAGGTTGGATAAATGTAGGGATGTGAGAGGATTGAAGGGTCATGGACAGGGAGCAGGTAGGTGGTACTAGTGGAGTTCACTTAAATCAGTACGGACCAGAGGGGCCAAAATGGTCTGTTTCCGTACTGTAATTGTTATATGGTGCCTGGAATGCCTTGTCAGGGATGGTGACGGAGGCTGGTACAATACAGACATTTAAAAGACTCAGATAGGAGTGGAAGAAAAATAGAGGGTTAAAGGTGTGAAGACACAGGATAGCACAACATCATGGGCTGAAGGGCCTGCACTGGGCTGTAATGTTCTGCATTATTTGCATCTCAGACCCGGAGCCTTCAAATCAAAGCCACGTTGCACACAAAGAAAAAAATCATTATTGTTGAGAAGTGCACTGTTGTGTTGAGCTGGTTCTTGGCAGGCCCTCAGTTCTCTCCAAATGTGCTGAACTCGAGATATTCCATTGTGAAGCAAGTCTTTGATGACTTGCAGCATTTTGAATAGAGGCAGAGAAAATGCAAGCAAGAAGGGTTGATGAATTCATACAATATGCTGCCTGGGTCAGAATTTAGCACAAGTGAAACACACTCCACGGAGAATGAAATAGCCAAAGAATGGTCCAAGATTCGGGTGGGAACCCGTCAATGGAGGGTCCCTGGCTAAAATGGTGACCTTTCCTTTTCTCCCACCTGATGCTGCTCGGCCCCGCTGAGTTTCTCCAGCAGGTTGATTTTTAAGACCAGAAGAGATGGGGCGGAATCATTCCATTCAGCCCGTAGGATCTGCCCCTAATGTGTTGAAACAGGCCCTTCAGCCCAACCTCCCCATGCCGACCAAACTGTCCCACCCACCCACCAGCCTGCTTTTGGCCCAGTGGTTCTCAACCATTTTTCTTTGTCGACTCACATACCCTCTTACTAACCACAGAGCAGCTGTGGTATCCTATAAACCAGGGGCGAGGGAAATCTTTTTGAAAACTCACATGCCACCTTAAGTATAATCCCTGTAATGTGAATGATTTCACTCAGAGACTTGTGAGAAGCACAAACGTGCTTTTTATAGCTTACAAACATTGGTCAGTAGATTCATTAGTCTTCAGGTGAATCTGAGGTAAGGCGAGAAATCCATGGTTTATATTGGGGGTAAAGCACAGGATCCTGTTGACACTGTGGTTATATTGGGGCAAGTTGGGGCAGAGCCAAAGGAGGGGCCAGCCATCAGAATGATCCACAGACAGTGAATTCCAGTTCACTGCAATCCCTATGCCACGCGTGCTCTGTGATTAGTAAGGGATTGCTTAAGGTGGGATGTGAGTGGGAAGGGAAGGTTGAGAATCACTGCTCCAGACCCATTTGTTACTGAAATATTTGGCTTGAGAAAAATGGTCATTGGCCCATTTCATTTGGAGTTCTGAAACCGTGCACATAATAAGTCAATGAGGGATGATTAAAACAGGAGTTTTCAACCTTTTTCTTTCCACCCACATCCCATATTAAGCAATCCCTTACTAATCACAGGGCACCAATGGCATACTTAAAGTGGAATGTGAGTTTTAAAAAAAAGATTGCCCATCCTACTATCAATCTTTGATGCCCTGGCTAATCAAGAGCCATTGCCATTGTGTCCACTTTTGCAGGACTTTAGACTCAGTGACATTGGAGCCCCCATACCAGGACATGATGCAGCCGGTTAGCACTTTCCATCACACCATCCTATGCCAGATGTGGTTCGCAAGGGGTTACTTAAGGAGGAATGTGAGTTGAAAGAAAAGGTTAATTTCAGATTTCTGAATTCTCTCTCTCTCTCTCTCAGAAAAAAGCCTGTGTTTTTCTCTCTGCTTATAAAACCACATGCCCTCTTAGAATAGCAACCTCCACTCAGACAGACTGCAGCTACTCTTCCCACTTCTTTCATCTGTTGCTTTTCAAAACAACAATCCATTAGTGAAGCCCCTTGGGCACTCTTCAAAGTTTTTGCAAAGGCTCTCGGAGCAGGCCTGTCTGGCTTGAGCAGAGCTCCAGTATTTTAAATGAGATCTGTTTTGAAGTGTTTGTATGTGACCTACACTAAAACACAACATACTCTGTCACCATACAAATCAATAAATAAATGTTGGTTTGTAGAAATGAGAGTTTCAGATGGTTAATGTGAGCAGTTCCTTTCATCGTTCGGCATTCTCATTGTCTGTGGGAAGAAGCATTTTTTTTCTCAACATGGTGGTGCTGGCTTTGATACCCCTGATTCTCTTGCCCAACGGGAGTAGCTGAAAGATGCTGTGTGCGGGGTGGAGGGGGTCCTCAATGACTTTGCACGCCCTCTTCAGACAATGATCCCAGTAGATCAGGTTAACGGGGGAAGAGAGGGAGACTCCAGTGATCCTCTCTGCTACTCTTATGGTCCTGTGGGCTGACCTCCGGTCCAATCCTCTATGGCGAAGCAGTGAGGCAATCTGCCAGGATGCTCTCAATCGAGCTCCTGTAAAAGGTTGACGTGCGGGTGGCCGGTAGCCTCACCCTCTTCAGTCTTCTCAGGAAGTGCAGTCACTGATACGCCTTCTTGACAAGTGTGGAGATGCTTTGTATCCGCAATAGGTCACTAGTTAAATGGATTCCGAGGAACATGGAGGTACAGGGCCAGCATATCACAGGCTGAGAAACAACTTCTTCCCACGGGCAATGAGAATGCTGAACAACAAAAGAAACTGTTCATATTAAACCATCCGTGACTCTCGTTTTTATGAAACAATATTTTTTATTTATTTGTATATACTGTATATGAATACTTGTCCTTCAGGTGTATTGATTGCCTGTATTTTCTGGTTGTGTACCTGGACTGAGGACAATAAACTTGACTTCTTCTCCTACCGTCTCCATAAAATATATTCTATCATTTCAGTCTGTGAACCCCACCCCTGCTTGGGTAAACCCTACACTGACATAGTGAGAAAATATTAGCTCCTTGTGGACAGCACGGGATTTGAACCCTGGTCCCGGTCTCTGGCCCTGTAAAGGCGTCGTGCTAATCACTACTCCAAAGTCCGTCTTTTCCTTTATGATTGCTCGGAGTTTTTGGGGAAGTTACAACATTTATTTCACAATTAGAATTTAAGCTTTATCCACAGCCAAGGTGAAAGACCAAATACACAGTTCTGCTTCATTCCTTCCGATTATTGGGTGTGAGACAAGTAACTTAATCATGCAGTTGTGTGATTGGCAAACAAACTGGACATTTCACTTATCTGGCATCTACCAATCCCCATGGGAACCGGATATCAGGGAATTTACTTTATTATTTTGCATCACTTTGTATGTTGTTTGTGTATAGGGAGGACTTTTACCCCCTCCATAAATCTTCGTCCGCGAAGCCAAGCCAAAGAAGATAGGGAGTACTGTTCGTGTGTGGGTGTGTGGGTGTGTGGGTGTGTGGGTGTGTGGGTGTGTGGGTGTGTGGGTGTGTGGGTGTGTGGGTGTGTGGGTGTGTGGGTGTGTGGGTGTGTGGGTGTGTGGGTGTGTGGGTGTGTGGGTGTGTGGGTGTGTGTGCACTATGGTCCAGAGATACACTGTTCTGTCAGGTTGTATATGTACATGAACAATCAAATGACAATAAACTTGAACTTGAAGGAGTTTAATATAAATTTACCAGAATAAAAGTGACTGGAATTTGTTTTATCTATTTTCTAAAAAGGACAACAATTGCTGATTCAAAAATAAAAAGGCAACTTGCATTAATGTAGCAGTCTACTTGTCCCTTTCACAATATCCCAAAGGTGCACAGTGATGGGTTTCCGCACAAATATTGACTCCAGCAGACCAGAAAGAAATCCCCTAGACTTCAATGGTTAGCCTTCTATCTCAATCCAAGACATTTGGTTCTGTTAAAGTTGGTAAGACACGTGGATAATCTGCTACCAGTGAGGAGATCAATATTACGAGCTTGGCTGGAATGCAGGAGAAAGTTTAATGACCTCACAAGGGTTTTCAAGGTCACAAAGGTCTCATTGACTTTCAAAATAGATTTGTTTCTGTGTCATGAGCTGGCAGCTTCTATTCCAAATGATAATTTTATTTCTCCAGTCAGTTTCCGAGAATGAACAAGAAATGCACAGGCAGCTCGGTTAGTCTAGTGGTTAGCACCACACTATTACAGCACCAGAGAACCGGAGACCAGAGTGCAGTGCAGAAACAAGCCCTTTGGTCCATCTAGTCTGTTCTGAACTATTATTTTGCCCATTCCCACTGACCTGGACCCAGTACAAGCCCCTCCATACCATGTGCCTGCCCAAATTCCTATTAAATGTTAAAATTGAGCCCGCATTCACCACTTCAGCTGGAAGCTTGTTCCACACCCCCCACCACTATCTGTGTGAAGAAATTCCCCCTGATGTCCCCCTAAACTTTTCCCCTTTCACCCTTAACCCATGTCCTCAGGTTTGTATCTCACCTAACACCAGTGGAAAAAGCCTACTTGCATTTGTTCTATCTAGACCCATCATAATTATGGATACCTCTATGAAATTGCCCCTCATTCTTCTGTGCCCCAGGATATAAAGTTCTAATTTGTTTAACCTTTTCCTTAACTCAGTTTCTGAAGTTCTCGCAACATCCTTTTAATCTTCTCTGAACTTTCAATCACCCTAATATTTTTTCTGTAATTACGTGACCAAAATTGAATACTATATTGGCACCATCAACGTCTTATACAACTCTACCATAACATCCAGCATGGTAACAGGCCATTTCGGCCCTCAAGATCGTGCCGCCCAAATTACACCCCATTAACCTACATCCCCGGTACATTTCAAACAGTGGGAGGAAGCCAGAGCAGACGCAGGGAGCACGTACAAACTCCTTACAGACAGCGTGATGATTCGACCCCAGGTCCGGTCCCGATCCCTGGCATTGCGCTAACCACTACACCAACCCTTTTGTGAAGGCCAAAAGCTCTCTTTACGACCCAATTACCTGTGATGCCACTTTCAGTGAACCCTATCCCAGGTTCAAAGGAGTTTGAACATTCTCCCCGTTAATGCGTGTGTTTCCCCCAGATACTCTGGTTCCTCCCACCCTCCAAAGATGAATGGAATTTGTTGATTAATTGGTCTTGAGGGTGTATTTGGGCAGCGTGAGCCAGAAGAGCCTGTTACCCTGTTGTATCGCTAACAAAAAACACCTTACAACTTTATAATTTGGACGTGACCCTGAAATCACCCTGTGTTCCAACAAACAGTGCAACAACCTACATTTATGTTGCACTGTTAATCAATGATTATAAAACAAAATGTGATGTTCTTCAGCAGTCCTTCAGGTGCTTTCGTTCAGAAACGGCCAAAAATCAAAACAAGAGATAGTTGTGGGCCTCATCGACGAGTCGTACACCAGAGAAGAGGTCGAAAATCTCATGATATGGTGTGAGAATAACAACCTGGGTTGGTCTCAATGTGTGTAAGATAAAGGACATGGTCATGGACTTCAGAAGGAGGGCCAGGAATGACCACCCTCCACTACACACCAATAACTCGGTCGTGGGGAGAGTGGAGAGCACCAAGTTCCTTGGAGTTCACTTAACTAGGGACCTATCCTGGACACACAGTCTCCCCTCCCTTGTCGGGAAGACGCAAGTGGCTGCACTTCCTGAGAAGGCTGAGGCGGGCCACCATCCTGTCAGTTTTCGGCAGGAGCTCTGCCGAGAGCACCCCGGCCGGTTTCATCACAGTCTGGTACAGTTGCTGCAGTGCTTCGAATCGGAGGTCAATCCACCAGAGTGGCAGAGAGGATCACTGGAGGCTCCCTCCCCACCAACCACCTCCACCCCACCATCAAGCACGTCGTTGATCTGAAGAGGTCTCCCAAAATAGTTGAGGGCCCTACCACCCTACTGGACGATGCTTCCGTCGAGAAAAAGATCCAGGAGTATTAGTGTCAGAACTGCCAGGCTGAGAAACAACCTCTTCCAACAGGCAGTAGACTGCTGAACAATTCAATGAACTTCTCATACCATCCCTCCGAGATTCTACTATTTGTTAAACAATATTTATTTCCTTTTATATATGTATCCAAGTACTGCATGTATATCATTTGCATGTGTGTGGTGTCTGGGTGCATGTTTGCATGTTTTTACACCAAGGACCGGAGAGCACTGTTTTGTCCAGTTACAATTGGATGATAATAAACTTGAAATGCCAGCCACATATGTTTCTCTGCCATTGGCTAGGAACACCCATAGACAGTTGTGAAGTGTGTCCATGTTGATGGGTCATCGGAGACATAGAAGGCAGTGCTTTGTAATCTCCAAACCCGGAGAATAACTTCACTGGCAATTGGCAATCCTTAAAATCGAAGAGCAGTTTGCATTTGTCACTAATCAAAGGGAAACTTTGAAAGCAGACTGGCTGGACGCATCACAGTGTGGGGACAGGAACTGCGCGACTCAAGGTCGGGAGATGCTGCAGAATGTGGTGAATGCAGATCAGGACATCGGGCAAACCTGCCTCCCCTCCGTGGAGTCCTCCTACATCTCGTGATGCCCATCATACCCCGGGCACACTCTCGTCCCCTTCCTTCCATCAGAGGAAAGGCTCAAGGGTGTGAAACCGTGCATCATCAAGCCGAAAGGCAGTTTCTTTCCCACAGTCATCAGGCTCCTAAATCAACCCCATAAAAGTGTCATATATTCCCCTTGCTTTGCACAAATTGATCTTCCCTTTCATTGTAATTAAATACTCTGTCAACTGTGCTCTTTATAAAGTGGTATGAAAGTGGTATGTGTGATTGCTCGCAGAAGAACTCTTCTCATTGTACGATGTATAACTTAATAAATAAACGTAAAACACATTTAACCAAATCTGAAAGTTGTAGCTAACGTTCCGTAAAACATTTTGCAACTCGAGGCTCTAATCTTCTGCAGAAAATATATTTTCATTTACGAAACATTTCTCACAACCTTTCATAATGGTAGGTGCAGTAATTAGTATTGCAGCACCAGCGACCCAGGTAGGAATCCAACGCTCCCTGCAAGGAGTTTGGACCCTAAGTTCTCCCTAGGTTTGCATGGGTTTCCTCTCACCCTCCAAAAACCAATGGGGTCTGTAAGGTGAGCGAAACACGAACGTCTGCAGATGCTGGGGTTGTAGTGAACGCACAACGATATGCCAGAGGAACTCAGCCAGTCTTTTCAGTGCTTCGACACAAGGGTATATTGTCAATGTTTCAGGGCCCCAGCCCTTCTTCAAGGAAATATTAGAATAAGACAGAAGCAGGCAATCTCAGAAAGTTTCAGAATTCAAACCACGGGGGAGGAATCCAGACCAACAAATGGGGTTAATGGGATGTGATAAGGGCCAAGGTGTGGGTCATTATTCATTGGAGCGTAGAAGGTTGAAGGGGGATTTGATGGAGGTATTTAAAATTATGAGGGGGATAGATAGAGTAGATGTGAATCTTCCCCTTGAGGGATTGGAATGAGGGGCCATAAGTTAAGGGTTAGGGGCAGAACTTTAGAAGTAACATGAGAGGAAGCTCCTTCACTCAGAGAGTGGTGGCTGAGTGGAATGACCTTCTGGAAGAGGTGGTTGTAGCAGGGTCAATTTTGTCATTTAAAAGGAGGTTGGATGAGTGCATGGATGTGAGAGGGTTATGGGCAGGGAGCAGGTAGGTGGAACTAGTGTTCACTTAAATCGGTGGTGACTAGAAGGGCCAATATGGCCTGTTTCTGTACTGTAGTTGTTATATGGTTAATGTATCGTGTTTGTGTGAAAGAAGACAGAATGGAGAGACAGAGATAGTGAAAGGCGACGGATGAGGGAAGGTGAGGGGGTCTTTTAACGAGAGCCAGAGAAGTCGATAGTAATGTCATCCTGTGGGTGGGGGCCCAGTCGGAAGATGAGGTGTTGTTCCTCCGATTTGCGGGTGGTCTCTGTCTGGCATGAGACCAGGGACAGACATGTCAGCAAGGGAATGGGGTGGAGAATTGAACTGGGTGGCCACTGGGAGATCCACGCTATTGAGGCGGACGGAGCCGAGGTGCTTAACAAAGCGATCTCCCTCTCTCCGTTTGTAGGTTAATTGATGTAAGTGGGCAGCACGGGCTCACAGGCTAGAAGAGCCAGTTACCATGCTCTGCATCTAAATTAAAATGTAATTTAAATTTAAATACATACGCAAAACACCCGTGACCACTTTCACACAAATTTGCAAGATACTGGTACATAGCTCTAAAATCTCTCGTATTTAACTCGGAGAGCTTAATGGCTAACCTGAAAGGCAGCGCCTCCAACAGTGCAGCATACCCTCACCATACAGTGAGGTGCCAGCCAAGATGTTGTTCTCATTGTCCGGTTTTTGGACCTGAACTCAGTTCATCTGACTCACAACTAAGACTGCAATGTGGTGAAAGCTGAGGGGAGAAGTCACATGTAGATTTTTTTTTATAAAAACACAGAGGGTAGGGTGGGGGGGTGTGTGGGGCCTAGAATGCATTGCTAGAGGTGGTGGTGGAGTTTGGTACAGTAGGGACATGGATCTAAGAGAAAGGTGGAGGGCTGTGGGCCATGAGGGAGGTAAGGGTTAGATTGTTGAGGAGTAAGCTTTGAAAGGCCACATTCAGTGGATGTGGAGAAGATATTTCCAGTGGTGGGAGAGTCCCGGACCCTAGGGAACATCCTCAGAATAAAAGGACATCCCTTCAGAACAGAGATAAGGAGAAATTTCTTCAGCCAGAGGGTGGTGAATGTGTGAAATTTGTTACCACAGTCGGCTGTGGAGGCAAAGTGGATAGCTTCAAATTACACTGAAAATGAAGATCGTAAAACATGGAAGATAACAATGTAATGCAGGCTGTTTGGCCCACAATGTTATGCTGACCTTCATAAGACTATGTTGAAATAGGCCATTCAGCCCATCAAATTTGTTCTGCCATTCAAATTTACACTTTTCACAAAATGGGTTAACATTCACATAGAATCTGAGTTTAGATGTGTGTATTCTGTGGACCACCTTAAATTATAATAAACAGTCCCTTGCACAAAATGACGATTCATTGATCAAACTAAGAGTGGAAAACCAATCTTCATCTGAAAAGTTATATTGAGAACACTTTCCCAGTCCTTTTTAATCTTAACCATTGGAGCTAGTTTTAAATCCAATAGATCAATATAAATACGTGATATCAATTCACTGTGAACAAATTGTAGATCAAAAAGTGTATCAAGAATATTTGAGTCTGCAATTCGAGGAAAAGTGTTCAATTTAGACTGAACAGAATTCTTAACTTGCAAATATCTAAAAAAAAATTTTTTTTGAAGCCTCATTGATTCATATGTTTTGATAATGTCCTAAATTAAGAGGGGATTAGTGGCAGAATATTTTTCAGTCTTGATCAACGATTTTTAAGATTCAATTAATTCCTTGCCCTTTAACTGCCCTGTTTCGTTTGTTGCTTGAACCGGATAAACTTTTATCGACACCTCAAGAGAAAATTTTAGGTTTTAACACGTTGAGAGCCAGAGGAGCAGTTTTAATGAGGTGGAAAGATGAAGTCTCACCGACTCATGCAGTGGCTACAGGATGGGATGTCATATCTAAGTTTAGAGGAAATTAGATATAATATTAAAGATCAGTTTGACAAGGTACAGGGCCCGCGCTGATCTGGCCATCTTCTGCAGGTTGCGACTTGATCCGTCTCTGTATTTCTCTTGTAACCTTGACTAGAGGGTCAGGGTAGGCTTTTGATTTTCTTTTAGATAAATGGAATGTGGCACATCACTGACGGCAGGTGAACCGGCTTCGCAAGTTACAGTTGCGGCAGCGGAGCAGCTGGATCAAGATGGTCGCCTTTTCCGCTGGCCAGGTCGGGTCCGCTTGTGGGCGGGGCAATGTCATGACGCCATTTCTGCCGTAATGGCGGGACTTACCCATAGCCCTATAAGGCACAGGGCGGGAAGTTTCAATAAACGACTGGAGTGCAAACATTCTTCCCAATTCCATTTGGCTTAATTGTGATTATTCCAGATTATTTTTTAGATTAAGGTATAATGAGGTTTGTTGCAATATTATTTAACTGATTTTTATGTTTAATCATTTTAACAAACAATCACATTTAACAATTAGGGATGAAATTTAAAATTTTCCGTACTGTGAATTTAATTATACACGGTGTATATGTTATCAAATTGATTTGCTATATTAATAACTTGTTTATGGATTATTATGTTAAACAATAAAAACTATTTTAAAAAGAAAACCAAGGCCGATGTACACATCCTCCCAATCACACCCTTCTGTTTTGTCCCCGAAACTTTTCATGCTCTTAATCATCAAGAACTCCTCACGCACACTCTCCCCCACCTCCAGTTTAAATTCCATACGGAATATTTTGGAGGATCAGGAACCAAGAACCTATTAACCTACAAGATTATGAGTGGAGAGCAAGCACCTTTTCCCTGGGGAAACTGCAGCAAACCCCAGAGGACAACCGTACAAGGTGAGGTGAGAAAAGTTTAGGGGAGACATCAGTGTTTACCAAAAGGTAAAGAGGAATGCAATGGTCATTGGGGACTCCATTGTCAGAAATACAGACAGGAGATTCTGTGAGCCAGATAGGTATGCCCGCATGGTGTGCTGCCTCCCTGGTGCAAGGCTGCGGGATATCTCAAATCGGGTCCAGGGTATTCTAAAAGGGGAAGGCGAACAGCCTGATGTCTTGGTACATGTGGATACCAATGACATAGATAAAAAGGAGGAAGTACTGAAAAAGGATGACAGAGAGCTAGGACAGAAACTAAGAAATAGGACAGCCAAGGTGGTGATCTCTGGTTTGCTACCTGTGCCAAGTGCAACTGAGGACAAAAATGGAAGGTTAAGAAAAATGAAGGTGTGGCTGAGGGGCTGGTGTAAAGGACAGGATTTTGGCTTCTTGGATCATTGGGATCTCTTTTGGGGAAGGCATGAGCTCTACAAGAAGGATGGGTTACACCTAAACCCAAAAGGGGTCAATATTTTGGCAGCTAGGTTTGGTACAGCCGTCGGGTGCGGTTTAAACTAATTTAGCAGGGGGGTGGGAACCTGTATGATAGGGCAAAGGACAGAAAAGATAAAACAGGAAAAGTTAGGTTAGGCAGCGAAAGTAAAAAATCAGAAAGAGAAAGGAGGGTGAAAAAAGCAAATCTGAAGGCTTTATATCTTAATGCAAGAAGCATTCGGAACAAGGTAGATGAATTAGCTGTGGAAATTGAGATAAACAAATATGATTTGATTGGGATTACAGAAACATGGCTGCAGGGTGGGCAAGCCTGGGAACTTAACATCCCGGGGTATACGATATTTAGGAGGGATCGGCAAGAAAGAAAAGGGGGTGGGGTAGTATTGATGGTGAGAGAAGGGACCGACACGATTGACAGGAAGGATATTAACTCAGAAGATGCAGAATCTATATGGGTAGAACTGAGGAATAGCAAGGGGCGGAAAACGTTAGTGGGGGTGGTATATAGGCCTCCAAATAGTAGTGTAAAGGTGTGGGAAGACATTAAAAGAGAAATTAGAAAAGCGTGCAATAAGGGAACAGCTGTCATTATGGGAGACTTTAATTTACATATAGATTGGACTAGTCAAATTGGTAAAAATACTGAGGAGGAGAAATTCCTTGAATGTTTACGGGACGGTTATCTAGACCAATATGTCGAGGAACCAACTCGGGAGCAGGCCATTTTAGATTGGGTATTATGCAATGATAAGGGGCTAATCAACAATCTTGTTGTACGAGGCCCTTTGGGTAGGAGTGATCACAATATGATCGAATTCTCACTCGACATGGAGAGTGATGAAATTAAAACCGAGACTAAGGTCCTGAATTTAAATAAAGGGAATTATGATGGTATGAGATGGGAGTTGAGTAAGATTGATTGGGTGGTGTTTATGGGGGAGTTGACTGTGGATAGACAATGGAAAGCATTCACAGATCTAATGGAGAAATTGCAAAAATCGTTTATACCGGTTTGGCATAAAAATAAACCAAAAAAGGTGACTCAACCGTGGATAACAAGGGAAATTAGAGACAGCATTAGGTCCAAAGAGAGAGCATATCAATTGGCCAAAAAAATTACCACAACCGAAGACTGGGAACAGTTCAAGATGCACCAAAGGAGGACGAAGGGATTAATCAAGAGAGCAAAAATAAATTACGAAAGTAAGCTTGTGGCAAATATAAAAACCGACTGCAAAAGCTTTTATAAATATGTCAAGAGGAAAAGATTGGTGAAATCCAGAGTAGGTCCCTTGCAGTCGGAATCAGGGGAATATATAATGGGGAATAAGGAAATGGCAGACCAATTAAATTCTTACTTTAGTTCTGTTTTACAAGAGAGGATACAAATAACTCCCAAGGATGTTGGGAAACATAGAGACTAATGCAAGGGAGGAACTGAAAGAAATCAGTATCTCTAAGGACATGGTCTTGGGGAAATTGATGGGATTAAAGGCAGATAAATCCCAAGGGCCTGATAATCTACATCTTAGGGTACTTAAGGAAGTGGCCATTCAGATAGCAGATGCTTTAAGAATTATTTTCCAGAACTCGATAGACTCAGGATCAGTACCCATGGATTGGAGGGTAGCTAATGTTACCCCACTATTTAAAAAGGGGGGTAGAGAAAAAGCGGGGAATTATAGGCCGGTGAGCCTTACATCAGTAGTGGGCAAAATGATGGAATCCATTATTAAGGATGTAATAGCGGAGCATATGACTAGCAGAGAAGGGTTCGGACGGAGTGAACATGGATTTACAAAAGGTAAATCGTGCTTGACAAATCTACTGGAATTCTTTGAGATGGTGACAGGTAAAATAGATGGGGGAAGAGCCAGTGGATGTGGTGTACCTGGACTTCCAAAAGGCCTTCGATAAGGACCCGCATAAACGACTGGCTTACAAAATCAAGGCTCATGGGATTGGGGGAAAAGTATTGATATGGATTGAGAACTGGCTGGCAGGTAGAAGACAGAGAGTTGGGATAAATGGCTCGTTTTCTGAGTGGCAGGCGGTGACCAGTGGGGTGCCACAGGGATCTGTACTGGGACCCCAGCTGTTCACAATTTACATTAATGATCTGGATGAGGGTATTGGATGTAATATCTCCAAATTTGCAGATGACACTAAGCTAGGAGGGGTTGTGTGCACGGAAGAGGGGGTCAGGAAGCTCCAGTGTGATTTGGATAAATTGATGGGACTGGGCAGATACAATGTGGATAAATGTGATGTTATCCACTTTGGTAATACAAACCGGAGGGCAGATTACTATTTGAATGGCAATAGATTAAGAGATGGGGAAGTGCAGAGAGACCTAGGGGTACTTGTACACCAGTCTCTGAAGGCGAGCATGCAGGTACAGCAGGCGGTTAAAAAGGCAAATGGTATGTTGGCCTTCATATCAAGAGGGTTTGAGTCTAGGAACAAGGATACCTTACTGCAGCTGTACAGGGCCTTGGTGAGACCCCACCTGGAGTATTGTGTGCAGTTTTGGTCACCTTATCTAAGGAAGGATGTTCTTGCAATGGAGGGAGTGCAGAGGCGATTCACCAGTCTGATACCTGGAATGGCAGGAATGACTTAGGAGGAAAGATTGTGCAAATTGGGATTGTACTCGCTGGAGTTTAGAAGATTGAGAGGGGATCTCATAGAGACACAAAATTCTGGCAGGACTGGACAGAATGGATGCAGATGGGATGTTTCCAAGGATGGGAAAATCCAGAACCTGGGGCCATGGTTTGAGGATAATAGGCAAACCATTTAGGACCGAGATGAGGAGGAATTTCTATACCCAGAGGGTGGTGAATCTGTGGAATTCATTGCCACAGAGGGCAGTAGAGGCAGGTTCATTAAATCTATTTAAGAGAGAATTAGATCTATTTCTTCAGTCTAAGGGTATTAAAGCTTACGGAGAGAAGGCGGGGATGGGGTACTGAACTTTAAGATCAGCCATGATCTCGTTGAATGGCGGAGCAGGCTCGAAGGGTCGAATGACCTACTCCTGCTCCTATCTTCTATGTTTCTATGTCTACATAAGAGTGGTGGGTGCCTTGAATGCATTGCCAGGAGTGGTGGTGGAGGCTGGCACTATCGGGACATTTTAAAGACTCTTAGACTGGAAGCAGGAAAAATGGGAGTGAGCTAGGGAAGGTTTGGATTGCGGAGTAGGGTTATATATGTCAGCACAGCATTGTGGGCCAAAGGGGCTGTTATACGAGTAGGGTGGAATATCTCTACAGCCACAGCCAATAGCAAGCTGTCAGTATAATACATTACATCATCACGGGGCAAAGGGCCTGTACTATGCTGCCCTGTTCTCGGCTCCAGGATTCTTCCAACCATGGCTGCATCAACAAACCTAGTCCAGTCAAAAGAAAATTACATTTCACAATATCTTTCCAAGAGCTAACAAATTAGGAACAAGAGTATTTGAAACACAGGCTCCTTTGAAACACAGTTTGACACCTCTCTGTTGAGTGAGCTTAAAAAAAATTCCTAAAACTGAAATCAAAAGTAAGGACAAGAGAGATCATATTTAATAACCCTTCTGTGAGAAGTTAAAACAAATTCCATAACCTTTTCAGTTTTGCCTGCACAGATATGTCAGAACTCAAGGAATGGCACTCAAGGGATTTAATTGATGGAGTTACAGATCTTATAATATTCCCTTTGAAATATTTAACATTGTTATAATCAGTCAGAAACTAACAGATCCCCAAGATTAACAGTGACCCTGTACTCTTGCTAAACTATATTCTGGCAGCAAGGTAACAGGTGCATGCTTATTGGGGATAAGTGGGTGTCACTATTTTATGTCTTGTTGCTATGTTCCATGGTTAAAACACAGAAATGCTGGAAGAGCTCAGCAGGTCTCCCAGCATCCAAGGGAGGTACATAGGAACATAGGAAGTAGGAACAGGAGGAGGCCAAAAATAGCCCATAAAGCCTGCTCTGTCATTCAATACAATCATGGCTGATCTAATTTATGACCTAACTCCACCTACCTGCCTTCTCCCCATATCCCCTAATTCCTCTATCATGCAAAAATTTATCTAACTGAATTTTAAATATGTTTAATGAGGCAGCCTCAACCAGTACCCTGGTTAGAGAATTCCAAACATTCACTACTCTCTGGGAAAAACTATTTTTCCTCATCTCTGTCCTAAATCTACTCCCCCGAACCTTGAGACTGTGTCCTCTGGTTTTCGTTTCCCCGGCCAGCTCAAAAAACCTTCCTACATCTATCCTATCCATACCCTTCATAATCCTATATGTTTCTATAAGATCTCCTCTCACTCTTCTGAACTCGAGCGAATACAATCCTAGATGATTTAATCTTTCATCATAAGTCAACCCCTTCATCCCAGGGATCAACCTGGTAAACCTCTTCTGGACCGTCTCCAAAGCCAGTATATCCTTCCTCAAATATGGAGACCAGAACTGGACACAGTACTCCAGGTGCAGTCTCACCAGTACCTTATACAGTTGCAACATTACCTCCCTACTCCTGAATTCAATTCCTCGAGCGTTGAAGGCCCACATTCCATTTGCCTTCTTAATAACCTGTTGCACCTGCAACCTAACTTTTTGCGATTCATGCGCAAGCCCTCCCAAGTCCCTCTGCACAACAGCATGCTGTAGTTTTTCACCCTTTAAATAATATTCAGCTCTTTTATTTTTCTTGCCAAAGTGGATAACTCACACTAACATTGTACTCCATCTGCCAGATCTTTGCCCACTCATCCAGCTTAACTCTATCCCTCTGCAGACTCTCCACATCCTCATTACAATTTGCTCTTCCACTCAATTTGGTGTCATCCACAAACTTGGCGACACCACATTTTGTCCCCTCCTCCAATTCATCAATGTAAATGATGAACAGTTGTGGGCCTAACACTGACCCCTGCAGCACCCCACTTACCACTCTCTGCCAACCTGAAAAGCTCCCACTTATCCCGACTCTCTGCCTCCTGTCAGACAACCAATTTTCAATCCAGGCCAATAGACTTCCCCGGACTCCACTTTCCTGTAACTTACTGAGAAGTCTCTTGTGTGGCACCTTATCAAACGCTTGCTGCAAATTCAAATAGACAACATCAACCTGTTCCCCTCTATCCACCACACCCATTATATCCTCAAAGAATCCTAACAAGTTTGTCAAACAAGATCTTCCCTTTCTAAAACCATGCTGCGTCTGCCTGATTGAACCCTTACATTCCAAAAGTTTCACTATTTCATCTTTAATGACGGCTTCAAGCATTTTTCCAACTACAGACGTCAAGCTAATTGGCTGATAATTTCCAGTCTTCTGCCTACATTCCTTCTTAAAAAGTGGCGTGACATTTGCTGTCTTCCAGACTGCCGGGACCTGCACAGAATCCAAGGGATTTTGGTCTATGACCACCAATGCATCAACTCTAACTTCTGCCATTTCCTTCAGAACCCTTGGATGCATATCATCAGGACCAGGTGATTTGTCTGGCTTTAGTCCCATTAGTTTCTCCATCACTACTTCGTTTGTAACAACTATTTTATCAAGGCCCTCCCCAACATTCGCATCCTTAACTCCGCACTTGGGCATGCTGGACGTGTCTTCCACCGTGAAGACTGACACAAAATATTTGTTTAATGCCTCGGCCATTTCCTCATTTTTTGCTACCAGTTTCCTTTCTCATCCTCCAAGGGTCCTATGTTAACTCTGGCCACCCTCTTCCGTTTTATATATTTATAAAATTTTTTGATTTCTGTTTTTATATTTTGTGCCAATTTACTTTCATAATCCTTTTTCCCATTTCTTATTACCTGCTTTGTAACCCTTTGTTGTCTCTTAAAGTTTTCCCAATCTTCCAGTTTCCCACTGCTCTTTGCAGCTTTGTACACCTGCGCCTTCAATTTTATACTCTCCTTTATTTCCTTTGTTAACCATGGTTGATTTTCCCTCCCTTGCTGCCCTTTTTCCTGACCGGAATATATTTTTGTTGAGCATTACAAAATATTTCTTTGAAAATCTTCCACTGTTCCTCAACTGTTTCATCAATCAGCCTGTGCTCCCAGTCCACTCTGCCCAATTCCTCCCTCATCCTATGGTAGCCACCCCTGTTTAAGCATAATATATTTGTTTTAGATCGAACTATTTCCCCTTCCATCTGAATGAGAAATTCAATCATACTATGATCGCTATTTCCCAGATGGTCTCTGACTATTATATCATTTACTCTCCCTATCTCATTGCACAACACTAGATCCAGGAGAGCATTTTCTCTTGTGGGTTCCTTAACATGCTGCTCAAGAAAGCTATCGCGGATGCATTCTATGAAGTCCTCTTCCAGACTCCCACGACCAACTTGATTTTCCCAATCTATGTGGAAGAATCTTTAACTGGGGAGATAAAGGGATGGGGGGGGTGGAAAGTGGGGAGGAGACCAAGACCAGACCCACAGACAAAAGGTGTCAATTGGAAATGGTGAGGAAAGGTGACAATTGATTTTGGTTATGTGAAAGGAGACAGAGAGAGACAGAGAGAGACAGAGAGAGACAGAGAGAGACAGAGAGAGACAGAGAGAGACAGAGAGAGACAGAGAGAGACAGAGAGAGACAGAGAGAGACAGAGAGAGACAGAGAGAGACAGAGAGAGACAGAGAGAGACAGAGAGAGACAGAAAGAGAGTGAGAAAGGAAACAGGGGGAAGAAGGTGGTGAGGGAGGGCGAGTTTTAATGGAAACCAGAGGTTGCCATCCAGTTTGAAGGTGCCCAGGTGGAAGACGGATGAGGTATTGTTCCTCCAATTTCAGGTGGTCTCATTCTGACAGTGGACGAGACCATGGACAGACATGTTTGCAATAGAATGGGATGGGAAATTGAACATGGGTGGCCACTGGGACATCCACACTATTACAGCGGACAAAGCCGAGGTGTTCAACAAAGCGATATCCCTGTCTGCAGCCAATGTCTCCGACGTAGAGGAGTCCACAATGGCACCAGATGCAGTAGATGACCCCTTGCAGATTCGCTAGTGAAGTGAATATTCGATGGTTCCAGAGAACTGAGCTAACATCCATCCCAGTGCACGACTGAAGGCATGCTGAATTGGTTGAGCATTCCTATTCAGGTGTGCAAACCAACTTGCACTCTCCCTGCCATCTCTGTACAAGAAGACGACCCCTAAGGTATCTTAAGGAAGAGCAAGAGAGTTTGGCTAAACCGGACCTGCTGGCTGAAGTGCCTCGGCTGTCTGTAAAAGCTTGCTGAGTAAAATCTGATGGTCAGCAGTCCCACAGTTGGGTCCACCTTTCCGAAGATGATTCCTTGTCTCTGTGTCATCTCAATTAACTGATTCAGAGACCTTGGCTATAATTCCGCAGACATTATTTCACATGATACATAATGGGGAGAAGGCAACAGACTGCACTGTTTGGCAAATCGAAAATGTACTTTACAAGCACGTATATTAATAAAGAGAGAGATAGACAAGCTGTTACAGAAAATAGGATTACATCATGGAATAATCAAAATCTTTACTACAGTTTTTGTACTGAATTCTTAGTTTTGTGTAATGTGAAGGAGAGAGTGTTAAATCACTGTTAACGTCAGAAACCATTGTTGATGCCTTTGTCAACTGTTAAGGCTTCACCTCCAAATCAGGGATCACCAACCTTTTTGAAACTGCGAGCTACTTCAAGGGTACTGAGTAATACAAAGGACGACCAGTTTAGTACACACCTGAAATAGCCAAGTTGCACGGTTTACCTTTAATTATATATTATTATTAATGAAGAATGATATTCATCTATGTGAAGACACTGATCACGTTAATGACTCCTCGCAATAATTAACATAATATAACATAACATAACAATTACAGCATGGAAACAGGCCATTAGGCCCTTCTAGTCCGCACCGAACCAAACACTCCTCTCTAGTCCCACCTACCTACACAATGACCATAACCCTCCACCTTCTCATCCATATACTTGTCCCGCTTTTTCTTAAATAATACAATTGACTCCGCCGCCACTATTTCTACCGGAAGCTCATTCCACACGGCTACCACTCTCTGAGTAAAGAAGTTCCCCCTCATGTTACCTCTAAACCTCTGCCCCTTAACTCTTAACTCATGTCCTCTTGTTTCAATCTCTCCTACTCTTAATGGAAATAATCTATCCATATCCACTCTGTCTATCCCTTTCATAATCTTAAATACCTCTATCAAATCCCCTCTCAATCTTCTACGCTCCAAAGAATAAAGACCTAATCTGCCCAATCTCTCCCTGTACTCTAGATGCTTAAACCCAGGTAACATTCTGGTAAACCTTCTCTGCACTCTCTCCACTCTGTTTATATCCTTCCTATAATTAGGCGACCAGAACTGCACACAGAACTCCAAATTAGGCCGCACCAACGCCTTATACAATCTCAACATCACTTCCCAACTCCTATATTCCATGCAATGATTGATAAAGGCCAGCATACTAAAAGCCTTCTTCACCACCCTATTCACGTGAGTTTCTACCTTCAGGGAACGATGTACCGTCACTCCTAAATCTTTCTGCTCTTCTGTATTCCTCAATGCTCTCCCATTTACTACGTATGTCCTGTTCTGATTCTTCTTACCAAAATGAAGCACCTCACACTTATCAGCATTAAATTCCATCTGCCATTTATCAGCCCACTTTTCTAAGCAGCCCAAATCCCTCTGCAATCCTTCTTCATTATCCACTATTCCACCTATCTTAGTATCGTCTGCATATTTACTAATCCAATTCACCACCCCATCATCTAGATCATTAATGTATATAACGAACAACAATGGGTCCAATACAGATCCCTGAGGCACACCACTGGTCACCGGCCTCCAACCTGACAGACAATTATCCACTACCACTCTCTGGCCTCTCCCTTTCAGCCAATGTTCAATCCATTTGACTATCTTAAAATTTATACCTAAAGACTGCACCTTCCTAACTAACCTTCCATGTGGTACCTTATCGAAGGCCTTACTGAAGTCCATATAGACAACATCCACCGCGCTACCCTCATCCACATTCCTAGTCACCTCTTCAAAAAATTCAATCAGATTGGTCAAACAGGACCTTCCGCTCACAAATCCGTGTTGAGTGCTCCTGATCAGACCCTGTCTATCCAGATATTTATAAGTATTATCTCTAAGAACTTTCTCCATTAATTTACCTACCACAGATGTCAAACTTACAGGCCGATAATTGCCAGGCTTCCTCCTTGAACCCTTTTTAAATAACGGAACCACATGCGCAATACGCCAACCCTACGGCACTATCCCCATCTCTAATGACATTTGGAAAATTACCGTCAGAGGCTCCACTATTTCCTCCTTTACTTCTCTCAAAGTCCTGGGGAAGATCCCGCTGGTCCCGGAGACTTATCCACCTTTATATTCCTCAAAAGCCCTAACACTACATCTTTCGTAATCACTATATTCTCCATATTTACCCAATTTGCTTTTTTTATCTCACATATCCCAATATCCTTCTCCTTGGTGAATACCGAAGAAAAGAAACTGTTCAATATCTCCCCCATTTCTCTAGGCTCCACACACAGTTTTCCACTCTGATTCTCTAAGGGACCAATTTTGTCTCTCGCTTTCCTCTTACCATTAACATATTTGTAGAACCCTTTTGGATTAATTTTCACCCTGCTTGCTATAGTCTCCTCATACCTTCTTTTAGCTTGCCTAATTCCTTTCTTAAGATTCCTCTTACATTCAATGTATTTTTCAAACATCTCCTTAATTCCATGCTTCTTATACCTAATGTACGCCTCCCTTTTTCTTCGAACCAAGTTTCCAATATTCCTTGAAAACCACGGCTCTCTCAAACCTTTTGCCCTTCCTTTTAACCTAACAGGAACATAAAGCTTTTGCACTCTCAAAATCTGATCTTTAAAAGACTTCCATCTCTCTACTACATCCTGCCTATAAAACAAATTGTCCCAATGCACACCCTGTAAGTCATTTCGCATCTCCTCAAATCTAGCTTTTCCCCAATCAAAAACCTCAACCCTTGGCCCTGGCTTATCTCTTTCCATAATGACATTGAAGCTGATGGCATTATGATCACTGGACCCGAAGTGCTCGCCAACACTAACCTCCGTCACTTGACCCATCCCATTTGCCAACAGTAGATCTAACACTGCTCCTTCTCTGGTCGGCATCTCTACATATTGTTGTAAAAAACTATCTTGCACACATTTCACAAACTCTAACCCATCCAGCCCTTTCACAGAATGTGTTTCCCAATCTATATGTGGAAAATTAAAATCTCCCATAATTACAACCCTGTGCTTATCACAAATATCCACTATCTCCCTACAGATTTGCTCCTCTAGGTCTCGGTCCCCTCCGGGTGGTCTATAATACACCCCTACAAGTGTAACCTCTCCTTTCCCACTCCTCAGTTCCCCCCAAATAGCCTCCATGGATGAGCCCTCTAATCTATCCTGCCTAAGCACCACTGTAATATTCTCCCTGACAAGAAATGCAACACCACCTCCTCTTGCCCTCCGACTCTGTCACACCTAAAGCAACGAAACCCAGGGATATTCAGCTGCCAATCACATCCCTCCTGCAACCATGTCTCACTAATCGCTACCACATCATACATCCAAATATCAATCCACACCTTCAGCTCATCCACCTTTTTTACAATACTCCTGGCATTAAAATATATGAATTTCAGAGATTTCCCAATTCTTAATCCCTGTTTTCTCTCATCTTTAATAACAACATTATTTCCTTTTCCTGCCAATTGCCCTTCATCTTCTTCCAGAGCATTTCCTTTCTCTATCACCTGCCCATCCATATTCAAATACTTACTACAAACTTTCTTTGTTTGCATTCTAACCTTCTCCTTACTGCTCTGTACTATTTTGTTCCCTCCCCCAACCATTCTAGTTTAAAGGATCCTGAGTAGCCCTAGCAAATACCCCTGCCAGGATTCTGGTCCCCCTGGGATTTAAGTGTAACCCATCCTTACTGTACAGGTCACATCTACACCAAAAAAGGTCCCAATGATCCAGAAACTTGAAACCCTGCCCCTTACTCCACCCCTTCAGCCACATGTTAATCTTCCACCTCATTCGATTTCTATTCTCACTGTCAGGTGGCACAGGGAGTAATCCAGAGATTATCCCCTTTGCAGTCCTTCTTTTTAACTCCCTACCTAACTGCCTGTACTCAATTTTTAGGAGCTCTTCTCTATTCATCCCTATTTCATTGGTACCTACATGTACCACAACCTCTGGCTCCTGTCCCTCCCACTTTAGGATATCCAGGACACGAGCAGCAACATCCCAGACCCAGGCACCAGGGAGGCAAACCACCATCCGGTTCTCCTTGCTGTGTCCACAGAATCCCCTATCTGTCCTCTTAACTATGGAGTCCCCTACCACTATTGCCCTCCTCTTCCTTTCCCTCCCTTTCTGAGCTACAGGAGCTGACCCCATGCCAGAGGCACAGCCACTGCTGCTCCCCCCCAACCTTGATGTCCTCCTCAACAGTGCTCAGAGGTGTACTTATTGCTGAGGGTTACAGTCATAGGGCTCCTCTCTGGCACCTTACGTTCTTTTGTCCCTCTCCTAACAGTTACCCACCTTTCCTCCTCCCGTGGCCCTGGCGTGACCACCTGGCTGTAACTCCTGTCTATGACTTCCTCTGTTTCCCTAACCAGCCTGAGGTCATCGAGCTGCAGCTCTAGTTCCCTAACACAGTCCCTAAGAATCTGCAGCTTGACACACCTCATGCAGATATGGACATCCAGGAGTCTGGAAGACTCCAGGACCTCCCACATCTGGCACTCCCAACAACACACAGCCCTAACACTCATCCTTTACCCCAATGAAGTAGTAATAAAGACTATCTTACCTTAATGTGCAGTGACTCGTCCTCAACCTGTGCTCCCACTCACTCGCTGCCACTCCCAAAAACCTTTACTTTAATACACTACCCAATGCGACCACTAGCACTGTCCAATCCTAACCAGTTTCCTTTAATTACTCCCACCTGCACTCCCTATTCAATTACTGTCTCTGCACTGAACAGCAATCCCCACCTAAATTATTAACTCTTAATTAAGACTAAATGACCACTCTACTCACGTCCGTTCAGCACAGCACGCTCCCGCCTCTTCGCTCCTTGCCAACTGGACCTCAATAATTATTAACAATGATTTAACAAGGTAGGAAACGGATACGTTTCAAGATGCAACACTATTTCTATTTAAATCTCTGCAACTGTTTCATTTTCAGATGATCACTTTTGCAACATTTTATGGGAAATCGTCATGTCCCATTTTTACTAGGCCACTCGCTCTTAACAATTTTTAACAAATCGTGAACTATGTGCCATGTTTGTTCAAGTTATGTCGGATTTAACAAAAAGCGACTCTTTCAGATTTTTAAATAAATCTTATCACATTTTGACCTAATCACCAAATCTGCAGCATTTTTAACAAAATCATCCTATCTGTCACACTTTACGAACATATTTGTCACAATTTTTCAATATTTGAATTGGTTGGATTCAGTAAAAATAAACATTGAAAGATGGGTAATTTAATGTAAAAGCTGATCAACTCCAACAGAATTTAACTTTGCTGTGGCACTGCCATGTGGCCACTGACAATATCTCGTATCTGTTTCTTAGTTTGTTAGTGGGAAGCCTGTCATTGCATGTACAGGGTACTGTAATCTGGGGTGTAACTTGACATCGCAACTCCGGGTGAGCCTTGCAGATGTGCATCAGTGAGGCGTGTTCTGTGTTTGTTCTTGATGAAGTTCATGTCAGAAAAGGCTGATTCACTGAGATAGGTTGAACCAAACAGGCTGGCAACCTCCATAGCTGCTGTGCATATACCAAGTTTCCGAAACTCTTCTAACCATCGTACTTGCCCCCAGTTGAACATCACAGTGTGGATATGACATCGGCTCCATTCTTCTCCTCTTTAAACACCAGTGTTTGCAATTATCATCTTTGCTTCTTTGAAAACCTCCCCGTCTGAAAATGCCTTCTTCCTATTTATCAAATAATGTGTAACTCTGAATGAGGCTTCGGTTGTTTCTCGGGAGTTTTTCATCGGCCTCGTGAAAAAAGACTGCCGTTTGCCCAAAGCTGCCTTTAAGTCGCGGGCTTTTTCTGCCCGTAGCGCGCTTCCCGGTGGGGAGTTAGCAGGGTAGCTTTTGTGACACGTACTGAAGTGTCTCTCTGCATTGTGCCGCTTTGCCGTCGCCACAGTCGCCCCGCAGTTTTGTTTCACAGTGGTAAAAAAGTACTCTTCCTCTGTGAAAATGATAAGTTTTCTTTCTTTTTTTCTGCCATGTTTTTGGGAGTAGAAACCGCATTTATCTCGTCATCTTCACAGCACCCTCTAGCTTATTTGGCCAATGCTGAGGGTTGTCATGTGCACAATATTGACCTTTGAACCAGAAGAGATCAGAGTTCATGTATATTAAATATTTTTATTTTTAAAAATGTTTTTTTATATTTTCATTTTCATCAATGAAAGTGCGATTCAAAAAGAATACCAACACAATTCATAATATTCCTCAAGTTAAAAACACCATGCTGGAGAAACACAGCAGGTCAAATAGTGTACGTTATTCTACCCAACTCTACAACCACATACAGCTCTATCCACAGCTCCTCCAACCTTCATATCATCCGCCGACTTTACTGGCCCATCCTTCCTCCTCTACGGCCGGATCACAAAGAGCAGGGACCCCAAAACAGACCCCTGCTTATAAAATCATTTGAGATATTGATGGGATAGAGAGAGACAGAGAGAGAGAGAGAGACAGAATCTTTTTTCCCAGGGAAACCACTGCCCCCTACTGGAGGGCACGTCTTTAAGATAAGGCGGGCAACTATAAAGGAGGTGTATGGGGGGAGGTGGTGGCCTGCCGGGGTAGTGATGGAAATACATGAGAAACAGGAGCAGGAGTCGGCCGTCTGGCCCGTCGAGCCCGCTCCGCCGTTCAATAAGGCAAGGTTGATCTGGCCGTGGATTCATCTTTACGTCTTCCCTATAACCCGACTGTGTCCTGACCTAAATCTATCTAATGGGAAGTCTCTGCTGCTTCTTTGGGCGGAGAATTCCTTAGATTCAATGATCTCCGGGAGAAACAGGTCTACATTCTGCCCTAATTCTATTCCCCTGGTTCTTGTCTCACCTCAGAATCAGATCAGAATTCAGTGTTTTGCAGCAGTTTTACAGTTCAAACATTGCTATCAAATTACATTTGATAAATAAATAAATTCGTGCAAAAATAAGAGAAAGTGGTTCGTTGTCCATTCAGAAATTTGATGGCGGAGGAGAAGAAGCTGCCTTTGTGATGCTGGGTGTTCATCTTCAGGCTCCTGTACCTCCTTCCTCATTGTGGCAGTGTGAAGAGGGCATGACCTGGGTGGTGAGGATCCTTGGGGATAGAGGCTGCTTTCTTGCAGATGTCCTCGATGGAGTGGAGACTGATGTCCTTGGTGTTGCTGTGCGAGTTCACACCTTTCCGTAGCTTTTACTTGTCCTGTGCATTGGCACCTCCCTACCAGACAGAATGCACCTGTAGAAATTTTCATGAATCTTTGGTGACCTACCAAATCTCCTCAAACCCCTCACAATGAACCTTCTTCGTGGTTGCATCGACATGGCGACACAGGACAGATCTTCAGAGATGTTGACACCCACGAACTTGAAGCTCTTCACCCTTTCCCTTGCTGAACTCTCCATGAGGACTGGTTCATGTTCTGATTTTCCCTTCCTGAAGTCCACAATCATCCCCTTAGTGTTGCTACCGTCATGACACCACTCAATGAGCTATCTCCCTCTCGTACAGCTTCCTCATTGCTGTCGGTGATTCTGCCGACAACCATAGTGTCATCGACAAATTTGTAGATGCTGTTTGAATTGTGCCTGGCCACACAGTCATGGATGTAGAGTGAGTAGAGCAGCGGGCTAAGCACGTATCTCTGAGGTGTGCCTTGAGTTGCACTTCCCAGTGGAAGCAACTTCCTTCTTCTGTCCTATCTATTACCATCATGACTTGATACATTTCGATAAGATCCCCTAGCATTCTCAAGCAACTGAATCTCTCCTCACAGGCCAAACTCCTCAGATGCAATGGCAGTGTTGAGGCAGATTATAATGAATACACGAAGGTGCAGGATAGAGAGAGGGAAATATTTCATGTATGATCAACAGAGTTTAATTAGGCATCATATTTGGCCCAGACATCTCGGTGCTGCATCGTTCTGTGTCCAACATTCCAAAAGGTAAAGTTTTGGTTATTCATTTCACAACATGACAGAATATATTATCCAGCCCTAAAGCCTCCAGCAGGGAAGAACATTATCGATAAACTGCTTCCTGACGAAGGGGTCAGGCCCAATACGTGGACTACTTTTTACTTCTTTAGGACGCCATGTAACCTGTTGAGTTTCTCGAGCACTTTTATGCAACCCCAGTATAAACATAGAACACTACAGCATAATACAGGCCCTTCGGCCCTCGATTCTGTGCCAATCCATATATTCCTACCAAAAAAAAAACTAAAGTATTCCTTCCTTGTAACTCTCTGTTTTTCTTTTGTCCATGTACCTGTCTAAGAGACTCTTAAATGTCCCTAATGTTTCAGCCTCCATCACCACCCCTGGCAAGGCATTCCAGGTACCCACTACATTCTGTGTGAATAAAACGTACCCCTCACATCTTGCCACAACTTCTCTCCTCTCACCTTATTTAGAAGGCCTCTGGTATTCTTACCCCAGGAAACACGTGCTAGTTCTTCAACTCTATCTGTGCCTCTCATCACCTTGTCGACTTCTATTAAGTCACCTCTGTGCTAAAATATTACCCCTGATGTCTCAACTAAACTTTCCTCCCTTTGTACATAGGTGCTTGCTATTTCTGCCCTGGGGGGAAAAAAAGTTCTTTATCTATGCCTCTCAGAATCTTGTGAGGCTCTGTTAAGTCACCTCTCATCTTTCTTCATTCCTAAGATAAAAGTCCGAGCGCTACTAACTTTGCCTTATAAGACTCATTTTCCCATCCAGGAAATATCCTGGTAAATATCCTCTGCACCCTCTCCATAGATTCCACATCCTTCCACATCTGTAGGATTTTCTTGCTCATTGAACAATAAGTAAAGTTAGTGGGTGTGGAGTCATGTCAGCCAGACCAGATGAGGATAGAAGTTTTCCTTCCTTGAATGGCATTAATGGGTTTTTTTTTAAACAATTGTGTTGTTCCCATTTGGTATATTTTATTTATTCAGCATATATAATGTCAAAAATTAAGAACATTATAACATAATTACATAATAAAAAATTAATATATTTAAAATCTATAAAAACTAAAAAACTAAACTCTAAAAAGTTTTAAAAAAACTACAAACTACAAAATAAAACCCTAGTGACCCACCTTCACCCCAAGTTAATCTAATCCCAAAACTAATATACAAAATATTCATTGTAAAACTATTACATATAATTAAATCGGATTTCATTATATTTTTATGGAAAACTTCACTGATCAAGAAAAGAAATTATAAATTCAAAAAGAATATTTATCCCTTAAATTATATGTAATTTTTGTTTGAATGGAATACAACTTTGAATGTCAGCATGCCATCTGTCTAATGTTAATGAAAGATCAGATTTCCATGTTACAGTGACAAATTTCCTTGCTATTACTAAGACCAACTTAACAAACTTTAATTAAGAATCTGACAACAATAATTTAGGAGTAACACTTTCAAAATTCCCTATCAAAAACAATTCATGATTTAAAGGAAAATTCACTCCCGTTATCCATTGTAGAAATTTACTATAGAAACCCAAAAAGGATTAACCTTCAAGCAAGACCATGTAGAATGAAGAAAAGTTCCAATTTCTGTTCCACATCTAAAACACTGATCCGTTAAATCCGATCTCAATCTACTCAATTTCTGAGGAGTAAAATACATAATTGATGTAAAAAATTATTATGAAGTCATCTATATTATATATTAATAGTGTTTGCCATAACTTCTTTACACAAATTCTGCCAAACTTGTTGATCTATTGTCATGTCCAAATCTCATTCCCATCTTTCCTTTGAATTAAACAAACCTATTTTAGGTGTCTTTTCTTGTAATAATATATATGTAATTGAAATAATTTTTTAACCATTCCATCAACGATAACATTCCAAATTTGAAAGATCTTTTAAAATCATTTCCAGTCCCAACTTGTCTCTCAAAAAAACCCTCAATTGAAAATAACAAAATAATGTGTTAAAAGATATGCCATATTTAACATTAATTGATCAAAAGACATCAATCTACTATCATGGTAACTGTCCCCTAGATTAGAAATTCCCTTATTGTACCATATATTTAAAAAAGGGTTATCTTTTGGACAAAAGACAACAAAGGAATAATTATTGGTGTTTTTAATTAAAGAATATATCTATCTAATTTCAATTTATTCCAAATATTCAACACATGTTTTAATATTGGAGCTTCTTTATCTATTACATTAGATTTAAAATCCCATTTATAAATGAACTCATCTGATTTAACCTCTCCTATTTTATTTAGTTCAATATCTACCCATGATAGTTTAATTTTACCAAACATAAAGGCTAAAAATGTTATTGTGCTGCTCTATAATATTTTTTTTTAATTGGGAAGTTGTAATTCTCCCTGTTCATTTTTCCATGTTAATTTTTATAATGAGTTTCTTACCATCTTCCCTTTCTAAAGAAATTTCATAATTTGTTTATTTAAATCCTGATATAGGTAAAGTTTGAAATAAATGTTAAAGTCATGGGAAAATATTCATTTTATTACAATTAACTCTCCAAATTAACATAATTGGTAAATTAACCAATAAATCTTGCTAATTTTTCAAATTAGTATCAATATATAAACCTAAATATTTAATCGTATCTGTCCATTTAAAATGAACCTCTTGTCTACATTGTGAATAATCTCCTTCTACAAGCTCCATTACTTCACTTTTATCCCAATTTATCTTATATCCAAAATTTTACCATAGTCTTACAAATGTCTATAAAATCTTGGTAATGATATTTGTGGTTGAGTTAAATAAACTAATACATCATCAGTGTTGTACCTGATTGATCTCAAATCCCTTCAATTGTTGATCATCTCTAATTTTTGTGCAAGTGGTTCTATAGCTAAAGCAAACAAAGCTGGTGATAAATGATACCCCTGCCTACTAGATCTACTCAGTTTAAAAGATTAGTAATCACTTTAGCTTTAGGACTTCTATATTAGGCCTTAATCCAATTTATAAAATTAATACCAAAAACAAATTTAGTTAGCACCTTAAGTAAAAAATTCCACTCTAACTTATCAAAAGCTTTTTCAACATCTTAAGCAACAATAAGGCTCAAATCTTTTTTTTCTGAATGAAATGAATTATACTTAACAGCCTTACTATATTATCTGAAGTTTGCCTATTTTTAACAAAATCCACCTGATCCATATTTATCAAATCAGGAAGATATTCATTAATCCTATTCACCAATACTTTTTCTACAATTTTATAATCTACACTTAACAAAGATATAGGTCTCTAAGAACTAGGTTTTAATAGATCCCTATCTTTTGTAGGAATAACCATAATTATCACCAGAGAAAAAAATTCTGGAAAACTATGTTGTTTATAAACCTGATCTATTACTTTCATAAATAATGGAATTAATAAATCTTTAAACTCTAAACTCTTTAAATTCAACTAGAAACCCATCATCACCCAGATATTTTATATTTATTTATATATATTTATTTTATTTAAACTATTAAGCACATCATAAATCTCTTGCTCAGTAAAAGGAATCTCTAATTGATCTAAACTTTCTTGAGTCAAAGATGGTAATGTTAATTGTGACAAATAATTTTCTCTTAGCCCCTTCTTCTTGTAATAAATCAGATGTATATAATTTCTCGTAAAATTCCTGAAATACCTCATTAATCATTTGTGGCTTATATGTTACTTCATTGTTATCATGTTGTATAACATTAATTGTTGTAGAAGATTGTTCCACTTGTAATTGCCAAGCCGAAACTTTATATGATCTTTCCCCTCACTCATAATAGTTTTGCTTAGATTGTAATATCATTTTCTCTATTCTTGTTAACATTGTGTTATATAGTAATTTTTAAAATAAAATTCTATATTTATCCTCAGAAAATTATTTTTGAATTTATTTTTCCAATAAAGTTATCTCCTATCCCAATTTGTCTATATCTTTCATATATTCTTTTTTTAAATTTTGAAGAATAACATAATTTGACCTTGTAGATAAGCTCTCAATGTATCCCAAATAATAAACGTATTATCTACTAAATTTAAATTAGTTTCACAGAACAATTGAATATGTTGCCTTATAAATAAAGAAAAATCCAATCTTTTCAATAATAAAATATACAATCTCCATCTGTAAACTACATGTTGTTTTTCTAAAAATTCCAACTCAATTAAAAGAGGTGAATGGCCAGATAATAATCTAGGCTTATAATCCACAGCAATAACTTTTGATTTATTTTGAGCAGAGAGTATGAAAAAATCAATTCTGTATTATGTGTCAAATCTGCAAGAATAAAAAGAACAATCCCTTTCCTTCGGGTGCATTTGTCTCCATGTATCAATTAAATTAAAATTTTTCATTAAAGATGACAATGTTTTAGCTGCTTCTGATTTCACTCTATGTCTTGAAGACTTATCGAATCTAGGCTCTAAACAAAAATTAAAATCACCACCCACTGAAACATTTTCATGTATATTCACTAAATTAAAAAAAAATCCTGATCATCCAAATTTGGTGCATAAAAATTTAATAAAGTCCATTCTTCAGAAAATATTAGACATTTTACTATAAGATACCTTCCCATTGGATCTGTAATTACATCTTGGATTTTAATTAGTAATTTTTTCTTAAATAAAAGTGCCACTCTCCTAACTTTAGAATTAAATATAGAAAAAGTTACTTAACCTACCCAATCTCTTTTCAATTTTAAATGTTCACTTTCAGTGAAATGAGTCTCTTGTAAAAAGGCATCTCATTTCTTAATATATGCTAATATCTTCTTTCTTTTTATGGGTTCATTTATGGGTTTGTTCATCCCATTAATATTAAAACTTAATATCTTAATATCTTAACTGTTTTAGCCCAAATTAGTCCTATCCAGGAAGAATTCCCATAAATTAGATTGGTCTGAGGTGTCATCATCTGCAATCTAAAAACACTAAACTTATTCAAAATAAAAATATTCTCCAGTTAAAATTTTTAAATTATTTTTCATTGCATTTGCAAGATTATCAATTTTAGCTTCAATTTTATCCATTGTTTTCTTTAAAAACTTTGCCTTGCCTTTAATTCATTCTTCTTCTGTAGTTGCATCTTCATCTTCATTTATAAGATCACAAGAATCCTCTTCCATAAGTCTTCTTCTTCTTGCAGACCAGCAGCACTGGACTGGCCCTTTAAGAAGGATGAAGTTTTTTTCCCCTTACCTTTTTCGTCCGCAGCGCGCATGCTGAAGTTGTTTTCGAGATGGCGCCATCTTTGCAGAGAGACTCAGGGTTGGCTCCATGAGACTGTCCCGCTCCAGAGCTGTCTCCAGCAGATCTAAGAAGAACGCTGACGGCCTGCTTCATTGAAGAGATAGGCCCAGGTTCTTTTTCTCTCTTCAGTTCACATTTTTCCTTTGGTGTAGTTTTCAATGGCATTGTTGTTAAAGTTATTAATAGTTTTAAAAGACTTTAAATTAACTTTAATAATAAAAACTTAACTTAATTAGCTCTTTTTAAATTAAAATCCCGGGGAGTCGTAAGGGAGTGCTGTGTTCCCTCAGTCATCACGTGACCTCGCAGATTGGCTTTCCTGATGGTTACTTGTTGTTTTATTCCTGGATTTATTCATGCCCACATTCTGCCATGCATCAGTGTGTTCAGCACAGTCGTGTTCATGCTACTGACCCACGACTGCATCAAGATTGCAGATGACCCAACAGTAGTTGGCTTCATCAGAAACAACGTTGAGTCAAATGTCAGAGAAGGGATGGAAAATCTCATGAAATGATGGGAGAGGAACAGCCTGAGACTCAATGTGGACAAGACGAAGGAGATAACCGTGGAGTTCAAGAGGACCAGGAATGACCACACTCCATCACACATCACTAACTCTGTAGGAGAGAGAGTGGAATGCACCAAGTTCCTTGGTGTTCACATAACTTGTGATCTATTGTGTACACTCAACATTCAACATCTTCCTCACCTGTCAGGAAGGTGCAACAGTGACTCGACATCCTGAGAATACTGAGGCATGCAAGGCTACCAGCCTCCATTGCAGGATAGCTGTCTTAAGAGACCAGTGTGACAGAATATGTTGTTTTTGGAAGATAGATTGTGGGGGTTTTTTGAAGTATTTCTTTGGCTTGGCTTCGTGGACGAAGATTTATGGAGGGGGTAAATGTCCACGTCAGCTGCAGGCTCGTTTGTGGCTGACAAGTCTGATGCGGGACAGGCAGACACGGTTACAGCGGTTGCAGGGGAAAATTGGTTGGTTGGGGTTGGGTGTTGGGTTTTTCCTTAGTCAGTGAGGTGGGCTCTGTGGTCTTCTTCAAAGGATGTTGCTGCCCGCCGAACTGTGAGGCACCAAGATGTACGGTTTGAGGTGATATCAGCCCACTGGCAGTGGTCAATGTGGCAGGCACCAAGAGATTTCTTTAGGCAATCCTTATACCTCTTCTTTGATGCACCTCTGTCACGGTGGCCAGTGGAGAGCTCGCCATATAACACGATCTTGGGAAGGCGATGGTCCTCCATTCTGGAGACGTGACCCACCCAGCGCAGCTGGATCTTCAGCAGCGTTGGCTCGATGCTGTCAGCCTCTGCCATCTCGAGTACTTCGACGTTAGGGATGAAAGCGCTCCAATGGATGTTGAGGATGGAGCGGAGACAACGCTGGTGGAAGCGTTCTAGGAGCCGTAGGTGATGCCGGTAGAGGACCCATGATTCGGAGCCGAACAGGAGTGTGGGTATGACAATGGCTCTGTATACGCTTATCTTTGTGAGGTTTTTCAGTTGGTTGTTTGGCTCTGCATGCCAAACTGCATGAGTTTTTCAAGCTTTGTTGGGACCAAGGTAAACTGCCTCAGGATCTTCGTGATGCCACCATCATCACCCTGTACAAAAACAAAGGCGAGAAATCAGACTGCTCAAACTACAGGGGAATCACGTTGCTCTCCATTGCAGGCAAAATCTTCGCTAGGATTCTACTAAATAGAATAATACCTAGTGTCGCCGAGAATATTCTCCCAGAATCACAGTGCGGCTTTCGCGCAAACAGAGGAACCACTGACATGGTCTTTGCCCTCAGACAGCTCCAAGAAAAGTGCAGAGAACAAAACAAAGGACTCTACATCACCTTTGTTGACCTCACCAAAGCCTTCGACACCGTGAGCAGGAAAGGGCTTTGGCAAATACTAGAGCGCATCGGATGTCCCCCAAAGTTCCTCAACATGATTATCCAACTGCACGAAAACCAACAAGGTCGGGTCAGATACAGCAATGAGATCTCCGAACCCTTCTCCATTAACAATGGCGTGAAGCAAGGCTGTGTTCTCGCACCAACCCTCTTTTCAATCTTCTTCAGCATGATGCTGAACCAAGCCATGAAAGACCCCAACAATGAAGACGCTGTTTACATCCGGTACCGCACGGATGGCAGTCTCTTCAATCTGAGGCGCCTGCAAGCTCACACCAAGACACAAGAGAAACTTGTCCGTGAACTACTCTTTGCAGATGATGCCGCTTTAGTTGCCCATTCAGAGCCAGCTCTTCAGCGCTTGACGTCCTGCTTTGCGGAAACTGCCAAAATGTTTGGCCTGGAAGTCAGCCTGAAGAAAACTGAGGTCCTCCATCAGCCAGCTCCCCACCATGACTACCAGCCCCCCCACATCTCCATCGGGCACACAAAACTCAAAACGGTCAACCAATTTACCTATCTCGGCTGCACCATTTCATCAGATGCAAGGATCGACAATGAGATAGACAACAGACTCGCCAAGGCAAATAGCGCCTTTGGAAGACTACACAAAAGAGTCTGGAAAAACAACCAACTGAAAAACCTCACAAAGATAAGCGTATACAGAGCCGTTGTCATACCCACACTCCTGTTCGGCTCCGAATCATGGGTCCTCTACCGGCACCACCTACGGCTCCTAGAACGCTTCCACCAGCGTTGTCTCCGCTCCATCCTCAACATCCATTGGAGCGCTTACATCCCTAACGTCGAAGTACTCGAGATGGCAGAGGTCGACAGCATCGAGTCCACGCTGCTGAAGATCCAGCTGCGCTGGATGGGTCACATCTCCAGAATGGAGGACCATCGCCTTCCCAAGATCGTGTTATATGGCGAGCTCTCCACTGGCCACCGTGACAGAGGTGCACCAAAGAAAAGGTACAAGGACTGCCTAAAGAAATCTCTTGGTGCCTGCCACATTGACCACCGCCAGTGGGCTGATATCGCCTCAAACCGTGCATCTTGACGCCTCACAGTTTGGCGGGCAGCAACCTCCTTTGAAGAAGACCGCAGAGTCCACCTCACTGACAAAAGGCAAAGGAGGAAAAACCCAACACCCAACCCCAACCAACCAATTTTCCCTTGCAACCGCTGCAATCATGCCTGCCTGTCCCGCATCGGACTTGTCAGCCACAAACGAGCCTGCAGCTGACGTGGACTTTTTACCCCCTCCATAAATCTTCGTCCGCGAAGCCAAGCCAAAGAAAGAAGACTAAAAAGGTTGATGAGGGGAAGGCGGTGGATGTTGTCTATTTGGACTTTAGTCAGGCTTTTGATAAGGTTCCCCATAAGAGGTTAATAAGGAAGGTGGAAGCATTAGGTATTAATGATAAAGTATTGAGATGGATTCAACAATGGTTGGATGGGAGATGCCAGAGAGTAGTGGTGGAAAATTGTTTGTCGAATTGGAGGCCAGTGTCGAGTGGAGTGCCTCAGGGATCGGTACTGGTTCCATTGATGTTTGTCATATATATTAACGATCTAGATGATAGGGTAGCAAATTGAATTAGTAAATTTGCAGATGATACAAAGGTTGGCAGTGTGGTGGACAGGGAGGAAGATTATCAAAGCTTATAAGGTGATATAGGACAGTTAGAAGAGTGGGTTGAAAGAAGACAAATGGAGTTTAATACTGATAAATGTGAGGTGCTACATTTTGGTAGGACTAATCAAAATAGGACATGCACATTAAATGGTAGAAAATTAATGAGTGCAGTAGAACAAAGGGATTTAGGAGTCATGGTCCATAATTCCCTGAAAGTTGAATTACATATAGATAGGATAGTAAAGAAGTCATTTAGTATGTTGGCTTTCATAAATCAGAATATTGAATACAAGAGTTGGGGTATTATGTTGAAGTTGTATAAGGCATTGGTGAGGCCAAATTTGGAATATTGTGTGTAATTTTGTTTGCCGAATTACAGGGACGGTATAAAGAGTATAGAGAGTGCAGAGGAGGTTTATGAGAATGTCGCCAGGGTTTCAGGGTCTAAGTTATAGGGAAAGTTTGAGCAGGCTAGAACTTTATTCTCTGGAGCGTAGAAGGTTGAGGAGTGATTTGACAGAGGTATTCAAAATTATAAGGCGGACAGATAGAGTCAATGTGAACAGGCTATTTCCACTGAGAGTGGGGGACATTCAAACAAGAGGGCATGGATTGAGAATAAAAGGGAAAAGGTTTAAGGGAAACACAAGGGGGAATTTCTTCAGGCAGAGGGTGGTGGGGGTGTGGAATGAACTTCTGGCAGTGATGGTAGAAGTGAGATCGATGTTAATATTCAAGGAAAGGTTGGATAGGTATATGAACAGGAGAGGTGTGGAGGGTTATTGGCAAAATGCGTGTCAGTGGGACTAGATGGGAAATTATGTTTGACACGGACTAGTAGGGCCAAGATCGTCTGTTTCTGTGCTGTAAATGGTTGTATGATAAGAGGAAAGATGAGAATGGATTTTGGCTCTGTGAAGGAAGAGAGGGGGAGGAAGAGGAGAAGGGGGGGGAAAGAATGGAAACTAGAGAAGTTGATGTTAATGTCATCCGCTTGGAAGGTGCCCAGTCGGAAGATGAGGTGCTGTTCCTCTAATTTGCGGGTCGTCTCAATCTGGCAGTGCAGGAGACTGTAACCTGACAAGTCAGCCAGGGAGTGGGGCAGTGAATTGAAATGGGTGGCTGAGGTGATTAACAAAACGATGCCCCCAGTCTGCGTCCAGTCTCTCCGATGTAGAGGAGACCACAGCGGGGCGCCAGATGCAGTAGGTGACCCCTGCAGATTCACAAGTGTTCCCTCACTTGGAAGGACTGTTTGGGTCCCCAAAATGGCAGTGAGAGAGGAGGTGTGGCCACAAGTGGGTCATGTTGATTGCCCACCTGTGAATGAAGCACTCTAACAGTTAACTGTGAAGGACTCATTGTTATTTCACACAGCCTAGCTCCAAGAAGATAAATGTCTGAATACATATTAGTACGATGATCAGGTTAGTAGGCAACAGGGTTGTGTTGCAACAAAATTGTTAGCTTGAAACCTCTTTCTAAGTGCTTAAATGTGAAGGAAGAGGAAAGATAAAACTGCTATTAATGAATCACAAGAACATTTTCAACCAAAAGGTATGTGCAGATAAAAATTACTGAGAGACTAAATCTTGATGAATAGATGTACAAGAAAATGTTTTTCAAATTGTGGAGCGCCAAACCCCCACATTATTCATTTATGGTTTTGACCTCCAGTATACATTCTGTTTTGGAGAAATGTCTAATTCAGAGCTTTTGAGGTCGATGGGTAGGTTGGCAGGTTCCAGATCTTTCCCGCCCATTAAGTTAATGAAGTTTAATGCTTTCTCTGATCAGTCTGCCTTCTAATCGGGAGCTGAATCTCAAATGAAAGCTCAGCTCCTCCCTCCACAATTGGCCATTGGCACGTCCTTATTAATTTCCAGGCAAGATGCTATGAAGTGGAAGAGACCATATTGTGAGTGCAGATTGCAGCATGGAAAATTGGAAGCAACACAAGTGAATGGCTGCTCCAGCTGAAGGAAAACCTAAGTCCTCTCAGATGGACAGACAGAGAGGTGCTGCATTTCCTGCAGTTGCCATGGCAAGGAGATGGAAGGAGCCATGGTAGAAATGGCCTCCTTGGAATGCCAGAGAGGAAAGTTTGTGTAGGTGAACATTTTGGGTCCAGTGACCATAATTTCACGAGCTTCAAGTTAATTATGGAAAAGGTTAAGTCTGTTCCTCGTGTTGAGATTCTAACTTGGATCCGGGAGGAGTGGATTGGGATATGTTGTTTTCCGGCAAAGGTGTGTTGAGTAAGTGAATGGCCTTCAAGGACAAAATCTTGAGAGGGCAGAGTTTGCATGTTCCTGTTAGGATTAAAGGCAAAGTTAACAAACATTGGGAACCCTGGTTTTCAAGGAATATTGGGGATCTGGTTAAGAAGAGGAGGGAGATGTATAGCAAGTCTAGGCAACATGGAGCTAATGAGGTATTTGAAGAGTACAGAAAAAAGCAAGAATATACTCAAGAAGGAAACCTGGAAGGCAAAAAGAAGACACGAGGTTGCTCTGCCAGATAATGCGAAGGTAAACCCAAAGTGGTTCTATACGTATATAACGAGTAAAAGAATAGTAAGGGACAAAATTGGTCCTTTAGAGGATATGAGTGGTCATCTATGTGTGGAGCCTCACGAGATGGGGGAGATCTTAAACATTTTTTTTTACTCAGGAAACTGGCTTAGTATATAAGGAAGGAAGGGAAACAAACGGAAGGGTCATGGAACTGATAGGGATTAAGGAGGAAGAGATGCTTGAAGTCTCACAGAGAATAAAGGTAGATAAATCACCCAGGTTGGATATAATATTCCCATGGACCTTGTGGGAGACTAGTATAGAAAGTTCAGGAAACCTGGCTGATATATTCAAAATGTCCTTGGCCATGATTGAGCTGCCAGAGGATTGGAGGGTAACTCATGTTGTCCTTTTTTTTAAAAAAAGATTCCAAAAATAAACCAGATAATTATAGGCTGGTGAACCTGAGTTTTGAGAGACAGGATATATAAATATTTGGACATTCATGAGAGCTGATTAAGGACACTCAGCATGGATATGCGTGGGGAGGTTGCGTTTAACGAATCTTGTAGAGTTTTTCGAGGAGGTTGCCAAGAACGTAGATGAAGGAAAGGCCTTGGATGTTAACTACATGGACTTTAGTAAACCCTTTGATAAGTTCCCACATGGGAGACTAATTCATAAGGTTATGACACTAGGTATCCATGGAGAGGTTGTAAACGAGATTCATAATTGGTTGTGTGGGAGAAAACAGAGTGGAAGTGGATGGTTGCTTCTCAGACTGGGGACCTGTGAAGAGTTGGAACCAGTGTTGTTTGTTGTAGATATCAATGATCTGGAGGATAATGTGGTCAATTGGATCAGCGAGTTTGCTGATGACACAAAGATAGGAGGCACTGTGGACAATGAGGATGATTTTTAAAGCTTACAGAGGGATCTGGACCAACTAGGAGAATGGGCCAAAAATGGCAGATGGAGTTTAATGCAGACAAGCATGAGGTGATGCATTTCGAAGGGCAAACCAAGGTAGGACATAGACAGGAAATGATAGGGCATTGAGGAGTTTGGAGAAACAGAGAGATTTTGGAATATAGATATATTGTTCCCTGAAGGTGGTGTCACAAGTGGATGGGGTTGCAAAAAAAACTTTTGGCATCTTGGCCTTTATATATCAACGTATTGAGTACAGGAGTTGAGATGTTATGTTGAAGTTGTTTTAAGATATTGGCGAGGCCAAATTTGGAATAGTGTGTGCAGTTCTGGGTGCCTAACTACAGGAAGGATATCAATAAGATTGAAAGAGTGCAGAGAAGATTTACTAGGATGTTGCCGGGTCTTCAGGAGTTGAGTTACAGGGAAAGATTAAACAGGTTGGGACTCTATTCCTTGGAGCGTAGAAGATCTGTGGAAAGATTGATAGAGGTTTACAAAATTAAGAGGTGTAGACAGAGTGGATATGAGTAGACTGTTTCCATTTAGATTGGGGGAGGTAAATATGCGAGGTCATAGTTTTAAGCTGAAAGGGGAAGGGAATCTCTTCACTCAGAGAGTGGTGGGGGTGTGGCATTAACTGCCATCTGATGTGGTGAATCTGGGCTTGATCTTGTGTTTTAGGAATAAATTGGATAGGTATGTGGATGGAAGAGGTCTAGGGGTTTATGGAATGGGACCAGGTCAGTGGGACTAGTGAGAAGATGGTTGGCACACACTAGAGGGGCCAATTAGCTTGTTCTATGGTTCTATGAGAAAGTGTACAGTACACCCAAACATGCTGGAGAAACTCAGTAGGGTCATGTGGCATTCATGGGAGGTAAAAGCTGATCGACTTCTCATTCCTGAGCCCTTCGTTGGGAATGTGGAAAACTGGTAGATACCAAAATAAAAACTGTGGTGGGGGGGGGGAAATGAGAGGGAAGGGAAAATGGGGGGTGAGGGGTGTGGAAAGATCACAGGCTAGCAGGTCATAGGTGGATAAGATGGGAGAGTAGAAGAGAGAAAAACTGAGGTGATGGAGAAAGGGTAGCTTTGAGAATGTGCTTTGAAATAAAACACTGACTATATTTTAGTGACACGGTGGTATAAGTGGTAACTCTACCTCAACTGCAGGGAAAAGAATCTCAGGGTTGTTTGTGGTGTCAGTATATACTTTGACAATATATCTGAAATCTAGAAGGCAGAAGATGTCTGCATTATATTCTTGTTATCAGCTGGAGCTGATAAGAATCTCCTTATCTGGTAAGGTAGTAAAATTCTATTAACTATTGAGTCAGGGACACAACCCTGATTAACAAATCCCAAGAGAATAAGGAATATGGACTTGTAGGGAGCAATCTGTTCGATTGGAAAAAGAGACCTCAGCACCTGAAGATATGAAAGATTTGATTTGTAAGCCATGAGGAGACTCTCTTGGGTGAGATTAGCTGCTTGTTGGAGTGCTTCTTGCTGTAAAGGAGTTCCCACGCTTCGCAAAGTGATTTAAAAATCTGTATTTGTTTTTGTTTACCAACAGCCGAAAGTCCACTTTCGGGAGATAGAAGGGAAGGGGATGAGGAGCTAAAGGAAAGAGAGAGACCAGGGGCAAGGGTGGATTAAAAGAGTTTGGAGAAGTGGATACTGATGGCATCTAGTGGGAGAACACTGAGACAGAATATAAAATGTTGTTCCTGCAATTTGTGGGTGGCCTTTGGTTTGGCAGTGCATGAGGCCACGGACAGACACGTCAGTATGAGAATGGTGTATAGAATTAAAATGTCTGGCCTTGTTGTTGCAGCAGAGAGAATCTCTGGGGGGGTCCTTGGAGGATGTGTCTTAAACTGAATCTCCCTATCTAACAGCTCTCTGGAATCACCAATGTTTTGAGAGGCTTGTCCTCCCATCTTCTCAAGGTAATTAAAACTGGGCAGTAAATTGTGGCTTGCTTGCAATGTCCACATCTTAAATTAATAATGTGCTTTTTTAAAAAAAAATAAAAATCTACAATCTATTTTTTCATGTAACTGAACTTTAGATGGAGTTCTAAAGTGTGGAAACAGGCACTTCAGACCAACTTGTCCATGTCATCCAAGCTGTAATATCTCTGTTTTACTTGGGAGGCTTCTTAAATAACTGAGAGATGCAAGATTCAAATATCAAGAGACTTTACTTACTGATGCCTTCCACCATCTCAGGAAACTGTTCACACACTCATACACATATGAATGCACCCCACAGTGGTGCACTACAGTTACTACAGTAAGAAGAATGTATTCTTACCCAGTGACAAAATAGTTCACATTATCCTAATGATATAACATTCCCCCCCCCCCACTTCTCAAGGTAAAGACAAATTTCATGTTCTTTATCACTTTCTTTCCAGTGCAACTTAATTAACTGAACTTGTACACTGATTTATTTATACAACTGTTTTTAAATAGTTCTTATCAATATCACACTGGTGGCAGTAAGTTCCTTCACCATCTTGTGGATTTGGCTGTGACCGTTGGGCTCTGTGTTGCTGGTCCACGTGGAGGTGATGTAGCTTGTTGTGCCTCACCTGATGTTTCAGTATTAGTGGTTGTGGTGTCTTCACTTGATATTGGAGCTGCAGGCTTTGCTGTATTAAAGCTTTCTGCTTCATCACATCTTGTGTCGGCCGGATGTGAATTCTGTTTCTCTTCAGCTGATCGCCAGAGTCTGTCTCGACAATGAATGATCTTGGTGTCTCAGCTTCTCTGATGACCTTTGCTGGGGTCCATGTTTTCTACACCGACTCTTGAATGTGCACATGCTGCCCTCTGAAGGGTTCTGGGAATGTTTGTACATGTTTGTTATAATGCTGGCGTCCTTCTTCTTGTATGTCAGCCAGTCTTCTTCTGGTTTCCTCCTGGCCTTCTTGAGGGTGTATTTTGCTTGGCAGAGTTGCTTTATATCTCCTGCCATTTACAGGTTCTGCCGGGGACTTCAGGTCAGCCCTTAAAGGTGTTACTCGTAATGATAGAAGACCGAGGTCTGGGTCTTCTTTTGTTTCGCGGCACTCAACTAGTGTGTGTTTCACAGTTTGCACTTGTCTTTCTTTTCTTACCCGGGCTGCATAGGCTGCATAGGTAAGAAACCTGCATAGGAGAAGGCCACTCCGATATAAAACCTACGACCCAAGGACCTCGCTGCCACGTCCCAGCTTGCTTGGCCACGGCACACGAACCATGGGTGTAAAGGGTGGGGCCAGTACTGCGCGCACTGCACTCCACCTAAAAGCTCCTTTGCGCAGGCCCGAGGACAGGTCCACGTCCTCCCCCTCAACGTCCTCCCCCTCCACGTCCTCCCCCTCCACGTCCTCCCCCTCCACGTCCTCCCCCTCAAAAGATGCTCACAAACTCAAGCTAGCATGCTGGAACATCAGAACCATGCTAGATAAGACTGACAGCCATCGACCTGAACGTCGGTCTGCCCTCATTGCACATGAACTCCTCAGACTTGACATCGACATAGCCGCTCTCAGTGAAGTCCGCCTGGCAGATGTAGGCAGCTTCCAAGAACGCGGCGCGGGCTACACACTCTACTGGTCTGGCAAGCCTTCGGATGAACGACGCCTATCTGGTGTAGGCTTCATGGTCAAGAGCTTCATTGCCTCCAAACTCGAAAACCTTCCGACAGGCCTCTCGGACCGAATCATGTCCATGCGACTCCCACTTCAAAACAAGCGTCACATCACCCTCATCAGTGTCTATGCTCCAACCCTCCAGGCGGAACCAGCAGAAAAGAACAAGTTCTACACCGACCTGCGCAACCTCATCCAACGTACCCCTACAGCCGACAAGGTTGTCATCCTGGGCGACTTCAACGCTCGTGTCGGCAAAGACTCAGAAACCTGGCCAGGAATCCTGGGCAAGCATGGCGTCGGCAAGTGCAACGACAATGGGCGCCTCCTGTTGGAGCTCTGCGCAGAACAGCGGCTTGTCATTACAAACACCCTTTTTCAGCAGAGGGACAGCCTGAAGACCACCTGGATGCATCCCCGATCCAAACACTGGCACCTCCTGGACTACATCCTGGTGCGAGAAAGTGACAAACAAGATGTGCTCCACACCAGGGTCATGCCTAGCGCGGAATGCCACACTGACCACCGGCTGGTTCGCTGCAAGCTCAACCTTCACTTCAAGCCAAAGCCCAGGAACAATAAAGCCCCCAGAAAGAGGTTCAATGTTGGAAAACTGCAGTCAGACGAAGCGAGAGGAAACTTCCAGGCAAACCTCAAAGCAAAGCTCGACGTTGCAACCCGCCTCACGGACCCGTTCCCTGAAACCCTCTGGGATCAGTTGAAGACTACCATACTGCAATCCACTGAAGAGGTACTGGGCTTCTCCTCCAGGAAAAACAAGGACTGGTTTGACGAAAACAGCCAGGAAATCCAGGAGCTGCTGGCAAAGAAGCGAGCTGCCCACCAGGCTCACCTTACAAAGCCGTCCTGTCCAGAGAAGAAACAAGCCTTCCGTCGCGCATGCAGCCATCTTCAGCGCAAACTCCGGGAGATCCAAAATGAGTGGTGGACTAGCCTCGCCAAACGAACACAGCTCAGCGCGGACATTGGCGACTTCAGGGGTTTCTACGAGGCTCTAAAGGCTGTGTACGGCCCCTCACCCCAAGTCCAAAGCCCGCTGCGCAGCTCAGACGGCAAAGTCCTCCTCAGCGACAAGATCTCCATCCTCAACCGATGGTCAGAACACTTCCAATCTCTTTTCAGTACCAACCGCTCAGTCCAAGATTCCGCCCTGCTCCAGCTCCCTCAACAGCCCCTAAGGCTAGAGCTGGATGAGGTTCCCACCCTGGATGAGACATATAAGGCAATCGAACAACTGAAAAGTGGCAAAGCAGCAGGTATGGATGGAATCCCCCCAGAAGTCTGGAAGGCTGGCGGCAAAACTCTGCATGCCAAACTGCATGAGTTTTTCAAGCTTTGTTGGGACCAAGGTAAACTGCCTCAGGATCTTCGTGATGCCACCATCATCACCCTGTACAAAAACAAAGGCGAGAAATCAGACTGCTCAAACTACAGGGGAATCACGTTGCTCTCCATTGCAGGCAAAATCTTCGCTAGGATTCTACTAAATAGAATAATACCTAGTGTCGCTGAGAATATTCTCCCAGAATCACAGTGCGGCTTTCGCGCAAACAGAGGAACCACTGACATGGTCTTTGCCCTCAGACAGCTCCAAGAAAAGTGCAGAGAACAAAACAAAGGACTCTACATCACCTTTGTTGACCTCACCAAAGCCTTCGACACCGTGAGCAGGAAAGGGCTTTGGCAAATACTAGAGCGCATCGGATGTCCCCCAAAGTTCCTCAACATGATTATCCAACTGCACGAAAACCAACAAGGTCGGGTCAGATACAGCAATGAGCTCTCTGAACCCTTCTCCATTAACAATGGCGTGAAGCAAGGCTGTGTTCTCGCACCAACCCTCTTTTCAATCTTCTTCAGCATGATGCTGAACCAAGCCATGAAAGACCCCAACAATGAAGACGCTGTTTACATCCGGTACCGCACGGATGGCAGTCTCTTCAATCTGAGGCGCCTGCAAGCTCACACCAAGACACAAGAGAAACTTGTCCGTGAACTACTCTTTGCAGATGATGCCGCTTTAGTTGCCCATTCAGAGCCAGCTCTTCAGCGCTTGACGTCCTGCTTTGCGGAAACTGCCAAAATGTTTGGCCTGGAAGTCAGCCTGAAGAAAACTGAGGTCCTCCATCAGCCAGCTCCCCACCATGACTACCAGCCCCCCCACATCTCCATCGGGCACACAAAACTCAAAACGGTCAACCAGTTTACCTATCTCGGCTGCACCATTTCATCAGATGCAAGGATCGACAATGAGATAGACAACAGACTCGCCAAGGCAAATAGCGCCTTTGGAAGACTACACAAAAGAGTCTGGAAAAACAACCAACTGAAAAACCTCACAAAGATAAGCGTATACAGAGCCGTTGTCATACCCACACTCCTGTTCGGCTCCGAATCATGGGTCCTCTACCGGCACCACCTACGGCTCCTAGAACGCTTCCACCAGCGTTGTCTCCGCTCCATCCTCAACATCCATTGGAGCGCTCACACCCCTAACGTCGAGGTACTCGAGATGGCAGAGGTCGACAGCATCGAGTCCACGCTGCTGAAGATCCAGCTGCGCTGGATGGGTCACGTCTCCAGAATGGAGGACCATCACCTTCCCAAGATCGTATTATATGGCGAGCTCTCCACTGGCCACCGTGACAGAGGTGCACCAAAGAAAAGGTACAAGGACTGCCTAAAGAAATCTCTTGGTGCCTGCCACATTGACCACCGCCAGTGGGCTGATAACGCCTCAAACCGTGCATCTTGGCGCCTCACAGTTTGGCGGGCAGCAGCCTCCTTTGAAGAAGACCGCAGAGCCCACCTCACTGACAAAAGGCAAAGGAGGAAAAACCCAACACCCAACCCCAACCAACCAATTTTCCCTTGCAACCGCTGCAATCGTGTCTGCCTGTCCCGCATCGGACTGGTCAGCCACAAACGAGCCTGCAGCTGACGTGGACTTTTTACCCCCTCCATAAATCTTCGTCCGCGAAGCCAAGCCAAAGAAGACTTGTCTTTCAATGAACCCATGACCTTTGGGGTAGTATGGGGATAATGTAGTGATAACAAACCCCTACTCTGCAGCCACCTTTCTGAATTCCTGTGGTGAGAACTGTGTCCATTGTCACATATTTACTTGCTCGGGTATTCCTTGTTCAGCAAGAAGCGCTCTCATTTCTGAGGTGATAGTTGATGCTCTCAGGTCTTTCACCCTTTTGATGGTTGGAAACTTCGATTAGTAACAGGCTACTATTAAATACCGCTCTTGATTCTTGGTGAACAAGTCTGCTCCCACTTCTGTGGAAATAATTTCCTCTTTTTGTTGTGTGTTTCTGTTGATCCTTTGGATATTTTCTTCATCTGGATCTCCTAATTGACAGAGATCACCTGCAACTCCCAGCAGCTATCCAGAACTAGGATTGCTGGTCTGTCTGCATCTACCACATAGAACGAACAAATGATGTTCTTTCCCTTATGGTAGCTATGATCTTATCTCTCCCATGCTGCTTGATCTCGGATCCACCATAGGCTGTTAATGTGATATTTTCTGTTTCCAAAGCATCATATTTTGCAGAACCTTTTATTATGTTCTCTGGGAACATCTGGCAGTAGAGTCTGAGTGGAAGGACGTTGCTTTGTGATCCAGTATCCTGCTTCACCTTTAGGTTAAACAGTCGTAGCTTCATCTGGATTGTCCCCTGCATTTGAATCCCTGTTTGCAACTCACTTCCATCTTTCATCTCACCCGACATCTTGTGAAGGTGTATGGATTCTATGTCCAGTATCTTGGTGTCAGATTGTTGTTTCCTTTTATGTGGTGGATCTTCTTCTTGTCTTTTTACTTCACTGGTATCACTGTTTTCTTCATCCCAGCCTTGCACATCTTCGGCCAGCAGTTTACTTTACCACTGGCTCTACATTCAGAACCGTACACGGGGCATTTGTTTCTGTCATCAAAGGGGTGTTGTCTGCCGCACGACCTGCAGAGTTTGGGGAGTTGGCACTTTTCTGATCGTGTTCTTTATAGCCTCAACCTTCCCTTTTCTTTGCTGTGGGTGGGTCTGCATGGACAGGGATTTCAGTTGCATCCTTGTAGCTTTGAAGGCTCTGGCTGTGTCTATAGGTTCAAGTCTATAAGAGACTTTTGCACTTCATATTAGTTGATCAACTAATCTTTCCTCTATATTCCTTAAATCTGCATTTTGCAGCAACAATTTTTAGTCTTGTGAGGAAGTTATCTACAGTTTCATCAGTCTCTTGCATTAAGCCTTGAAATTCATTGTGTTTAATTCTATGATTAGACCTGGGTTCAAGGTGAGAAGCAAACTTTGCAAATATCTGCTCTGGATCATTTTTTACCAGTTATTAAATAAGTCAAGGCCTCATTCCCCATCCAGAGAAGTATATAACTGACATTCTCCTCTGCTGTTACATTTTTAAAATAGCTTTTGAATGCTAAATTGCACTCCTGCTGAATCTTTTTAAACAATTTAACAATGACTTCAGCCTCCCCGTCCATCACTGGGTGAACTGCTGTTGCTCCAGCCATTTTTTTTTCAGTAATGTTTTTTCCCTTCGTATTTCAGTGACTTACAATCAATTGTATGGCTTTATTCTTGTTCTGTTATACCGCTGCCACCATCTTTTGTCTCTGTGTTACTTGCGAGGCTTCTTAAAGAACTTAGAGACGCAAGATTCAAATAACAAAAGAGGCTTTACTTACTGATGCCTTCCACCATCTCAGGAAACCTGTTCAAACACTTGTATACATATATATATCCGCCTCACAGTGGTGCACTACAATTACTACAGTGAGAAGGGTGTATTCTTACACGGTCACAAAATAGTTCACATTATCCTGACTATATAATACCTGTACAAGCTATTCCCATTTACATTTGCTGTGGCTCACATCCTTCTAAACCTTTCCTATCCATATATCTGTCTAAATATCTCTTCAACGTTGAAAATGTTCCCCCTTCTTCAATGGAATATCTTGTGTTATGGTGTGAGAATAACAAACTGATTCTCAATGTGGACCAGACAAAGGAGATGATCGTGGACTTCAGAAGGACTAGGGATGACCACCCTCCATGACACATCAATAACTGTAGCGGAGAGAGTAGAGAGCACCAAGTTTCTTGGGGTTCACTTAACGCGTGACCTATCCTGGACACTTAACACCTCCTCACTTTTCAGGAAGGCACACCAGAGACTGCATTGCCTGTGAGGATATCAGTCCCTATCCTGTCACCTATCCACAGGAGCTCTATTGAGAGTGTCCGGGTCAGCAACATCACAGTGTGGTATGGTTGCTCTGGAGCATTGGATTTGAGGTCAATCCAGAGGACAATAAGACCAGCAGAGGGGATCACTGGGGTCTCCCTTCCCCCATATCGATGTGATCTACTGGGATTATTGTCTGAAGAAGACACACAAAATAATTAATAAACCTTACCACCTTGATGCACAATCAATTATGCAAAGGCTGAAGTTACTGAAGCTGAAGGCTTTTATTACCAAAAGATGGACAGCATCCCTTGTGTTGTTGGCTCACACTGACCCAGACTCAAACTGGGCTGGGTTTTGGCATGACGGCTTTTATGGGGGATAAATAGGAGGAGTCACGAGCCGGCCAGTGAGGGCAGGGTCAAACATAAAAGGTCATATCATTTACATACACAATAGTGCTTTCACCACATTCACCCCCCTATTTTACAAAGAAGACAAGGGAGGGTGGGGGTGTGGTGAAGTCAGGTCTCCTCGTAAATGGCCTCCTTTGGCATTGTGACCAGTGTGCCCCCATCCTGGGGGTCTGTGGTGCTCTCCATTGGTTGTTGCTGCTCCATCTCTGTTGGCCCATCCGGGGTGCTTGGTTGAGCTGGGGGGTGGGTGTGGGTGTGTCAGATGATGGTTTGGCTGAAGTACTGGGGGTCAGGATCTGAGGCCCTGGAGCTGGGGGTAGCAAACCTGTCAGCTGGTTAAAAGGGGGGGGTCCAGATGCTCCCACATGTGCCGGGTCCCGGATAGATATTTTGTCCTTGCGTCTGTCCGGGAATGCCAAGTATGCATTCTATGGTTTAGCGCGGACCAGTTGGACCCTCTTGACCAGGGGGTTGGAATTCTGGGTTCTCACCTGCTTGTGAAGTAGGATGGGCCTGGGGAACGTTAGCCAGGTAGGTAGGTAGTTCCTGACGCCAATCTCCTGGGGAATGTAATGAGTCTCTCGTGAGGTGTCTTGTTGGTGGCTGTACACAGGAGGGACTGGGTAGCGTGGAGGGCTTCTGGGAGGACTTCTTGCCAGTGGGGGATGGGGAGATCCTTGGACTTTAAGGCAAGTAGTACTGCCTTGCAGATCATGCCAATCTCCAGCTGCATCTGGCCATTTAGTTTGGGTTACAGCTGGTGGTCCAGCTAGAGGCAATGCCTTTGGACAGCAAATGGACATGCAGCTCGTCGCTCGTGAAGGACAAAACATCCTGTGGATGTAGCAGGGGTACCAGTTTGAGGTAGGCTCAGTCTTTTCTGCTCAAGTAGCCTTTGCTTCACGTAATCGGAGCAGACGCCTGCCATGCCTGTCCAGCACTCAGTCTGGCAGTTGCAGTCTCATGCGAGCTCTTGCAGAGCCCTGACAAAGTCATTGAATGGCTCCCTGGGTCGCTGCCTGCGCTCGTGGAGAACTTGCCGTGCACAGACTTCATTCACTTGTACCTTGTACTGCTCTTTTACTGTGTCCATGGCGTCTCCGTAAGTCTGGCAGTTCTGGGCCATCCAGTAGACTTGGTGCCCGATGTACGAAAATAGCAGATGGAGCTTGTCTTCGTCGTCCTAGATCACAGCTTCAGGGGCTGCGAGGAATCTTTCAAAGCAGCAGCGACAGAGCGTAAGTTTGTCAGCTGCTTCGGGTTCTCTCAGGTTGATCTCTAGGCAGTTCCACCTTCAAGTATTTGTCCATGTTCCGAAGAAACAAAGTCTTGCTAATAAAATTGATGCACAATCAATTATACAAAGACTTACTGGAACTGAAGCTTTTATTAGTAAGAGATGGACGGCATCCCTGATGTTGCTTGTTCACACTGACCTGGGCTCAAACTGGGGGGCAGGGTTGTGGCATGACAGACCTTATAGGGGAGGAGTCACGAGCCGGCCAGTGAGAGCAGGGTCAAACATAAAAGGTTATATAATTTATATACACCACAGTGGTTTCACCACACACCCCTGCACACAGCATCTCCCAGCTACTCCTACTGGGAAAGGGATACAGGAGTATTGGGGGCAGAACAACCAGGCAAAGAAATAGCTTCTTCTCACGGGTAGTGAGTCGACTTAATGACTGATGAACTGCTCATGCAAACCCTCCGAGACTCGACTATTTATTTAACAATATTTCTTTTTTTAAATGCACTTATATATTTGTGTGCTTATGTCCATATATGTATTTGCATGCTTTTACCCTGAAGACCGAAGAATACCGTTTTGTCCAGTTGTCAATTTCTGATGTTAGATTTATTGCCAGGGTATCGTACATTCGTGACATCACATACAACCATGAGATCCTTTTTCCTGTGGGCAAAGCAGAATTACCACTTATTGGGAGTGCAAAAAACCAATTTTCTCTCAATGCACACAAATAAACAAATTGAATGTGCAACACAGAGAGAAACAAAATCAATAAAATGCTCAAGTCAGAGTCCTTAAATGAGTCCCTGATTGAGTTTGTTGTTGAGGGGAGGGGGAGGGGGAGTGGCAGCAGTTCCTGAACCTGCTGGTGTGAGCCTCGTGGCACCGACACCTCCTTCCTGACGGCAGCAGCGAGAACAGGGCATGTGTTGGGAGGCGTGGATCCTTGATGATTGCTGCTGCCTTCAGACAGCAACGTTCCTTGTAGATGTTCTCGATGGTGGGGAGGGTTTTACCCGTGATATCTTGGGCTGTGTCCACTACCTTTTGCAGCATTTTACACTCTGGGGTATTGCTGTCCCCATGATGCAGCCGTTCACCTCTGTTGAAATTTGCCAGGGTTTCCGATGGATAATAAACTTGAACTTGAGCGTCATCTGACATTTGTTTTAGAGAATCACTGTGTCCCTTTTTAAATCTTGCTCCCCCCCCTCCCCTCTCTTTAAATCTGTCATTTTATATTCACTGACCCTGGGAAAAAGATGATGACTGTTTTACCTCATCCATACCCTAAGTGATTTTATGAGCGTCCATGAGGTCCCCATCTCGTTAGTCTCCTGTGTTCCAGGGGGGAAAGTCGAGGGTCATTCCATCGCTCCTGAATGTTCTTAGCTGCATCACCTGACCCACGTAGTTTATTTGTTCTTCAGATGAACCTCCCCAACTTTAGTCCACGTTGAAGTCCAAGTTTAAAATCAATGGGAAGTGAGACAGCCACCACATTGCCTTGTATCTCTGGATGAGTCGCAGGCACTGGCCCCTCTCATTTTTACTTTAAATTCAGACATACCTCACGGTCATAGGCCTTTCTGACCCACGAGTCCAGGCCGGCCAATTAACCTACAACCGCCACGCTGACCAGGAAAAAACAGGAGCACCCGGGGAAAACCAAGCAAACATGGGGGAGAACGTATAATCTCCTTACAGGCAGTGTCGGATTCGAATCCAGGTCACTGGCAGTGTAATTCTGTGGTGCCGTGATCAACATGTATTTCACAGCCACTGAAGGAATTTTAGTCTCATCTCTTGCTGCACAGAGCAACGTTTCTTTGAGAAACCCACTCATTAAGGACATTTCCAGCCACACAGTTTTAAAATAACCCTTGTTAAAGTGATGCACAATGTGATAAGTGTCACAGCTATGAAGATAATTTCCAGTCCTATGCCCCGGGATAGACATTCGTGGTTGACTGATAAGGCCTTGTATGTGCTGCAGTATAACTGTTCAGAGAGCCTTGGCGCCCAGCAGTGTGGATATACATTAGAAGAAATGCCAGCATAAAACTCTTCAGGTGAATAATTCTAATCATCATTAATAATAGTCATTGCTTTGGTAATAATAAATCCCTTTGCTTCACAATCAAATGTGTTGAAGAAGGGCTCGTGGCACTGCATGTAAGAATATATTCTATGAATATAAAGTGAGAGACAGCGTCTTGTTAATAGAACAAAGAAATGATAGAGGAACTCAGCACCTCTGGGTAGAGATGCTGAGTCAACATTTCGGGTCTGGCGATTTGAGATCAGCAACAAAACGCCGTCTTTAATTTCTGAAGGTATTAGGGAATACTACACAAGAGGAAATTGTTGATTCAAGGAAGAAACTCGAGAGCTGCAAGATGCTGGAACCTCGATAGAGATTTCAGTGCCAAAAGATTGTCTGAACATTTCTACTCACTGTCAGACCTGTCCGGTTCCTCCAGCGACACTTTGTTTGCTCAGGATTACATCAGCTGCAGCTTTTGTGCCTTTTACTTCGACACGTAGCATGGTAGTAGGCTCTTCTGGTCCACGAGCCTGAGCATCCCAAATACACCAATTAAACTATATACATATAACGATATACAGCACAGAACAGGCCAGTTTGGCCCTACAAGTCCATGCCGGAACAAATCCCCACCCTCCTTGTCCCACTGACCAGCACCTTGTCCATACCCCTCCAATCCTCTCCCTTCCATGTAATTATCCAGTCTTTCCTTAATATAACCATATAACCATATACAGCACAGAACAGGCCAGTTTGGCCCCACTAGTCCATGCCGGAACAAATCCCCGCCCTCCTTGTCCCACTGACCAGCACCTGGTCCATACCCCTGCAATCCTCTCCCTTCCATGTAATTATCCAGTCTTTCCTTCATATAACCATATAACCATATACAGCACAGAACAGGCCAGTTTGGCCCTACTAGTCCATGCCGGAACAAATCCCCACCCTCCTTGTCCCACTGACTAGCACCTGGTCCATACCCCTCCAATTCTCTCCCCTCCATGTAATTTTCCAGTCTTTCCTTAAATGTAAATAATGTCCTTGCTTCAACTCCCTCTGTCGGAAGCTTATTCCACATCCCAACCACCCTTTGCGTGAAGAAATTTCCCCTCACGTTCCCCTTATAATTTTCCCCCTGCAATCTCAAAACATGGCCTCTGGTTTGAATACCCCCCACTCTTAATTGAAAAAGCCTATCCACGTTGACACTCTCTGTCCCTTTTAAAATCTTGAACACCTCCATCAAATCCCCCCTCAATCTCCAGAGAAAAAAACCCCCAGGCTGCTCAACCTTTCTCTGTAACTCAAACCCTGACATCCTGAAAACAGGGCTTCCCGCTCAGAGGGTTTTGGTGCCATGATACAGCTCGTCAATACATATTCTGTAGCTGTAGAAGTTTTCCAAGGTTTTCCACCTCCTATAATCAGACATGAAAGTACCTCCCGGAAAGGAGCACTGGTGTGTGTGTGTGTGTGTGTGTGTGTGTGTGTGTGTGTGTGTGTGTGTGTGTGTGTGTGTGTGTGTGTGTGTGTGTGTGTGTGTGTGTGTGTGTGCTTGTGTGTGTGTGTGTGTGTGTGTGTGTGTGTGTGTGTGTGTGTGTGTGTGTGTGTGTTTGGACACTGCTGCATCTCACTGTTAATGAGAATAGCATCAATATATGGCCATTGATCTAAAAGAAGGAATTAATGATCACCATCTATCCTTTACTGGGACCTAGTAATGAAGACAGCCACAAACAAAACAGCCAATCGTATCAATGATTTCAAATAACACACCAGGTAGCAACTCTTCAATTTACTATTTAAAGTTTTTAATTTAAATTTAGAGATACAGCATGGTAGCTGGCCCTTTTTGGCCCACGAGCCCATTCCACCCGATATACACCCAACTGACCTACAACCTCCTCCCATATGTTTTGAACGGTGGGAGGAAACTGGAGAACGTGGAGGAAATCCACGCAGACACAGGGAGAATGTACAAGTTCCTTATAGACAGTGTAGGATTCGAACCCTGGTCACGGGCGCTGACTGCTAACCTAACCTTGCCGCCTTCACAATCTGATGCTATTTGAAAATTGAAAAATGCACATGATGCAACTTGAAATATCATTAATAAATAAGCTTCGAGAATAACTGTTTGACGCTGAAATCCTTCACATGCAGGTTCAAGAAGGCATGAGGTATGATTTGGTTCCAAGGGAAGATCTTTGAATACAAGAATAAAGAGGCCATGTCGCAGGTAGAAATAACACTGCAATTGGAGAATTGTGTGCAATTCTAGTTGCCCCATTACAGGAAGGATGGTGAGGGCTTGGAAAGGGGACAGAACAGAATTACCAGATTGTTGCCTGGATTGGAGGGTACGGGAAGGCTGGATGAACTAGGGGTTGATTTCCCCAACATGTCGGACGCTGAGGGGAGATCTGATAGAGGTTTATAAAATCATGAAGGTAAACTGTCAGAATTCCTTTCCCAGGGAAAAATCTGTCAAATACTAACGGGTAAGCATTTCAGGTGAGAGGGGAAAGTTCAATGGAGGTGAGTGGGGCAAGTCTTTTATTTAAAAACAGACTGGCAGGTGCCTGGAATGAGCTATCAGGCAGTGGCATCAAAAATTACTACATTATAAGTTCTTTATTTTTCTTTCTTCTTTGGCTTGGCTTCGCGGACGAAGATTTATGGAGGGGCATGTCCACGTCTGCTGAAGGCTCGTTGGTGACTGACAAGTCTGATGCAGGACAGGCAGACACTGTTGCAGCGGTTGCAAGGGAAAATTGGTTGGTTGGGGTTGAGTTTTTCCTCCTTTGTCTTTTGTCAGTGAGGTGGGGTCTGCGGTCTTCTTCAAAGGAGGTTGCTGCCCGCCGAACTGTGAGGCGCCAAGATGCACGGTTGGAGGCGAGATCAGCCCACTGGCGGTGGTCAATGTGGCAGGCACCAAGAGATTTCTTTAAACATTGTTCTTTAAACATTTTTAGTTACATTGTTGTTAACTGAACAGAAACCCTTTTTTGATTTTTCTCCTTTTTATCCTTTAATTACCACTTCATTCTCAAAAAAGGTTATTGACCTATGTTCACAAATACTAATTGTCACAATATTATAGCTAAAACACCAGAAAATTTGACAAAAACAGCGACAATAAAAACACCGGCAGCAACAAAAACAACAGTGTATGCTTGTAGAGTGTGCAGAAGTAATCACGTGACTCGAAGCACCATTGTAATTGAGTAATAACGATAGCCCTGACTAGTGGGCATTAGAAGGTTCAAAAAGTAAATTAGCGTCAAGTTTTAGCCTAGTTGGTATAATGATACACGTACGATGGGGTTACAAAAATTATTTTTGTTGTTATAACTAACTATAGGGATTTTCTTTCAATAAATTTCTTCCGAAACATTGCACAACAGTCATTTTGATGTCTCACCCCCCTCCCCCGTTAGTGTCACATGGTGCAGTCCGCACCCTGCTAGAGATGCCAGTGCTACTAGGATTGCTAGTGGAAACTGATGCAATGCGGCACTTGAGAAGCTTTGAGATAGACGCATAAATGGGCAGGGATGTGGATCACGTGCAGGCAAAAGAGATTTTGTTTCATTTAGACATCACATTTAGCACACACATTGTGGGCCGAAGGATCTGCTCCTGTGCTGTACTGTTCTCTGTCAATTTTTCTTTCATTTAGACATACAGCACAGTAACAGGCCTTTCTGGCCCATTAACCCATGCTGCCCAGCCCAATTAACTGTGCAATAGAGTGGCTGCCACATTGACCACCACCAGTGGGCTGATCTCGCCTCCAACTATGCATCTTGGCGCCTCACAGTTCGGCGGGAAGCAACCTCCTTTGAAGAAGACCGCAGATCCCACCTCACTGACAAAAGACAAAGGAGGAAAAACCCAACACCCAACCCCAACCCACCAATTTTCCCTTGCAACCACTGCATCCGTGCCTGCATGTCACCAACGAGCCTGCAGCAGACGTGGACATACCCCTCCATAAATCTTCGTCCGCGAAGCCAAGCCAAAGAGAAAAGAGAGTGGCACTATCTGCACTAACTGTGCCAAAATATTCATGGAAGAGATCAGATTTCAAATGTTCCAATTTCCGATTTCAGATTTATTTTCAGAGTACATACGTGGCATCACCTACAACCCTGAGATACCTTTTCTTGTGGGCAAGGCAGAATTACCACTTATTTGTAAAACAAAAAAAAAACTGTACACAGAGTATGTAAACCAATAAAAGACTATAACAACTGACTGTGCAGTACAGAGAGGGGAAAACAATAAAGTGCAAAAGAGTCCTTAAACAAGTCTCTGATTGAGTTTGTTGTGGAGGAGTCTGACGGTGGAGGGGGAAGCAGCTCTTCCTGAAGCTGGTGGTGTGAGTCTTGTGGCCTCTTTTCTGATGTCAGCAGCGAGAACAGAGCATGTGCTGGGTGGTGCGGATCCTTGATGATTGCTGCTGCTCTCCAATGGCAGCGTTCCCAATAGATGTGCTCCATAGCGAGGAGGGTTTTGCCTGTGATATCCTGGGCTGCGTCCACCAGCTTTTGCAGGGCTTTATGTGCAGGGGTACTGGTGTCCCCATACCAGACCACAATGCAGCCGGGCCACACATATCTGTAGCAATTTGCCAGGGTTTCTGGTGTCATACCAAACCTCCGCAAAGTCCTGAGAAGTAGAGACGCTGACGTGCTTTCTTCACAATGCCATTAGTGTGTTGGCTCCAGGAAAGATCCTCCGAGGTAGTGACTCCCAAGAAATTAAATTTGCTCACCCTCTCCACCTATGATCCCCCAACCTCTGGTTTTCCTTCCTTAAGTCAACAATCAGCTCCTCGGGTGACATTGAGTTCAAGGTTTGTGTTGGTGCAACAATCAGCCAAGTTTTCAACCTCCAAATATTTATTAACCCAAATTTATTACAATCGCTTCAGCAATAGCCAGGAAATGTACAGCTATAGCATGGAAACCCGATTCCCTTTTACATATTGATTGTTGGAATATGGAAATGCAAAGTTGTCTACCCCTGGAGAAAATTACCTGTAATCTTAAAAATGAATGTAACATGCTCATCGAAATTTAAATTATTTAAATGCCCGGATGTTTACCCTATTTATTAAGCATTTTATATTTAATTTTCATCCTTTGTTAATAATTTAATATTTTTATTTTTATTTCTTTTTTGATTGTATAAAATGTTGATGCCAGCTCTTTTCCCTTTTCTTCTTCTCCCCCTCTGTCCACTCTTTTGTTTCCCTTTTAAGGTATGGACGGGTTATTTCTAGGCTTATTGTGCATTTTAAGGATACAGTTTTTTTGTATATTTGTCTATATTCATATATACATTCATTGAGTCCTTCTTTGTGTGAGTGTGTGTGTGTGAGTGTGTGTGTGTGTGTGTGAGTACGTGAGTGTGTGTGTGTTTGTGTGAGTGTGTTTGTGTGAGTGTGTGTGTGTGGGTGTGTGTGTGTGTGTGGGTGTGTGTGTGTGTTTGAGTGTGTGTGTGAGTGTGTGTGTGAGTGTGTGTGTGTGAGTTTGTGTGTGTAAATGTGTGAGTGTGTGCGTGTGTGAGTGTGTGTGTGTGCGTGTGTGTGTGTGTGTGTGCGAGTGTGTGTGAGTGTGTGTGTGTGAGTGTGTGTGTGTTTGTGTGAGTGTGTTTGTGTGAGTGTGTGTGTGTGGGTGTGTGTGTGTGTTTGAGTGTGTGTGTGAGTGTGTGTGTGTGAGTTTGTGTGTGTGACTGTGTGAGTGTGTGTGTGAGTGTGTGTGTGTGTGCGTGTGTGTGTGTGTGTGTGTGTGCGAGTGTGTGTGAGTGTGTGTGTGTGTGTTTGTATGTGTGTGAGTGTGTGTGTGTGAGTTTGTGTGTGTTTGTGTGAGTGTGTTTGTGTGAGTGTGTGTGTGTGTGGGTGTGTGTGTGTGTGTTTGAGTGTGTGTGTGAGTGTGTGTGTGTGAGTTTGTGTGTGTGAGTGTGTGAGTGTGTGCGTGTGTGAATGTGTGTGTGTGTGTGCGTGTGTGTGCGTGTGTGTGTGTGTGCGAGTGTGTGTGAGTGTATGTGTGTGTGAGTGTGTGTGTGTTTGAGTGTGTGTGTGAGTGTGTGTGTGTGAGTTTGTGTGTGCGTTTGAGTGTGTGTGAGTGTGTGTGTGTGAGTTTGTGTGTGTGAGTGTGTGAGTGTGTGCGTGTGTGAGTGTGTGTGTTTGCGTGTTTGCGTGTGTGAGTGTGTGAATGTGTGTGTGTGTGAGAGTGTGCGTGTGTGTGTGTGTGTGTGTATTCTTAAAAATTAAATAAAACATAAAAAACATTTTCAACCTCCCTCCTACATGCTGACTCATCGCCCCTTGTTATACCACCAATACCATGGTATCCTCAGCGAACTAGTAGATGGTGTTGTTGTCGTACTGAGCCACACAGTCGTAGGTGTAAAATGAATAGAGCAGGGAGCTAAGACCTCAGCCCTGTGGTGCCCTGGTACTGATGGAGATTGTGGATGAGATGTTCTTACCAATCTTCACTGATTGTGGTCTGCAGGTGAGGAATCCAGACTCCATTTACACAGCGGGGAGTTCAGTCCCAGGCCTTGAAATTTGCTGATTAGTTTTGAGGGGATGATGGTGTTAAATGTCGAACTGTAGTCGATAAGGAGCATCCTGATGTACATGAGTGCACGTAGGTGGATAATTTGCCATGCGATTTGGCCATTTCATGAAGAAGAACATTTCAGGTTATTCTATAATTATTACCAGTTCATAAATGTACCCTTTTGGTGTCGGTTCAGTTAATTTCCCTTGATTCCGTTGGAGAAACTTACAACTGATGTAGCATGCGGTATCATTAAGAATAACATAGAAAAGAATCTTGATGTCAAAACCTACAGGGATCAATGAAAGTAGTTGGGCTGTAATGCCATAGCTACACAAAACATAAACTGATCCTTTACATGGGGAGGCACAGTTGGCATAGCGGTTAACGCAATGCCTCTACAGCATCAGTAATTGGGATTGGAGTTCAAATCGTGCGCGTTGACTCGTTATGTGCACGGTTTCAGAACTCCAAAGGAAATGTCCAATGACCATTTTTCTCAAGCCAAATATTTCAGTAACAATTGGGTCTAGAGCAGTGATTCTCAACCTTCCCTTCCCACTCATATCACACCTGAAGCAATCCCTTACTGATCACAGAGCACCGATGGCCTAGGGATTACTTAAAGTGGGATGTGAGAGGGAAGAGAAGGTTGACAATCATTGATCTAGACCCAATTATTATGGTCAGGAGCATTGGTGTTCCCATACCAGATGGTGATGCAGTTGTTCAGTACACTTTCCACCACACATCTGTTGAAATTTGCCAGGGTTTCTGGTGTCATTCTAAACCTCTGCAAACTCCTGAGGAAGTAGAGGCGCTGACGTGCTTCCTTCACGATGCCATTGGTGTGTTGGGTCCAGGAAAGATCTTCTGAGATAGTGGCTCCTAAGAACCTAAATTTGTTCACTCTCTCCACCTCTGATTCTCCCAGTGATCACTGGATTGTACACCTCTGCCATTCCTTTTGTGGTGAATGTCGGCCAAGCTGCCTGTCTCCCCTCTGGCGAGCTTTGCTCTATTAACATTGGCTGTGCATTATTTCTACTGTTAAGGACATTCCCCTTGGATATAACTGTATATGCATCTATTGTCCTTCATTATTGTACCATGAGTTTCTGCTAATAAAAGCCATGATTAATGTTTGACCACATCGTCTTTGTCTACTTCATCAACTGGCACTTCACCTTTCCTGAAGTCAACAATCATCTCCTTAGTTTTGGGGACAATGAGTGCGAGGTTGTTGTTGGTGCACCCTTCAGCCAAGTTTTCAATCTCCATCCTGTACACTGACTCATCTCCTTCCTTTATACAACCCACTGCCGTGGTATCGTGAGCAAATTTGTAGATGGTGTTATTGTCAACGCGAGCTACACAGTCGTAGGTGTAAAGTGAGTAGAGCAGGGGGCTAAGAACGCAGCTGTTTGGTGCCCGTTACTGATGGAGATTGTGGAGAAGTTCTTATACAGTTATTACACTTTAAAGGCATTTGACTGACACTTAAATGGGCAAGCAATAGAAGAGTTCTGATGGAATGCAGTGTGCAGTGAACTAGGATTCACTGGTAGTGTACTGTGCTGATGGCTGACCCTGCCTCCCAACTCCGCCCCCCATCTGCCCATATGGAACCCTGGTTTCCCACCTAAATCCAGAACCCCTCTGAAGACTACTAGCCTTAGTTATAAACTAATAAAAGCATTTGTTCTCCCTCCAATTGTGAGAGCTTTCCTGCTACAATTCTTATTCCCTAGAAGATGGAAAGTCTACTCAAGCCAGGTAGGCCCTCTGCCCCCCGACATGGCTGAAGAGTTCACACACTGGCTGGACTGCTTCCAGGCCAAACTGAACACGACCAGAGATAACTTCCTCACCAATGAACTCAGGAGATCTGCACTTGTTTTGAGGGTAGGAACAAAAGGGTATGGAGTCACCAGGGACCGCTCTACTTATGACGCTGCTTCGAGGCATTGAAGGCGCGGTACATGAAGTCGCAGAATGAGGTTCTAGTGAGGCACTGACTCGCTCTACGCATCAGTGGCCAGGAAAGACCATCAATGGCTACCTGTTGGATCTTTGGAAGCTTGCCAAAAAGTGCAGGTACGAAGCGGCTATAGGCCGCATTCATGAGGAAGAACAGATCCAGAACATTCTAGTCATGGGGGTCCACTCGAGGTAAACGAGGCAGTGACTGCTCGAGTCAGGAAAGAAGGACCTGGCTAGCCATTTTGAGCTGGCCAAATGGCTGGAACAAGTCAAACTTAAGAACAATGACCTCAAAGCCAGTGAGCACACCCACCCAGGTGACCCCTTCTAAGGACCGGCTGCTCCTGCTACCCCAGCCCTAACGACTGCCACTTCCCATGCTAGGGAGCACTCCCATACTTGGGAGTGCTTTTACTGCGGCAAGAGCCAACATCCCCAATCTCGTTGCCCGGCTAAAGACTCAGTGTCTTCCAGCTGTGACAAGAAAGGGCATAGGGTGAGCGTTTACCATGCAAGGGGAAGCCCAGAGAAGTCCATGGCCTGCACCACTCCCGGATCCAATTCGGAACCAGATGGGGAGCCTGATGATTGGCAGATGGGAGCAGATTGCGAGAGGTTGGATGAACAGAGGGAGAAGAATATTGGGTGGACAAGTAAGTGTTCATGATAGCAGAGCTCAACTTTGGACTTCCGAATTGTCACCTACCCAAGGGCAATGAAATCTTTTGTTCCAGTCAACCAGAAGTTTTAACAAAAATCTAATAACTGCGGCAAAGAAGTCCTTTTTTATTTGCAAATTCCAGATTTTTAACAGAATTTAAATTCACAACTACCATGGTGGGATTGGAATACAGAGTGTTTGTCAGACCTGCCTCTTCAATTACCAGTCTGACAATTTAATGGCTGCCCAGTTGAGTTTTAATAAAAAAAATCCTGTTGATTTTATGTTGGCTCATATAACAATTACAGGGTGGAAACAGGCCATCTCGGCCCCTCTAGTCCACACCAATTTAAGTGAACTCCACTAGTCCCACCTACCTGCTCCCTGCCCATAACCCTCCAACCCCCTCACATCCATGCACTCATCCAACCTCCTCTTAAGTGACAAAATTAGCTTACTGCCTATTTTGTAATTCTAAAATTGGTTTTCATTTTAAGTTCCCTTGATTCCATGAGTGGGTTTAAACTCATATCCTATAGATATGAGTTTAATCCATGACTCTGGATTATGAGTCCATCAATTTACGTGCCCCAAATCATGAATCCTGGCTCATTACGGTGATTTCCAAAGGTAATATCCCAAGCCAATGAGATGTTGCATTATCTGCATTTTCTTCATAGTTAATACTCATGTGTTTGAGAAACTCAGAAGGTTATGGAGCATCCAGAGGAGGTAAAGTTATGGGCCTGAACCTTTGTCAAGATATAAGCAAAAAGCAGGCAGGCGCCTGAAGGAGAAGTTGGGGTGGGGGGGGGGTGCGTGCGGAGAGGAGGGAGGAGCACAGGCCAACAGGCAAGGGGCAGGAGAGAAAAGTTGATAATTGATAGGGGAACCTCTGTGAATGCAGAGTTGTAAAAGGAGACAGAGAGATCGGGAAAGAGAGAGAGAGAGAGAGAGAGAGAGAGAGAGAGAGAGAGAGAGAGAGAGAGAGAGAGAGAGAGAGAAGGGCCAGGGAGCTGGAGGAAAGGAAACAGAGGGATAGGGAAAGAGAGAGAGCGGGGTTTAGAAAGGGGTGGTGTGGCGGGGGACCTAGCGGAGACCAGAGAAGTCAATGTTAATGCCATCTGGTTGGTGGGTTCCCAGATGGAATACAGGGTGCTTTTTCAGGTGTTAACTGACTTTCCCTTCTGTGGGCACCTGCGAGTTTCTCCAGCACTTTCATGTAACGACAATCGCAGCATCTGCTAATTTTGTTTCATTACTTTTATAGGTCCTGTTTTGTTCACATTGCCTTTGTCCTCACTGGCATTTTTTTTTACTGTCTTGAGGCATTCAGCAAGCAGTCTCCACCTCCCCGCCCCCTCCCCTTATTTTTATTCAGCTGTCTACCTACTTTTCCTGGTTCCTGCCGAAAGGTTTAGTCCCAAAAACATTGGTCACCTTTTACTTTCCATGGATGCTGTGTGACCTGCTGACAATTTCCCTGCTGCTTTTTACTCGACCCTTGTGTTTACAGACTTTCTTGTTTAGTTTTGCATCTACCGGAACACTTGGCATTGTGCATTTTGAATACCGTGAGTGCCCAGAGCTAAATAGAAAAGAGATTAAGATTTGTATCTGTCACACTTCTTATTAAAACCATAAAACATTGGAGTAGAAGTAGGCCATTCAGCCCATCAAGTCTGCTCCACCAGTCAATCATGAGGTGAACCAGTTTACCCCTCAGCCCAACAATGGTTGATACCCGGAATCCCAAATGCCTTTAATTTGCACTCTCATAAAATTAAAGAGGCTGCATTGAAGTATTCTATACTGAACTACTGTAGACATTGGCGTACGCATTGTGGAATCGCTGTACGCATTGTCGAGTTGATCTATATGCGGGGAAGTCAATGTGGGGTCCAGTGCAAGACTGACACCTCCAGGCTTGCATGCTAGGTTTATACACATCACTGCTTCTGTCACATGGTCAGGAATTGACATCATCAGTGATGTCATCCACCCAGAAAAAAAACCTGTGCTGGATGCAGGTCAGGTTTCCCGCGTTTTACACAGAACGCCCCCCATTTGGGAAGCCGCTTCGCTTGCTACATAAATTTAGAGTATTATTATTATTCAAGACCAGAGCCCAACAAAATTTTGCGGATGGACTTTATCTGCTTCTTAAGTCACAGATCTCATTAAATTAATCCTGGAAAAGTTTTTCAATTATTAGATTTCGGTAAGCTTTATGCTGTATTGAAACTTTATTCGGCATATAGAAAAATCATTCTTTAATTAACCAGGGTTAGCTTGTTAATTTATTTGGAGAATTTAGGTCCACTGACACTTGCTCCATGGGTTAATTGGAAAAGATAGATAAAGGGAAGGTGAAACAATCGCGCCCAAGGGGGCCAAGTGAAGATTACCAACCCCTCTCCCCAACATGCTCCACGGCTGGAGGGAAGCACAAAAGTCCACAGATGCTGCGATTGCAGTAAAAACACAGAAATGCTGAAGGAACTCCAGCCGATCTTGCAGCATCTGTAGGGGTCAAGAGCCGTCACCGACGTTTCGGGCCTGAGCCCATCTTCAAACTGTGCGTCAAAAGCAGTATGAATTAAAAGACCGGGGAGAAGGGTAGAAAGGCCAGGGGGAGGAGGACAGACCAACTGATAAAAGGTGTTCACTCAATATGGATAGAGGGACAGGAGAGAGGAAAGGTGAGAATTGATTGAGGGAAGGGGCTTGGTTCTGTGAATGCAGGGCTGGGTGAGAGGAGAGGGAGAAGGAAAAAGGGAGAGAGATGGAGCTAGACCTGCAGGGTTGGGCAACCTTATTTTAAAAATTCACATTGTACCTGAAATAATCCTATACCATCAGTGCTCTGTGATTAGTAAGGGATTACTTAAGGTGGGATGTGGGTGAAAAGATAAAGTTTGAAAACCGCTGTTTTAATCGTGCCTCATGGACTCGTTATGTGCACAGTTTCAGAACTCCAAAGGAAATGGGCCAATGACCATTTTTTTCTCAAGCCAAATATTTCAGTAACAATTGGGTTCTAGAGCAGTGGTTCTCAACCTTTCCACCCACATCCCACCTTAAGCAATCCTTTACTAATCACAGAGCACCGACGGCAGAGGGATTACTTAAAGTGGAATGTGAGTTATTAAAAATAGGTTGCCCACCCCTGTGGGACTAGCACCATCTCTCTCTCTTTTTATTTCTCCCTCTCCTCTCACCCAGCCCTGTATTCAAAGAGCCAAACCCCCCTCCCTCAATCAATTTACACCTTTCCTCTCTCCTGTCCCTCAAGAGGAAAGGAGACATAGGGAAGATTGGGTGGGTGGGGCGGGGTGGAGGACTAACAGAAACTGGAGTAGCTAAGTTAATGCCATCCAATTGAAGGATGCCCAGACGGAAATGTTGACTCCTCCAGATTGTGGGGGTCTCAGTCTGGAAGTGCAGGCAGTGGATGACCCCTGAAGATCCACAAGCAAACTGTGTTGCTTCACTTGGAAGGACTGCTTGGAGCCCCCGAATGGTTACGAGGTTGTGCAAGTGTAGCATCTCCTGCTGTCACAGAGGGGCGATTGGTAGGAAGGGAGGAATGGACCTGGAAGGAGCGGTCCCTGCAGAAGGCAGAGAGGGGCGAAGAAGGGAAGATGTGTCTGGTGGTGTACTGCTGAGTCATCTAATGACGATAGTTTATTGTCAATTACATATGGTGCAATGAATGAACGCAAAAAATTCTTACCTGCTGCAAGCACACCAACTGCAATAGTGTAAATTAAATTACCACAAAATGCCAAGTCAGAAAAAAAGAGATAATAAATATAAAAAGATGAACAAATATTCATTAAAAAGTGCATTGAAGAAGTGACATTCCAGACATGCGCATGGATTTTGTGATCCAGCAGTAGTACATGGTTAAGGTTAGCATAGCATGGGGAGAGTTGTTGGAAATAATCTGTGTCTGAGGCTAGGGTTGCCGGACATAAGGCCTCTCTACCTTTTGCCTAAAGGTGGCAGTAAGAAGAGACCATAAGCAGGGTGAAAGGGACAAGGACTTGTGCTCCTGATAATGCTCTATATTCTAAGCTAATATTAATTTTGAGAAGGATAGCACTGGGTTTATTTGGGTGGCACGGTTAGTGAGGCAGTTAGCGACCCGGCGCTGTCTGTGAGGGGTTTCTACGTCCTCCCCGTGTCTGCGTGGGTTTCCTCCAGGGGCTCCAGTTTCCTCCCACTGTTCAAAACGTACCGGGGTTGTAGGTCAATTGGGTGTAATTGGCTGGCACAGGCTCGTGGGCCGGAAGAGCCTATTACCGTACTGTATATTTAAATATTTTTAAATGATTATTTTTATTTTAAAAATAATTACTTTAATAATATTGAATGGTACAAGGCCATTCTGGTCCATTGAAACCCATGCCGCCAAATTAACCCAATTCTATCCTTCTCAAAATGAATGTTAACATTAGAACCAGGCTCTTCAGCCCACAATGTTTTGCTGACCTATGTAAACCTACTCCACAAAAATCTAGTTTTTCCCTCCTTCACACTCATGACCCTCAATTCTTTCTTCATCTAAGATCCCACTGTACCAGCCTCCACCACCATCCTTGTCAATGCGTTCCAGACACCCTCTACTTTCTGTGTAAAAATCCTACCTCTGGCATCTCCCCCAAACTTTCCTCCACACACCTTAAACGGATCTTCTCATATTTGCTATTGTTGCCCCAGGAAAAAGGAGCTGGCTTATCCAGTCAACCTGAGCCCCTCATAATCTCATTTATTAAGTCAGCTCTCAACCTTCATCACACCAAAGAGAAAAGCCCCAGCTTCATAAGACATGTTCGCCAATCCTTGCAACATCCTGGTAAATCTCCTCTGCACCCTCTCTAAAGTAATTAAATCTTTTCCTGTGATAAGATGGCCAGAACTGAACACAGTCGTAGCCTCACCACTGTCTCACTTTCCTCCCCCTTCATTCCGACAACCCCTTCTTGCATACATCAACATGCTCGTTAACTCATCGCACGAGAAAGTAAGTGCAGGTAAGGAGACCAAAACTCATCACCTTCCCGCAAGCAGAAATTAGAATCAAATTTGCTTTGACCATGTGTGATATGCAAACGTCTCTTTCCAGAAATTAGTCTGGTGAATCCGTCTGGACAAAGAAGTGGCAAATGCTACAAAACCAGGAACCGAATTTTGAATCTACAGTCCAATTAATCTAATCTTCATATTTATTATCAGTCTTATTTAAATTCATTTTGTCTCATTACCTTGAAATGGGAAATACTGTAATAATACTCCTGACAATTTATAATGAGAACGTTTAATCTTTTAGATCAGGTTAGCACAATGAATGCATCCAGTGGGCCCAGGTTCAATCCTGATCTCTACACGAACATAGAACAGAAAACATAGAGGAGTGGAACGTGTGAACAAGCCTTTTGCCCTCATGATGTCTGTGCCAGATTAAACATCATCCGCTGCTTACGCATGATGCATGTTGCTCCATTTCCAGCATATCCTTGTGTCTATCTGGAAAATGGGCAAGTGCTTCCCATGTGGATTCTTGCCCAGGAATTGTGATTTCCTCCCCCATTTCACTGGAACATTTTGAATGCTGAAAGGCATGGACAAAGTAGATGTTTTCCATGGTGCGAGAGTCAAAAATAAGGGGGTACAACTTCAGGATTGAAGGGCATCTGCTTAGAACAGGGATGCAGAGGAATTTCTTTAGCCGGAGGGCCATAAATATGTGGAATTTGTTGTCACAGGTGGTTGTGGAGGCCATGTCATTAGGTGCATTTAAGGCAGTGATTGATAGGTTCTTGATTAGCCAGGGCATCAGAGGTTAATGGTAGATTGCCAGGCAGTGGGGCTGAGTGGGAAAATGACCAGGTGAAATTGGTAGTGAGGAAAGCGAATGCTATTTTGGTATTTATTTCAAGAGGAATAGTGTATAAGTGTAAAGAGGTGTTGATGAGGCTCCATGGGGCGAGGGTGAGACCTCATTTGGAGAACTGTATGGAGTTTTTGGCCCCCTGTCTTAGAAAGGATGTGATGTTGTTGGAGAGGGTGAAGAGGAGATTTGCTAGGATGATTTCCGGAATGCAAGGGCTAACATACGAGGAGCGTTTGGCAGCTCTTGGGTTATATTCATTGGAGAGTAGGAGATCTCATAGAGGCATTTCGTATTTTGAAAGGTTTAGATAGGGTGGATGCGGCTAAGATGTTTTTGTTGGTGGGTGAATCGAGGACAAGGTCTGAAAATTAGAAGTTATCTATTTAAAACAGAGATTAGGAAGAACTACCTACTCCACCTAGTCCCATCAACCATAGGCCTCCATACCCCTCCCATCCATGTACCTATTCGATCTTCACTGCAATGTTGAAATCAAGCTTGCATCCACCACCTCTACTGGCAGCTCGTTCCACATCCACCACCTCTACTGGCAGCTCGTTCCACATCCACCACCTCTGAGTGAAGAAGTTCCCTCTAATATTCTCCTAAAACATCTCATCTTTCTTCAACATAACCCATATCCTCTCATTCAATTTAAAAAAAAAATTTAGACGTACAGCATGGTAGCAGGCCCTTATAACCCACAAGCCCATGCTACCCAAATACACCAATTAACCGACAACACCCGTATATTTTGAAGGGTGGGAGGAAACCAGATTAACCAGAGGAAACCCACAGGGAGATTATACAAATTCTTTACAGGCAGTGCTGGATTCGAACCTGGGTTTACTGCTGCTGCAGTGTTCTTGCCTCACCCAACCTCAGGGGAAAAAGCCTGTTTGGATTGACTACACCCCTCTTAATTTTGGATACTTCTATAAAATCATCTCTCATTCTTCTACGCTCCAGGGAACCTGTTTAACCTTTCCCTAGAACTCATCTCCTCAAGTCCCGGCAACCTCCTTTCTCTGCGCTCCTTCAATCTTATTGATATCTTTCCTTTAGTTAGGGGATCAAAGCTATCCTCACTTTTCACTTCCCCCCCCCATCCCCTAATGATCAACACCCATTCTCCCGGCCCTATCGCCACCTCTCTCTCTTTTAACTGACTAATGCCCCTTCACCTCTTGCTCCACCTCTATCCGTGTGTTTATGGCTGCTATTCTCACCTGAGTTTGAAAGAAAAGGCTCCCCCCCCGAAACACTGACTGTCTATTTCTCTCCCTGGACGCTGCCTGACCGGCTGAGTCCTTCCAGCTTCTCACTGTTGGCTCAGCACCCCAATACCGGTTTCACTTCACCTAATGAACGAGAGTTTATTGTCATACACGCAAGTTCATGGGTGGGGCGATTATCTTCACTGTTAGCGCGACGCTATGACAGCGCCAGTTACCCAGGTTGGAATCCGGTGCTGTCTGTGAGGATTCGTACGCTCTTCCAGTGGCCTGTGTGGGTTTTCCCTGTGATAGGCTCCATCAATAACCACAGAGTCATCGGCTGCAGGAACAATAGGCTTTAATGCACACAAGACTTTGGCTCCAGGTACAGGACTGCCAGAAAGGGAGAAGTAACGTGACCTTTATGGCCAGGACAAAAGGGGAGGAGACTTAAGGGATGAGTCATTAGTGGGCGGGCCAGCCTCATATGTAAAGTAAATGGGAGGGACTATACAATGGAGGAAAGCATATCAGTACACCCTGGGTGCTCCGGTTTCCTCCCACCCTCCAAAATGCACGGGAGTTGTAAATTAATTGGGGTATTTGGGGAGTAAGGGCTGGAGGGGCCTGTAACTGTGTTACTAAAATTTAAAAAAATAAGTTTACAGACCACAGATGGTCGCAAAGGGGTGTTAAACACACCAACAACAATTGAAGTATGTCACCGAGCCAAAATAATAAAGATAAAATGAATAGAAAGTAAATAATAAATATTCATATGGTTGGCCACTGGAGCCAAAAATGTGCTGCATTAGTAGGTCAGACAGCTCTTTGGTGCCTTGTAGCAGTGTTGTAGTTCAGGATATATCCAAGTTCAGCTGTAAACACAAAGCTAATTCAAGCTAAATAATGGCAATAGCTTACAAACTGCATGTTGAATTAATTCCTGGCTTCTACATTGATGAGCTTATGACGGGAATATGGAGAGTTTCCAGAGCAAGTCAAGGGGCTCAGCGGCTGAAGGGCCCAGAGGGCTCCTGAAGGGTCTCGGGCATCCTGATCTGGTTTGGATCTGGAACTTGGGTGGCTGATGGTTCAGTCTGGAGTCTGCACTGCTGACTCCACGGACAATCGGTGGGGACTCTCTTTTGCTTCTCTTACTCTTGTTAATAGGAGGCGCCGGGCAATGCTCATGGCAATTCTCTCTCTGCCTTACGGCAGACAGAAGTTGGCGTATATCAGGTATATTACATTTTTAATGTATTACACTGTATTACGTGACAATAAAAAGAACCTTGAACCGTATTACTGATTAGCATTCAAACCCGTTTGTTGTCACATTACAGCTGGTGGAGCGAGAAGGGATCATTTTGGAAGCATTCCAATGAGTCGGCTCTTATATGCATACAGTAATGGAAAGTCGACGAGCAAGAGAACATTGGAGTGCATGACATTACAGTGAAAGATCAATTAGTACATATCAAGGGCACCATGAGATCATTGTGAGGGGTTCATTCAAGAAACTGATGGCTGCAGCCGAGGAAACTGTCTCCAAGCCTGTTGGCGCACGACCTCACACGCTTCAAGTTTCAAGTCAAGTTGATTGTCATCTGATTGTTCAAGCACAACCCTATGAAATTTGCAGACACACAACCAGATATAACACACCTAGCAGACAAACAATACATAAATAAATTAATAAATATTGTTAATATGAGAGTGTAGGACGGTTAGCGTGGGCAGTTCCCCCTGTACTTAAAAAAAAACCGAAAAACACAAACTGTGTACACGTATACCCTGCTTTACGAAAGTAGAGCGTTCCTATAAAACCTTGCGTGAGCCGAAAAGGCATAAAGTGAAGAGCCCTTCACTAATATTGAAGGCTATCTTCGTAAAAGCGGAAACCCATTCAAATTTCTTTCGGATCGCAAACACGGGTTTCTTTGTAAAAGCGAATTTACTTAAAGCGAGTATTTGTAAAACGGGCTATACCTGCACTTTACACATCAAAATGGTGACAAAATTACCTCCTCCCCCTACTCCTCACCCCCCACCCTACATTTTTCTTTGGACGCCTGCTGACATTTTTCCATACCTTTAATGAAGGGTTCAAGCCTGAAACATTGGTTATGTTTCTTTATCTTTGCTGTATAAAGGATGCTGTTTGACCTGATGAGTTTCTCCAGCCTTGTGTTTTACCTCCAACCATGGTGTCTGCGGACCTTTGTGTTTTACGACCAGTTCCTCTTATACCTTCTCCCCAGTGAGAGGAGGGAGAAGAGAGTGTGTCTGGGGTGAGAGGGGTATTTTTTAAAAATTAAATTTAGACATACAGCACGGTGACAGTATCAGAACTCTTCCATCCTGATCAAAAAGGCTCAACAGCAACTTTATTCCCCGTGGAGCTTGAAAAAAGTGCACCTCCGTCCCAGGATATTAATGGATTTTTACTACAGTATGAGAGCATACTCACTTATGGCATCTCAGTGTGGTCTGGCAATTGTCTCGTATCAGACAAGATAGCCCTTCAGTGGGTTATCAGCATTCATATGCCCACCATTGAGAACTTCTATCAGGAATGCTGTCTGAACAGAACGAAGGGCATCATCAAGGATGCATCACACTAAGATTAACAGTGGCTGTGGCGCGGAAATGCATAGCTATTACTTGGAAAGATTAGATTGATTTAGGATTACAGAGATGGAATTGGGAAAATAAATGCATAATTTATGAGACCATATACTGGTTCAAATCTGGTGCTGTCAGTAAGGAGTTTGTACCATCTCCTCATATCTGTGTGGGGTTCCTCCAGGTGCTCCGGTTTCCTCCCACCATTCAAAAGTACCGGAGGTATCTCCTGCTGGCCGTCCATTTCAATTCTCCATCCATTCCCTTGCTGACATGACTGTCCATGGTCTCGTGTACTGACAGACTGAACAACACCTTATCTTCCGATTGGGGACCTTCCCACAGGATGGCATCACTATCAACTTCTCTGGCTTTCATTAAAACCCCTCCTCACCTCCTCCCCCCCTCTCCCCCCCCCCCCCCCCCACCGTTGCCTTTTTCTATCTCTGACTCGCCATTCTGTCTCCTTTCACACAAACAAGATAAATTCTTACCTCATCCTTTATCACATCCAATTAGCCCCTTTTGTTGGTCTGGATTCCTTCCCCAGCCGGCACCGTCTGAATTCTGAGATTTCCTGCTTATTCAGCTTATTCCTTGAAGAAGAATTCAGGCCCAAAATGTCAGCAAAATATCTTTGTCTCCTATGGATGCTGAAAAGACCAGCTGAGTTCCTCCAGCATTTCTGTGCGTGTTTTACTGGCGGTTGTAGATCAATTGGGTTTAATTGGGTGCAAGGGCTCGAGGGCCTGTTACTGTGTTTCACATATAATCATATATGAATTACAGTACAGAAACAGGCCATCTCGACCCCTCTAGTCTGCACCGATTTAAGTAAAACTCCACTAGTTCCACCTACCTGCTCCCTGCCCATAACCCTCCAAACCCCTCACATCCATGTACTCATCCAACCTCCTCTTAAATGGCAGAACTGACCCTGCCCCAACTACCTCTTCCGCAAGGTCATTCCACTCGGCCACCACTCTCTGAGTGAAGAAGCTCCCTCTTATGTTACTTCTAAACTTTTGCCCCATAACCCTTAACTTATGACCCCTCATTCTAATCTCCCCTACCCTCAAGGGGAAGAGCCTATTCACATCTACTCTATCTATTCCCCTCATAATTTTAAATACTTCTATCAAATCCCCCCTTAACCTTCTACCCTCCAATGAACAAAGACTAAGTCTACTCAATCTTTTTTTGTATTCTAGATACTGCTTCCTGTCTAAAAAAAACTGAAAGCAAAACTCCAAGTGCAATATACCCACTGCTGAAGCTCATTCCAGGTGCAGACCACCCTCTGAGTGGAGGTTTTTCCCCTCAGATCCCTCTTAAATCTCTCCCTCCTCACATCAAGCCTAAGACCATCTACATTGTGTACATTCACTTCATCCATGCCCCTCATGATTTCATGAACCTCGATAAGATCACCCCCTCAGTCTCTTAGTGAATAAAGACCCAATGGTGGGTTGAAATTGACATTCTCGCAATATTTAACTATCTCACACTATTTTGGATGAGCACCCAAACCACCAAAGCACAGTGGGCCAACAGGCCAAGCGCTAGTAAATGTGAGCGGTTAATCACATACCACCTTAAGTAATCCCTATACCCCACGTGCTCTGTGATCAGTGGCGTCAGGTCACTTGTCTGAGTGCCATTGGTACCATGTAACCCAGTACTACCTGTTACATGGTCAGGTGGTCGGCAACTAAACCGGCTCCCCCCATCACACTAGGCTTGCCTGGTGTGGAAGGTGTTTAGCCACCCTGAAGGATGAAAAACAAGATGTCTCAAAGGGCGGACAATCCCTCTCATAGGATCAACGGCCATCTAGCAAGTGCGTGCTGTGAAGCACAGAAAGGGCATCCCTTGCATTGAAACTTGGTCCGGCCATTCTCTGCAATGAAACGTCCCTCAGCCATCTTGGAACTCACCTTGCCACTGCATCTGGGAGGGGATGTCGAGAGGGTGGATCTGCAACCCGCTACTCACATAAAATGCATTCACGCTCATGCTGTTCCTTTCTGAGGAGTGGGGGATAAGCCCCATAAACAGTCTGAAAGGAATCATCATCATCGTATGGGATGGATAGCTAGAAGAACTGAAAGTGGGATATGGGTGGAAAGACCACTGTTTTAATTATACCTCATGGACTCATTATGTGCACGGTTTCAGAACTCCAAAGGAAATGGGCCAATGACAATTTTTCTCAAGCAAAATATTTCATTAACAATTGGGTCTAGACTAGTGATTCTCAATCTTCCCTTCCCACTCACATCTACCTTATGCAATCCCTTACTGATCACAGAGCACCGATGGCAGAGGGATTACTTAAAGTGGGATGTGAGTGGAAAGAAAAAGGTTGAGAACCATTGGTCTAGATGGATACTTTGGTTGGCATGAACATGATGGGGCACGAAGATCTGTTTCTGGGTTGTATATCTGGACGATTAAGAAAAATATGCAAAAAAAGCTTACAGAGGGAGATTGGATGGAACAGAGCAAAGGAGACATTATTTTACATGTTAAACAAGAAAATATGCAGATGCTGTGATTGTAGTTCAAGTGCTAGAGAAACTCAGCAGGTCACGCAGTTTCCTTTAGGTAGCAAAGGTATGTAACCAAAGTTTCGGGCCTGAGGCTTTCGTCAAGATATGAGCAAAAACTAGGCAGTCATTGGAAGGGGTTCAGAGGAGATTCACAAGCTTGATTCCTGGAATGAAGAGATCAGCAGGTGAGCCAATGTTTGACGGCTCTTGGACAGTATGTCCTGGAGTTCAGCAGAATGAGTGGGGAACTCATAGAAGCATTTCGAATGTTGGAAGGCCTGGACAGACTAGATGTGGCAAAGTTGTTACCCATGGTAGAGGAGTCTAGGACAGAAGGGCACAACTTCAGGATTGAAGGGTATCCATTTAAAACAGCGATCCAGAGAAATTTCTTTTGCCAGAGAGTGGTGAACCTCTGGAATGTGCTACCATGGGTGGATAGGGAGGCCAGATTGTTGAGTGCATTTAAGGCAGAGATTGATAGATCCCCTCTTTGTCAGGGTATCAAAGGTTACGGGGAGAAGGCAGAGCAGTGGGAGAACATGATGGGATGGTGGAACAGATTTGATAGGCTGAATGGCCTATTTTGCTCCTATATTTTATGGTCTTATTAATAAAATGTTGGGTGGAGGGATGGGGTGGGGGGGAGAGCACTGGCCCACAGCCAGAAGGTTATAGGTGGATTTAGGTGGGAGGGTAGAAGAGAGAAATATTTGAGAAGTGATAGAAGGATCAGGAGATGGAGAGGGAAAGGGTGGGGAACAGGAGGAAAGGAGACTAGGATGGGGAAAGGGATGGAACCAGGAGAGGGGCCTAATGGAATCCAGAGAAGAATATTAGGTGTTGCTCCTCCAATTTTCAGGTGGCCTTGGTTTGGGCCTTATTTTATGAGTGTAAGGTTCATTCAGGAGTTTGATGACGGTCGGAAAGGAACTGTTCTTAAATCTGAGGGTCCACAATCTTACACTCATGACAGGAGGAGGGTGAACAGAGTACGGCCAGGGTGGGATGAGCTTTTGAGACTCTAGACTGCTTTTCAGAGGTAGATAAAATCGATGTTGGGTGGAGGGGGGGGGGGGGGGTGGGTGCTGGTGTGATGGTCTCGGCTGCATTAACAGCACTGTAGACTGCAGCTGTCACATTTAAAGATGCTTAAGTAAGCTCTTTAAATTATTTGCTTTGGTACAGAGAGACTTTAATTAGAGGAGAAAGATTTCTGCAGTGCGCGGAGTTTCTTAACAAATGCTGTTTGTCGTGATGTGTAAGGGTGCTTCAAATAAAATTTGCAGTCTGTTTAATGTAGAGCAGTGGTTCTCAACCTTTCTCTTTTCTCTCACATCACACTTTAAGTATTCCCTATGCCATCGGTGCTCTGTGATTAGTAAGGGATTGCTTAAGGTGGGATGTGGGTGGAAAGAAAAACTTTGAAAACTACTGTTTTAACCGTCCCTCATTGGTTCGTTATGTGCACGGTTTCAGAGCTCCAAAGGAAATGGACCAATGACAAGTTTTCTCAAGCAAAATATTTCAGTTACAATTAGGTCTGGAGCAGCAATTCTCAACCTTCCCTTCCCACCCACATCCCACCTTAAGCAATCCCTTACTAATCACAGAGCATCGATGGCTTAGGGTATGTGCGTGGGAAAAAAGGCTGAGAACCACTGAAGACAGATGACGTTCGCTTACTGAATGGATAAGCTTTGCTTGCTGTGATCTAGGCTTCATGTGCAAAGCTCTAAATTCAACATTTCAGATTTATTGTCAGAGTGCATACATGACATCACATATAACCTTAAGATTTTTTTACCTGTGGGCCAGGCAGAATTTCTACTTATTGGGAATGCAAAACAACTGTACTCAAGAAAAGATACGTATACAAAAGAAAGAAATGTAAAGAAAGAAGGTTAAGCAAACTGTGCAATACAGAAAATAATTATTCAATAATAAAAGATGTGCAAGATAAAAAAAATCTTTGAATGAGTCTCTGATTTTTATCGTTGAGGAGTCTGATGGAGAAGAGATCGTAGTTGTTCCTGAACCTAATGGAGTGAGTCATATTGCATTGATTCCTCCTTCCTGATGGCAGCAGCGAAAACTGAGATTGTGCTGGGTGGTGTGGATCCTTGATGATTGCCGCTGCTCTCTGACGGCAGCGTTCCCTGTTGATGTTCTTAATGGTGGGGAGTGTTACGAACCCAGAGGACCCCTTTAACAGGCTGTTTAAAGCCTGTATGGCTGGGCAGTAAGATCCTACGGTGCTGTGTCTCCGTTCCCTGCTCTCCCGGGTCCACTCCAGCAGCAGCGTTGCCCTTCCTGCAATGCTGCCTTTTTTTTTCCGAGGGCTGCAGACTTTTCCAGAAGAATCATACCCTGCATATTGATGTGAGCCCAGAGGACCGCAAAACCCAGCAGCAATAGACATTCACCAGGACAAGTAGTTACAACAAAAGTTGCTTTGAATTATCTTTAAACATGAAAATAGAATCAAACTTTAACTTATCACTATTGACTTACAACTTATTCCCCTTCTAATTCTAAGCGCGTGTGTATAATGTGTGTGTAAGTTCAGAAAAGTTCTTTGGTTCACAGTCCAATCTCACTTCTCATTCCTCCATGTTCACTGGTTGCAGGCAATTCTTACTCTGTGCACAGAATTTAACATTTATGAAGTTCACCAGGCTTTGGTGCTTGAAAGGTAAATGGTTACCACTCAGGAAGGTTCTTGTCGGTTTTCAGAGAGAGATTTGTTGTTCAAGGACATCCACAACTGATTCCTTTTTAATCAGCCACTCCAGTGTCTTGCTGACAAAATTTGCCTCCTTCAGGGTTCTCCAGATGATAACCTCTTTCTTTCAGGTCACCACAGAGTGCCTTTTTGTTTCTCTTATTCCAAGTGAAACATTAGACCACCAGTCCTCTCCTCTTGCATGAACCACAAGGCCTTTGACCAGGCCATTTTCCAAATGGGGCCTTCCACAAGCTTGCCAGCTTGTCCTGTTTCAGTCCCAGCTGTTGTTGCTGGCTGTAGCATTGTAGAGTGTGTGTGTGTGTGTGTGTGTGTGTGTGTGTGTGTGTGTGTGTGTGTGTGTGTGTGTGTGCGCGTGTGTCTCTCTCTCTCTCTCTCTCTCTCTCACACACACACACACACACACACACACACACACACACACACCGAGAGAGAAATAAATTTGCTGACTCTCTCTGATTGCAAAACCACATGATCCTCTTAGAAAAGCAAGCTCTACTCCAGACAGAAGTCGGCTCCAACAAGATCTTTCATTTATTGCCTTTTTGTAAACAACAATCAATTAGTGAAGTCTCTTGGGCACCCTCCAAAGCTCTTGCAAACATTGTTGGCCCCCACATGTCTAGCATGGGGTAGAGTTCCAGTATTTTAAATAAGATCTGTTTTAAAGTGTTTGTATGTGACCTGCTCTAACAAACCTTTCCCAATTTATCTCCCAAAAACATATCTATATATTCCTTCACACTATAAAAGATTCGCCTCACATTACTCTTAATTTTCCCCCACTTTATGCATGCCTGTGCCTCCAGTCCTCAACCCTGCTTCAAAGGGAACAGGGCACTTTCTGTCTGGAAACCAATCCATTTAATGTGTTCTTATCAGATTATTCCTCAGCCTTCCTTTCTCCCAGTCCTTCCAACGTACTTTTGAAACTGCGGTCCCTTAACCTAGGAACTATTTCACAAAACATTTCTGGACCACTCTTCTGCATCCACACCCTTTGGACATCATGGTGACCAGAATTCACCGCAGTGCTCCCGAAGAGTTTGCATCAGTTTTTTATCGAGATTCACCATGACCTTTACACTCCATTCCCCTATTGATAAAGCCCAGAACTGTGTTTGCCTCAGATTCCAGGTTTATTGTCAGGGTACATAAATGACATCACGTACAACCCTGAGATTCCTTTTTCCTGCGGGTGCGACAAAATTGGTCGTGCAAAAATAAACTATACACAGTGTAAACATGTAAACCAATAAAAGAACTGTAAACAGATAGCAAATACAAACAAACTGACTGTGCAATACAGAGATAATAAAAAAATAAAATCAATAAATTGCACAAGTAAGAGTCCTTAAATGAGTGTCTGATTGAGTTTGTTGTTGAGGAGTCTGATGGTGGAGGGAGAGCAGCTGTTCCTGAACCTGGTGGTACGAGTTTTGTGCCACCGACACTTCTTTCCTGATGGCAGCAGTGAGATCAGAGCTTGTGGGTCTTTGACGATTGCTGTTGACCTCCAACAGCAGAGTTCCCTGCAGATCCACTCAATAGAAGGGAGGATTTTGCCTGTAATGTCCTGAGCTGTGTCCACTGCCTTTTGGAGGGCTTTACTCAGAGGGGTATTGATGTTCCCATACCAGACTGTGTTGCAGCCAGTCAGCACACTTTCTACCACACCTCTGTAGAAATTTGCCAGGGTTTCTTGTGTCGTACCATATCTCCTCAAACTCCTGAGGAAGAAGAGGCGCTGACGTGCTTTCTTCACGATGCCATTGGTGTGCTGGGTCCAGGAAAGATCCTCTGACATAGTGACTCCAAAGAACCTAAATTTGTTCATCCTCTCCACCTCTGATCCCCCAATGATCACTGGATTGTACACCTCTGGCTTTCCTTTCCTGAAGTTGACAATCAGTTCCTTAGTTTTGGTGACATTGAATGCAAGGCTCTTGTTGATGCACCATTCAGCCAAGTTTTCAATCGCCATCCTATTTGCTGGCTCATCCCTTTCCTTTATACAACCCACTACCGTGGTACCGTCGGCAAATTTGTAGATGGTGTTATTGTCGTACTGAGCTGCACAGTCATAGGTATAAAGTGAGTAGAGCAGGAGGCTAAGAATACAGCCATGTGGTGCTCCGGTACTGATGGAGATTGTGGAGGAGAAGTTCTTACCAATCTTCACTGATTGTGGTCTAGAGATGAAGAAATCCAAGATCCAATTACGCAGTGGGGTGTTAACTCCCAGGTATTGCAATTTGCTGATCAGTTTTGAGGAGATGATGATGTTAAATGATGAACTGTAATCGATAAAGAATATTCTGATGTAGGCAACTTTGCTGTCCAGGTGTTCCAGGGCTTTGTGTAGAGCCAATGAGATGGCATCTGCCATAAACCTATTATTAGGATAGGTGAACTAGAACGTATCCATGTCACCACTCAGACAGGAGCTGATACACTTCATCGCCAGCCTTTCAAACCACTTAATCTCTGTTGATGTAAGTGGTACTGGTCGATAGTCGTTAAGGCAGGTGTCTCCACCATCCCTGCCACGTTCAATGGAGAGAGATACAAGGTGCAAGTCTTGATGAAAGTCATCAACCTGAAGCAGCACCAATCTCTCTCTCCCCCTCAGTCTCTCCCACACTCTCTCCCTCCCTCCTTCACTCTGCTGAAGCTGCTCAGCCCCCTGTATTCCTCTCCCACAATCTGCTGCCCATTTTAGAACAGCATTTTAAATCAGCATTGAAATTTATTGTCATGAATATAGGTCCCTAAATTTGTTGTCTTGCGGCAGCTTAACAGTGAAAATATTGCAATAAAATATGTATTTACAAAATAAATAAATTAGTGCAAAAGAAGAAGAAAAAAAAAGTGAGGTGGTGTCTGTGGTTCATTGTCCATTCAGAAATCTGATGGCGGAGGGGAAGGAGCTGTTTTTGTACCCATTGGGTGTTTGTCTTCAGGCTCCTGTACCTCCTTCCTGATGGTAGCAGAGTGAAGAGGGCATAGCCTAGGTGAGTGAGGGTCCTTAATAATAGAGGCTGCTTTCTTGAATCACCGCCTCTTGCAGATGTCCTTAATCGAAGACTGGTGCCCATGGTGGCGCTGGCCGAGTTCACAACTCTTCTGACCTGCGCATTGGCACCTCCATACCAGACAGTGATGCAACCAATCAGAATGCTCTCCACGGCCCACCTATAGAAAATTTGCAAGAGTCGTGGGCCACAAGATGACAAGTTGGGAAGATGGGCAGGGCATTGGAAGATGGAATTTAATCTTGATATGAGAGAGAAGGTCTGGTAAAGCCATCATTCTGTTCCAGTGCTTTCTATAGGCGCCGAGCTGCCTGCCAAGTTTCTCCAGCACTTTTGTGTATCTCAGTCAGTCTGGTCATCTCATTACAGGGAAGAGTGTAGATGCTTAGGAGAAGGTGCAGAGGAGATTTACTAGGATGTTACCTGGATTGGAGAACATGTCGTAGGAAGCAAGACTGACAGAGCTGGGGCTTTCCTCTTTGGAGCGAAGGATGAGAGATGATCTAATAGAGTATAAGATCATGAGGGGCATAGATAAGGTGGACAACCAGCACCTTCTTCTGGATTGGCAATAGCAAATACCAGAGGGCATCTGTTTAAGCTGGGTGGAGGAAAGTTGAGGGAAAAGGTCAAAGGTACTTTTTTTTTAACGCATGTGCCTGAAATAAACTGTCAGGGTGATGGAAGAGTCTGGTGCAATAGGGGCATCAGAAGAGGATAAAAGGGTGTCAGTTTAGACCAGAGATAAGGAGGAATTTCTTCAGCCAGAGGGTGGTGTATCTGTGGAATTCATTGCCACAGGTGGCTTTGGAGGCCAAGACACTGGGAATATTTAATAAAGAATTTGATAAGTTCTTGCTATGTAAGGGTGTCAAAGGTTACAGAATGGGGTTGAAAGGAAAAATACATCAGCCATGATTTTAAAAGCAGAGCAGACTCAGTGGGCTGAATGGCCTCATTCTGCTCCGAAAACCTATGGTCTAATGCAAGGGTGGCTAACATTTAATTTTTAATTTAGACATACAGCATGGTAACAGGCCACTTTGGCCCTCAGCATGTACCAGGGGTGTATCTTAATTGGGGCATGGACTCGTGGGCCAAAATATCCTGTTACCATGCTGTATGTCTAAATTAAAAGTTAAAAGGTTGGCCACCCCTGGACTAATGTAAATCATGAGTATTTCATCTTTCTTCTGACTTGTGCCTTGAAGATGGGGGAAAGCCTTTGGAAAGTCAGGAGGTGAGTCGCTCTCCACAGCACCTGAACTGCCAGACAGTGTGTTTGGTCCAGGGGAACTTCCAGTCAATGGTGACCTCTCCAGGATATTCATATGGGAGACTCAGTGATTGACATTAGCACTGAATTTCAAGAGTTGTTGGTTAGTCTCTCTCTTGTTGGAGATGGACTTCGATTGGCTTTTCAGTATTATGGAGGCAACTGCCCTTTTGCAGATGCTAAACACTGAAAATGGTGATGTGTGCATCTAAACCAGTGTTAGAGTATTGTGGGAGCTGAATGTGGAATGCAATGGTGTCTGGTTTTAACATGAGTTAAACATGGTGTATGAAAACATGTTGCTTGCACTAAACATGCATTATAGAGATGTGTGTGTTAAACAAGCTCTGCCAGGCTGGGGAACAGCTTCTTCCTGCAGGTAGTGAGACCGTTGAACCGTGAATTACACTGGACAATGAAGATTGTGCTTGATCACGTACCTTTTTTTAGATATCACCTATTTTTATAATTTCCTGTTATATTTTAAGTCTAGTTCAAGCAAACAACACCATGAAGACCAACATGTCATTTTCTGCATTCGCACTTGGACTCCTTCCCTGCTGATCTTGGGTGCAGCCAGTGACAAACTCGGTGAAAGGTTTCACCGGGACGTTGCGACCATGAGAAGATGGTATCAGGGCAACTGCAATCCATCACTGCCGGGCCCAACCATTGTTGGGCACTGACACGAGAGGCATCAAATGCTGAGTACAAGCGAAAATAAGCGGCAAAACATTTTTAGGTCAGTTGAATTAATGTGTCCGCATCATTATGCGATAAAACATTAAATACAATAAAAGTTAACTTAATGTTTCTCCAACTCATTACATGATACAGCAACTTATCTTTGTGTCCAGCTTGAAGTTGTATATCATCATCCCCAATCTTTATTCAGGAAGGAAACCTTTTGAAAAGATTTGTTGGCCCGTGTTTTTTTCTAATATATTTATTTTGGATCACGTCATTTGTGCTCTCTGTGGTCCGGAGATGCGCTGTTTCATCGGGTTGTCTATGTCTATGCAGCGGTGAGAGGTTAGGTGCCAGAGCTCACCATAAACGGCGACGAGGAGGAGCCAGAGCTACCCTATGAGGTACCAGAGCGGCGGTCCGGTGAGCCCCGGCAGCACTGCACCCCAGTGCAGACAACGATATACATGAGCTTGAATTTGATGCGTATGGGTAAACCCACTTGAAATATGCGTGCGGGCACCAAAGGTGGTACGGATTGGTGCTTAAAACGTGCCCAAAAAAATGTGGCATAGCGTCCAGTGCAGGAGACATGCGAAGCAGAAGTGTGTGCACTCGACACCCATTGTGTTTATACTTGCAATGGAGCCAGGTCTGTCTGTTGAACTCCACTCTGGAAATTCAATTCAATGGAAGTCAGTGGAATCAAATGTCACAGCCAGATTGCACTGGCCAAACATAACCATATCACACAGTTAGCATGTGGATCAGAGGACAAAGGCCTTTGAAGAACCTGTCACTGATCCAACTCACAATCTGCTTTTGCACAAAGAGGAGGAACAAGCTGCGCCTCACTTTGTGCAGCTGAGCTTAAATTCTTCATCATCGTGAAGAGGCCAGCTGATGTATAATTTAAACCGTCAGGTTGAAGGTTAAATTAGTTATTGAATTGCCTGAAGGCTGATAAATCATCCTATCACATCTTGGCTGGCTCAGTACCTCACTCTTGAGCATGCTAAGTCTGTTCTCCTGGCCCCAGTAAAGATAGCAGAGAAATTTTAATAAAACTGAACAAAGTCGCATTGCTGCCTGTCCTTTTATTTTTCCCAATGGCGTTAGTGAGTGCCAGAAGTATCTTGCTGAAGACATTTGGCTGGAGGAGCTCAGCAGGTCAAGTGGGAGAATGTGGTTGCATTCTGACTGGCTGCATCGCTGTCTGGCAATGCCAATGCGCTCATCTCTCCCCCCCCACCTCCCCCATCGCATCACCTCCCCCCACCCCACCCAGCACCTTCCCCTGTGGCAGCAGGAAGTGCCATACTTGAGCCCACACCTCTTTCCTCACCACAGTCCTGGGCCCCAAACAGACATGAAGCAACACTTCACTTGTGTGATTTACTGCATCGGGTTCTCCTTTTGCGGCCTTCTCTACATCAGAAAGATGGGGCGCAGATTAGGAGATCACTTCGCTGAGCACCGAGATACTCCAATACCCACATGTCTGTCCATGGCCTCATGTTGTCTGCCCCACCAGGACCACCCATAAATTGGGGGAATAACACCTGATTTTCCGTCTGGGCACTCTCCAGCCAGATGGCATTAAGATAGACTTTTTTGGTTTCTGCTAGCCTGCTCTCCTTTCCCCGTTTCCTTCCCTTCCCCCTATCAGCTCCCCCTTCCCTCTCTATTCATTGAGCCATCCCTCCTCCCCATGCTTGCTGCTGTGCCCCCTTCCCTCTCTATTCATTGAGCCATCCCTCCTCCCCATGCTTGCTGCTGTGCCCCCTCCCCTCCTAACCCTTTTCTTCAGATGCCCGTCGACATTTTCCATACCCTAATGGAGGGCTCAAGCAAGAAACGTTGGTTATGTATTTTTATCTTTGCTGTATAAAGGACACTGTTTGACCTGCTGAGTTTCTCTGACATTACTTTCATGACCCATCAATAATCACAGAAGGCCGGAGTTGTGGAACTATCAGGACTTTTATTAACTATAGACTGAAACAATCGTCAACCTCATCGACTGATCAAGGCAGAGTGGAATGGGGAGCATGCAAAGGGCTATGGATAGGATCAGTCTCGGGAGGTGTGTCCAGCCCGAAGTAGCCAATCATAGCGTAATAGTGGTTCGCCACATCCTTCAAGTCTGTAGCATGGTTGTGTTGGGCTGAAGGGCCAGTTCTGCGCTGTGTGACACCCTGATTCAGGAATAACTCTGTCCTCAGATCATCACCATGGTCTCCTTCGGTAAGGCATCATTTGAGTTTTGTTGCAATGGTGATGTATTATTCTTATTTTAAACTATAGTGGATGAAGGGTTAACAATACATGCAAATGCCTAAGGATGCAAATATATAATCATTTGGAAGGTGTCCATATAGAACATTGCAGCACAGTGCAGGCCCTTCAGCCCTCAATGTTGTGCCGACTGACTGTACATAAACCTATTCCACAATCTAACCTTTGCCTACCTCATTTTTATTGCATCCTGTCTAAGAGTCTTTTAAATGTACTTATTGTTCCAGCCTCCACCACCACCACCTGGCAACACATTCAGAATTTGATAAGAAGCATAGATTGCAAGAAAAACTATGAAATGTTAACTCTTGAGCAAGGCTGGGTGGAGTTTGGGGCAGCAGAGGAAGGAGGAGAAGAGGGATGACCTTACAGGATGGTGACCACCGCAGCAGACCAGCGAGGGACTCAGGGACTTGCAGTCGGGGGACTGCCACAGGCTGCGGGCAGCTGGAGACAGGCTCGTGGGAACTGGGTATCAGAGCCAGGATTCCAGAGGGCGCTGAAGGTAAAAAGGGTCCCGAAGGCGCTCAGGCACTGAAGGCTTCCTGATCACATCGGAGGTTTGGATCTGGAGCTCGGGAGGCCGAAGAATTGAGCAGGAGTCGGTGCAGTTGCAGAGGCCGCGGGGAGCGCTGGAGGCGAATCCACGCATACTCAATGACTCTGAAGGGACTCTGTGTTTCTTCTCTTTCTCTCACACTGGGAGAAGCTAATGGTGACTTACAGCAGGTAGAAAATATATTTGTGCAATATTACATGTTCTGTATCATTACTCTGGGTAGATGGGGCCTGTTAACCACAGACGGTAACTCATCTAGGGAGAGGGAAAACTCCAATTTGAAATCTCTGCTTCCTTGTGGCTGTACCCGCTCACAGGAAAAACTTTGGGAGGAAACTCCGAGGGAAAAATCCGGAGTCGGGGTCCCGAAGGCGGCAGACTGCTGTATCCAGCACTGGCACGGCAACTCCCGCAATGCTGCTGGCACCAAACTTTGGTTGTTCCTTTGGACCTGTCATTAGCATGGAGGGTTGGGGGTTTGGGGTCCTACACTGCATAGGCAACAGGCAGACCGCCATATAGAAACATAGAAACATAGAAGATAGGAGCAGGAGTAGGTCATTCAACCCTTCGAGCCTGCTCCGCCATTCAATGAGATCATGGCTGATCTTAAAGTTCAGTACCCCGTCTCTGCCTTCTCTCCGTAACCTTTAATACCCTTATACTGAAGAAATATAATTCTGCCTTGGCTTGCATCCAGGAGATGCCACTCCAGCTTAACTTTAGCGTCGCCTTAGCAAGAGAGGATATCATTACATGACAATAAAGGAGTGTGTGGGGAGGGCATTTGCTGTGGATTGAAGGAGGAGCCACCATAGATACAATAAGCCAAATGCTCCACCGATACATTGGGAGTAAGCACCGGGGGTTGTAAGAAGTAAGGTTTTCATGCAGAGAGTGGAGGGTGCAAGGCCAGCAATGATGATGGAGGCAGGTACAAGAGGATCTTTTACAGCACTATTAATAGGTAAATGAAGGGATATTCTAGGCAGCTATTTCAGTAGGTTATTGGGTGGGCTGAAGGGCCTGAACTGTGCTGTAGATTTCTACATTCTCCGTTCATCATTAGGGGAACCTCCACCGGATCGAATGTCTCAAGAATGGGGCTCACCCCAGCACCACCAAAGGTCATCAGGGATGAGGAATAAATGCCAAAGGTTATCAGGGAAGAGGAATAAATGCCAAGTCTTGCCAACAGTATCTACAATCATTGAAATAAATGTGAAATGCCTTTTATTATAAGAAAAATCTGTATTTGAAGACTAAAACTAAGAGTAACCATTCAAGTCTGAGATAAGGAGTTCTTCACCCAGAGGGTAGTGAACCAGAATTCTCTACCTGAGAGAGATGGATACATTTTCAGGGAATGAAGAATATGGAATTGTACAGATAAAAAGGTGGCTGATTTAAAACATTAGCTAGTAAGACATTTGACAAGGTCCCTACTCATTAGTGTTAGGGTCATGAAGCATGGGATCCATGGAACCTTGGCTGTGTGGATAAAAAATTGGCTTGCACATAGAGTCATAGTGGATGGAAACATTTCTGCCTGGAGGTGAGTGACGAGTGGAATTCTGCAAGGATCTATTTTGGGACCCCTGTTCTTTGTGATTTTTTTATAAATGACCTAGATAAAAAAGGCAGAAGAATGGGTCAGTATGTTTGAGGATCATATGAAGGTTGGAGGAGTTGTGGATGGAGCCCAAAGTTGTTATGGGTAACAAGAGGATATAGACAGGATGCAGAGTTGGGCAGAAAAGTGGCAGATGGAGTTCAATCCAGATAAATTTGTGATGATGTATTTTGGAAGGACAAACCAGGAGGCTGAATGGTCAATTACTTAAGAGTGAAGATGAGCAGAGGGGGGGTCCAAATCCACCCATCCCTAAAGGTTGCCGCAGAGGTTGATAGAATAGTTAAGATTTTGAAGGCTCAGATCCGATACCGTATTTTTCAGAAATGGATTCCTGAAGTTTTGGGAAAGGAATATTTTCCGAATGGTTTGGATTCAGATAGAGCTCGTAGAGCTCTTAGGAAGAAACCTTTTTTAGGTCAGCCGCCGCCCTCTATTTTAATTAGGTGTTTCTCTTCTTCTTTGGCTTGGCTTTGCAGACGAAGATTTATGGAGGGGGTAAAAGTCCACGTCAGCTGCAGGCTCGTTTGTGGCTGACAAGTCCGATGCGGGACAGGCAGACACGGTTGCAGCGGCTGCAGGGGAAAATTGGTGGGTTGGGGTTGGGTGTTGGGTTTTTCCTCCTTTGCCTTTTGTCAGTGAGGTGGGCTCTGCGGTCTTCTTCAAAGGAGGTTGCTGCCCGCCGAACTGTGAATTAGGAGTTTACGTTATCAAGATAAGGAGATGATTTTGAGAGATTCAGTGCAAAATGCGAGAAAACATCAGACCCCTTTGCTGGTCGGAAATAATAGTATTTCTTCATGCAGACCTGAGTCAAATAATAAGGAATTTAACCCTGCTAAGGCTGAGTTATGGAAAAAGGGATATCAATTTGCTTTTAGATACCCTGCCACACTCAAGGTTTTTTTTATGGAGAATTTCAATCGCAATTCTTTGCCTAATGAAGATGATGCTCTTTTATTTGCTAATTCATTGCCTGATATTAAACAGAAGTGGAGTCAAGATCAGTCTATTCAGCAAATGAAGTCGGCTCAAGGAATAGTTCTCAGAAGGTGGAATGTCATGAGCCAACTGAAATTGGTATTGATGATGGAGATACCTGAAATATTGATGATTACTGCTCTTCTTCTTCCTCGATTGTTCTGTTTGTGGCTGGTGATATTGTTTATTTCTCCTTCCAAAGTTGTTGGTCATTCAGGGATGTTACTCATTTCCTGTAAAATAGAGGGGGGTAGTTCTTTCTTTTTTAGCCTATTTTTTCTTTTCTATTTTATCTTGCAGAACAGCCGTGGATCTGAGTCCCATCATTGCAGGCGGTGGGAATTTGATGATTATAGTATTAAGTATGTTGATGACTATTTTGAATTTTGTGACATTTAATGTTAATGGGCTCAACAATCCAATTAAGAGAAAGTGGGTTTGGCTTATATAAAGAAAATGAAAGTAGATATAGTTTTTCTTTTAACAAGAGACTCGTTTAACTGAGAGGGAACATCACAAGTTAAAAAAAAAGATTGGGTTGGCCAAGTTATAGCTTTTTCGTTTAATTTGAAAGCGAGTGGTGTTGCTATTTTTGTGAATAAGATGTTTTAAATTAGAATCAGTTATTAGTGATTTAGTTGGTAGACTTCTTGTTGTAAATTATCCATTTTGTTTGGAATTTTGGATTCTCAAATATATTTATGCTCCAAATGTTGATGATGAGAATTTTATTCAAGGTTCTTTTTTTTTAATTTGGCGCAAGTTTTTGTTTAGACCATTTTTAGATAAATCTCTATAAAAATGAACAAAGCTAAAATGGGAAAACAAATTTTATCATTAATGAAAGAAATGAATTTAGTTGATATTTGGAGAAGATTAAATCCTAAGGAGATGGATTATTCATTTTATTCCTTTCAATGTGATTCCTATTCTAAAATAGACCTTTTTTTTAATTATCGGCTCAACTGCAAGGACGAATAGTATCTGCTGAATATAAGAGTAGAATATTTTCAAATCATGCTCTTTTGATAATTATCATGTACAGGTTCTGAAAAAAATAGATACAACTTATGGATGAAAATTTAATTCTTCATTGTTAAGAAATGTTGAATTTTGTATTATACAGCAATATTTGAAAATAAACATGGATTCGGTTGATAGTAAATTTATTTTGTGGGATGCCTTAAAAGCATATTTAAGAGGACAAATTATTAGCTTTTCAACAAAAATTAAGGAACAGTATACTAGAGAAGTAGATAAATTAGAGAAGGAGGTAGAGAATTTAGAAAAAGATATTCAGAATGATTCATCAGAGACCAAAAAGGTGCAATTAATAAATAAAATATTACATTATAATTCATTGCAGACATAAAATGGAGAAATTATTGGAAAGAACTAGACAAAAATATTATGAACTATGGGAAAGAGCTCACAAAGTATTGGTAAGGCACTTAAAGACAGATCAGGTTTTCTCGAACAATGAATGCTATTAGAAGAGATTCAAAGATTACAAAGAAATCTCAAGATATAAATGAGGCGTTTAAGGAATTTTGTATGAAATTGTATACATGTGAGTCTGAAAATGATGGTCAAAATTATTGATTGTTTAGCTCAACTTCAGCTACCTTTTCTGAATATTTGAGAATGTGATGAATTGGATTCTCCCTTTACATTTGAAGAAATTATTGACGCACTTAAATCTATGCCCAAATAGAAAGTCTCCTGCTGAAGATTAATTTACATTGGAATTTTATTTTAAAAAATCATGATTTATTAATGCCTCTTTTAACAGATGTGTTGAAACAAGCAATGAAGGTTCATTCTTTACCAGATTATTTTTTTTCAATGCAGTTATAACAGTTATTCTTAAGAAAGATAAAAGTCCATTAAAAACTGAGTCTTATAGATCTATTTCCTTGATAAATTTTGATTATAAAATTGTAGCTAAGGTCTTAGCAAATACATTGGTGAATTATTTACCAGGCTGGATTTATTAAAAATAATTTTTCTGCAGATAATATTGCAAAATTAATTAGTCTGATGCATATTTCTCAGAAGAAATCCAGCTTACCAATGGTCTTATCATTAGATGCTAAAAAGACATTCAATAGGTTAGAACGGAGTTTTTCATTTAAAGTATTAGAGAAATTTAGGTTTGGATTAAATCCTTATATAAAAATCCTCCGCCAGAGTCGTGATGAATGGTCGAGTTTCATCATCATTTTTATTAAAGAGATCTACTAAACAAGGATGTGCTTTGTCCCTGGCGCTGTTGGTATTAGCTATTAGACAGGATAGTAATATTAAGAGCATTAAAGTTAATTCTGATGAATTTGTTTGCTGGTGATGTTTTGATTTATTTAACAGAACCACAAATTTCCTTAAAGTCATTACATGAGAGATTGAAACAATATTGACAACTATCAAGTTATAAAATAAATTGGGATAAAAGTGAGATTGTACCATTAATTTGTGGTGATTATACACAATGTAAGAAAATTGCTCAATTTAAATGGTCAGAACAAATTAAATATTTAGATATTAAAATTGATAATGGTTTTGATCATTGATATAAATTAAATTATTTATCTTTATTTCATAAAATTAAAGATGATTTAAATAGATGGAAAGACTTACCTATAACATTAATAGGTAGCGTTAATTGTATTAGGATGAATATTTTTCCTAGAATTCAGTATCTTTTTCAATCTATTCCTCGTAAAGTCCCTCAGAAAATTTTTGTGGAAAGGCAAAATGGTTAGGGTATCTTTACAAAACTTAACTTGGTGTCTTGGGTAAACTTGTACCTCTCACTTTGTTCGTTTTAGATTGGTCACGGTGTTCGAACTACCGAAAGAAAATAGACACACACTGAGAGCAGTTCAGTTTATACAAGTCTTTATTACTAAATCTAACGCTGAATTCACACTACAATATGCAAGCCCTTCCCAATTATACTTATCAACGCCTGGACTGATCCCAACTGCCGAAGCGAGGCACACTTGTAGTAGGTTGTTGGGGCTCGGGTAGCAGCTTCTCTACCTCCCTCGACCAGGACATTAGCTGGAGTCTTGAAGTTCTTCTTCTTGCTGAGAGGTGTAGACACCTCTTCCAGAGTCTCTCTCTCTTCAGCAGTGGGACCAGGGCTTATATTACCCAAAAGTTGTTTACTTCAGATCTTATCTTTTTGAACAAATGGTTTATTATCTTCCTCTTGCTGAGAGATGTTGCCACCTCTTGGAGAGTCTCTCTTCAGCAGTGGGACCATGGCTCATATCACCCCAAAAGTTGTTTACCTCAAATCCTATCTCTTTGAACAAATGGTTTAATTATCTTCAAGGTCTCCTGACAGTCTGCTCTGGGCCTCATAAGTGTAAATTAGATAGTCTTCCTATTCAACTGCATCCTGGGCCCCATGGTGGGTGTTTACTAAATATGGATCCTGGGCTCATGGTAGAATTTAGATTATGTCTGCTGATTCCAAACAGGTTCTCAGCCTTGCAGTAAAAGACACAGTTTAAATCTTCCATTACACTTGGAAATATGAATTGGGAGGTCTACAACTCCCAAATGTTCAGAATGATTATAAAGCAGCACAATTGAGGTTTATTAATAGAATGTTTGATTTTGATAATCTGTTCATATGGGCTAATATTGAGTTATCTAGTATTGGTGAGAAGAGTATGACACACTTTATTTATAAATGGAATAGCAAGTTGTTAATCATTAATAATCAAGCATTTAATTGAATAATGGAATAGGATAAATGATGAGATGGGAAAATTTAGCTAAAACACTCTTACATCAGAATTTTTTTCCATTTTACTCCTAATAATCAGTTTTTGAAAATATGGAATCAGAAAGGAATTAAAAATTGGAGCTTGTTATGAAGCTGGATATTTTATTTATTTTCAAAAGAATAAAAGAAAATTAAGAAATTTCAAATAATACATCTTTTTGGTTATTATCAAGTTAAGGCTTTATTGTTGAATAATTTTGGACCTTTTTTAAGATCACCAAGACAATCAAAATTTGAAATTTTGGTGACAGAAAATGGTACAAAAAAATTATTCTGAAATGTATAAATATTATAAAGTAAGATGCCTAAATTAAATATTCAAAAATCAAGACTAAAATAGGAAAAAGTTTTGGGAATAATAATTGATCAAGATCATTTTGGGAAGAATAATTAAAACAGGACATATGCAGTGAAGGGCAGGGCATTGAGGAATGCAGAGGAACAGAGAGATCTTGGAATAACGGTTCATCGTTCTTTGAAAGTGGATTCTCATGTAGATAGGGTGGTAAAGAAGGCTTTTGGTATGCTGGCCTTTATAAATCAAAGCATAGAATATAGGAGCTGGGAGGTGATGTTGAGACTGTTTAAGGCATTGGTGAGGCTAAGTTTGGAATATTGTCTGCAGTTCTGGTCTCCAAATTATGGGAAGGATATCAATAAGGAAGAGAGGGTGCAGAGAAGATTTTCTAAAATGTTGCCTGGATTGCAGTATCTAGAATATGGAGAAAGAATGAGTTGACTGGGTCTTTATTCATTGGAGCGTAGAAGGTTGAGGGGTGATCTGATAGAGGTATATAAAATTATGAGGGGAATAGATAGAGTAGATGTGAATAGGCTCTTCCCCTTGAGGGTAGGTGAGATTGGAATGAGGGGTCATAGTTAAGGTTAGGGGGCAAAACTTTAAAAGTAACGTAAGAGGAAGCTTTTTCACTCAGAGAGTGGTGGCTGAGTGGAATGAGTGGTTGCAGCACCGTTATTCCAAGATCTCTCAGTTCCTCTGCATTCCTCAATGCCCTGCCCTTCACTGCATACGTCCTGTTTTGATTATTCTTCCCAAAATGATCTTGATCAATTATTATTCCCAAAACTTTTTCCCATTTTAGTCTTGATTTTTGAATATCTAATTTAGGCATCTTACTTTATAATATTTATACATTTCAGAATAATTTTTTTGTACCATTTTCTGTCACCAAAATTTTCTCATTTAAGAGGAGGTTGAATGCGTACATGGATGTGAGGGGGTTGGAGGGTTATGGGCAGGGAGCAGGTAGGTGGGACTAGTGGAGTTCACTTAAATCTTGCGGACTAGAAGGGTGATATGGCCTATTTAAGTTCTGTAATTGTTATATGGTAAGATAATAAAAAAAGATGATTGGAGATCTATATGTAAGGATAGTCTGACTAAGATTATTAATGTTCGATACATATTAGATCATTATAACTTTATACATCAATTATATTTAACTCCTCAGAAATTAAAGAAATATAATTTAATCTCTTCAGATTTATGTTTTAGACCTTCTAAAGAAGTAGGTTCTTTTTTACATTTGACTTGGCTTTGTGATAAGGTTACATTTTTTTGGATGTGACTTAAGGAATTTTTAAAGAAAGTTTTAAAGATTTATTTACCAATGGAACCATCATTGTTTTTATTAGGTAGTGTTAAAATGTTGAGTTTGACTTTGAGGTTGACTAAGTATCAAATTGCGTTTTTAAGATTGGCAATGGCTGTGGCAAGAAAATGTATAGTCATAATTTGGAAAAATGAGACTTATTTGGGGTTACAGAGACAGCATTTGGAATTGAGATCATATTCCATTGGAAAAAATAGCATATAATTTATATGATAATTACAGGTACACAATCCTTTATCCGGAACCCTTGGGGGACAGTGTGTCCCGAATTTTGGATTTTTCTGGATTTCGGAAAGCCAGATTTAAACCCACCCAAATTGTGCTGCCGTACCCACCCCCACCCCCGTACAGTTGCGCTGCCGGTCTTTCGCCCTCGTCGGCCCAACTCACGCTGCCGGTCTCTACTCCTCACCCGCCCGACTCATGCTGCCAGTCTCCCCACTCACCCGCCAAACTCACGCTGCCGTTCTCTCCCCCTCGCCCGCCCGACTCGCGCTGCCGGTCTCCCCCCCCCCCTCACTCGCCAAACTCATGCTGCCAGTGTTTCCCCACTTTCCGGATTTTAGATGTCCGGATAAAGGATTGTGTACCTGTATCTTTTTTTTAAAGTGTGGAGCCCTTATCTGGATTATATGGGTTTAAAGTGTTGAATTCCCTGGAGCTCGGTGTGGTGGCATTGCTCTGATCCATGGCGGTTTATTGTGTTTTTAATGGTTTAAATCTCCTGCTTCTTCCTTCTTTCTTTTGCATTTTTTTGGGAGTGGGAGGAGGTTGGGTTATTGGGGATGGGGTGAGAGAAGGGTGGGTGATGGGGAATGGGGGTGGTGGGAGGGTGGAGGGGGATTTTCTTTTGTATTGTATATTCAAAATTTTTAAATAAAATATTCAAAGGAAAGAAAAGTCCCAGCTCAGCTAACTTTGCCTCATATGACATTTTCTAATCCAGGCAACATCCTGGCAAATCTCCTCTGCACCCTCTCCATAGCTTCCATATCCATATACAATGAGATGACCAGAACTGAACACTCCACTCTAAGTGTGGTTTCACCAAAGATTTGCCACATGACCTCTTGACTCTTGAACTCATTCCCCCTATTAATGAAGCCCAGCATCTCATAGGCCTTCTCAACTAGTCTATCAACCTGTGCAGTAACTTTGAGAGATGTATGGATTTGGACTCCAATGTCCCTCTGTTCCTTCACACTGTTAAGTTTTCATCCATAAACCCTGTACTCAGCCTTCTGGTTTGACCTTCCAAATGCATCACCCCTCATCCATCCAGATTGAACTCCATCTGCCACTTCTCCGCCCAACTCTGAATCCTGTGTATATCCTTTTGTAATTTACGACAACCTTCAGCTCCATCCACCAATCATCCAATCTTCAATTCATCTGCAAACTTACTGACCCATCCTTCTGCTTCTTCATCTAGGTCAGTGATTCTCAACTTTTCTCCCCACTCACATACCACCTTAAGTAATCCCTTACTAATCACAAAGTACTTAGAGCATAGAATGTCATAGGATGCCATGAGTGCTCTGTGGTTAGTAAAGGATTACTTAAGGTGGTATGTGAGTGGAAATAAAATGGTTGAGAACTGATCTAGGTCATTTATAGAAATCACAAGGGGAGGGGCCCCAGAAAAAAACCTCTGTGGAACACCACTGGTCACTGACCTCCAGGCAGAGTACTTGCCGTCCATTGCTACTCTCTGCTTTCTACCTGCAAGCCCATTTTTAATCCACACAGGGAAGGTTCCGAGGATCCCATGCCTCATGACTTTCTGAACAAATCTCTCGCGGGGGACCTTGTCAGATGCCCTCCTAAAATCCATATAGACCCCATCTACCACCCTACCTTCATCATTTCCTTTTGTTACCTTCTCAAAAATGAAGCTCAATTAGACTCAGGAGGTACATCCTTCCCTTCACAAAGCCATGCTGACTATTCTTGAGTAGACTGTACTTGGCCAAATTCCATCCTTAAGAATCCTCCCCAATAGTTTGCACACCACTGACACAAGGCTCAGCAGTCTATAATTACCAGGATTCTCCCTATTACCTTTTTAAACAAGGAGACTACTTTTGCTACTCTTCAACCCCCCTGGCACTTCGTGTTTAGCTATGAAGGTCTAAAAATATCATAGTCAACACCCCAACTATCTCTTCCCTCCCTTCCCATAGCACCCTGGGGGTATAGCACATCCAGCGCCAGAAAATCCAACACTATCTCATTGTTAATCTCCACATTGTCCAGCGTATAAGCCTGTTCTATTCTGAACTCACTCTGATCAAGGTCCTTTTCTCTTGTGAATACTGAAGCAAAGTATTCATTTAGGACCTCTCCAACCTCCTCCGCCTCCAAACACAATGTCTCTTTTATTCTTAAGTGGCCTCAGCTTCATTTTCATCATCCTTCTGTACTTCACACATGCATAGAACACCCTTGGGTTCTCCTTAATCCTATGAGCCAAGGCTTTCTCATACCCCCTCTCCTAAATCCTAGAAGTTCCTTCCTGGCTACCATATAATTCTCATGATCCCTTCTGTTTCCTGCTTTCTAAAACTAATATATGCTTCCTTCTTTCTCTAAACTAGCTGCTTCATCTGTTTTGTCAACCACGGTTCCCTTTTCCTACTATCTTTCCCAGTGGGACAAACCGATCCTGAACCCAGCACAAGTGGTCCCTAAACATCTTCAACATTACTTCTGTGCTTTCTCCTGTGAACATCTGTTGCCAGTGTACTCTCCCTGGTTCCTGCTTCATGCTTCCCCAGTTGAACACTTTCCCATTTTGTCGGCTTTTACCGTTGTCCAGAGCTGTGCTAAATCTCAGGTCACTGTCACCGAAATGCTCCCCCTCCGAGAGGTCTGCCACCTGACCAGGTCCATTACGCAGTGCTAGATCCAGTATGGCCCCTCATCTAGTCGGCTGTTCTACATATTATGTCAGGAATCCTTTTTGGACACACCTGACAAATTCAGCCTCATCTATCCCTCTTGCAGTCAAAGGTGCCAGTCAACATTAAGGAAGCTGAAGTCTCTCTTGACAACTGCCCTGCAGTTTCTGCACCATTCCAAAAATTTGCCTACTTATCTGTTCCTTCAAAAGGCTGTTTGGGAGCCCTATAGTCTACTTCCACCCACACCGACTCAGTGGACACTCCCTCTACAGGGTCCTCCCTTTGTACAGTCGTGATACTATCCCCAACCAGAAAAGCTACTCCACCCCCCACCTCTCTGACTTTTTATCCTATTCCTTTTAAAACATCTAAGCCCCAGTACCTTCATCAGCCAATCCTGTCCTTCCGCCAGCCACAACATTATTATTTTATCCCCTTTATTCCTAATGCTCTATGCTTTGAAATAAACACATTTCAACTACGTTTCTGATTCCTCCCCTGCCTGTCCTTCCTCAAATACCCACAACATATTGCATTGTGATTTTTACCCTCTGCTCTATTCTCCTTTGTCAAACTTTTATTAATTTTTATAATGAATACAGCACAATGGAGAACATTGAGGAATACAGAAGAGCAGAAAGATTTAGGAGTGACGGTACATCGTTCCCTGAAGGTAGAAACTCACGTGAATAGGGTGGTGAAGAAGGCTTTTAGTATGCTGGCCTTTATCAATCATTGCATGGAATATAGGAGTTGGGAGGTGATGTTGAGACTGTATAAGACGTTGGTGCGGCCTAATTTGGAGTTCTGTGTGCAGTTCTGGTCGCCTAATTATAGGAAGGATATAAACAGAGTGGAGAGAGTACAGAGAAGGTTTACCAGAATGTTACCTGGGTTTAAGCATCTAGAGTATAGGGAGAGATTGGACAGACTAGGTCTTTATTCTTTGGAGCGTAGAAGGTTGAGAGGGGATTTGATAGAAGTATTTAAGATTATGAAAGGGATAGACAGAGTGGATGTGGATAGACTATTTCCGTTAAGAGGAGGAAAGATTAAAACAAGAGGACATGAGTTAAGAATTAAGGGGCAGAGGTTTAGAGGTAACATGAGGGGGAACTTCTTGACTCAGAGAGTGGTAGCCGTGTGGAATGAGCTTTCGGGAGAAATAGTGGCGGCGGAGTCAATTGTATTATTTAAGAAAAGGTTGGACAGGTCTATGGATGAGAAGAAGATGGAGGGTTATGGGCATTGTGCAGGGAGGTGGGGCTAGAAAGGGGTGTTTGGTTCGGTGCGGACTAGAAGGGCCTAATGGCCTGTTTCCGTGCTGTAATTGTTATGTTATGTTATGTTAAAAGGGGAAAAAACTGAAAATACAATATGACAAGTTAAAACTCAGATCCCCCCTCCACTGGGTGAAGGCAGAAAAAATATCAAAAATATTATTTATATTAAAAAAAACACCTAACCTACTCTATTAAAAAAAAGAAAACTAACCAAAAAAAAAATCTGAGCCGCTTATCCTGAGGGTCACATCTATTTTGTAGCTTTTGATTCATATCATGAAACAAAATACAAAGGTAAGACTATATCTCATCTGGAAGAGTGGGTACATCTAATCACATTAAAAACATTTATATCAAATGAAAATAAGACATAAAAGGTAGCCATGAATCTTCAAATTTCACCGATGAATCAAATACATGACATCCAATTTATTCTAAACTTGAACAGGATATAATATGAGAAACATTGAAATACTGTTGGAGGTCTAGAGTCTTTCTATTTGAATAAGATGGCCCTTCTCGCCAACAATGTAGAGAAGGCTACAACCTGTTGCACAGGTCCAGAAAAACTCCTTATGTCTGGTTCAATAACCCCAAAAAGAGCTGTGTAGTGCACATCGAAAGAATCAATGGCTTGTTGATCCAAACTAAGGCTTTTATTAACTAGAAGACTGGAGCGTATCACATGTAGGTCGACCAGTCCAGAATGATCTGGGTCTGGCTAGGAGCAACCCTTTAAGACCTGCCAGTAGGCATGGCTACCCTCTCAGCCAATAACCACCATTCTATACCAAAATACATACACATTGGTGATAGAATCCGTACTATCACATTCACCCCTTCTTTGAGAACTGACCCCAGGATGAATGGAGGGCTGTAGAAAAGAAAAGTGGGGGAACTGGTGGGAGGTTAGGGGCTGTAATGGTCGGGGGGCTTGATCGTCCAGCGTGACCGCCGTGGTGCTGGGATTGGGGTCGCTGGAGTCATGTCACTAGCAGGCTTGTTGGGTGCGGCCACCACTTCACTCAGTTCCCCAACAGCGTTGTCGACAGTCGGGCCTGAGCTGGTGGGGTGGTGCTGGTCCCTCTGTTTGAGCACGTGACCTAAGAAAGAAGGAGTTGGAGGAGGTTGGGTTGGGCGCACTGCCGGGTCCGATCCAGCTTGGGCTAGGTCCCTTACCGAGACTGTGACCTACCACCCGTCCAAGTACTCAATGTATGCATAATGCAGTTTCGCATGGAGCAGCATCGCTCAGTCAACCAAAGGGTCGTTCTTTGAGTACCGGACGTGGCATCGCAGCAGGACAGGCCCTGGGAACCGTGAGCCACACCGGTATGGTCGTTGCCAATTCGGATTTCCTCGGGAAAGAGAACATCCTTTCATTGGGGTGGCATTGGTCACGGTGCATAGGAGGAAGCGGATGGAGTGTTGGGCGCTAGTCAGCATGTTCTGCCAGCAACCGGTGGGGAGGCCTTTGGACTGGAAGGCAAGCGTAACCGCTTTCCAGACGGTGGCATTCTCTCTTTCAACCTACCCATTACCACATAAGTTATAGCTGGTTGTCCTGCTCGAAGAAATACCATGCTCCAGAAGGTATTGCCGCAGCTCAGCGCTCATGAACGAGGACCCCTGGTCACTGTGGATGTAACTGGAGTACCCGAAGATAGTGAAGATGCTGTGCAGGGCCTCGATGACTGAGAAGGCGGTCATGTCCGAGCAGGGAACAGCAAAAGGGAAGTGAGAATACTCGTCGATCACCGTAAGAATGTAGGTGTTACGATTGGCCGACAGTAGGGGCCCCTTGAAGTCCACGCTTAGACGTTCAAAGGGTCAGGTGGCTTTGATGATGTGGGTGTTCTCCGGATGGAAGAAGTGGGGGTTGCACTCAGCACACACCAGGCAGGATCGATTCATGGAGCGAATCTCCTCGACCGTGTAGGGCAGGTTGCGAGCCTTAACTAAGTGCACGAACCTAGTGACCCCCTGGATGACAGACCTCCTCGTGGAGTCTCTGCAGCCTGTCCAGTTGTATGTTGGCGCAAGTCCCCCTGGAGAGTGCATCTGTCGGGTCATTAAGTTTACCAGGCCAGTACAAAATGTCATAATTGAAGGTGGAGAGTTCAATTCTCCACCTAGCGATCTTGTCGTTCTTGACCTTTCTTCACTTGGTATTGCTAAACATGAACAAGACCACGCGTTGGTCGGTCAGCAGTTTTAAAGCGCCTGCCAGTGAGGGAGTGCTTCCAACGACGTACTGCTTCGACGATGGCCTGGGCCTCCTTCTTGACAGAGGAGTGTCAGCTCTCAGGGCCCTGGAGGGTCCTGGAGAAGAAGGCTACTGGCCGGTCGGCCTGGTTCAAAGTAGCCACCACAGCAAAATCAGATGCATCGCTCACTACTTGGAACAGAATAGACTCATCTATGGCATGCAGCGTTGCAGCGTTGCAGCGGCGATGTCCAATTTGATGCGGTCGAAGGCCACTTTGGCTTCTGTTGACAGGGGGAAGGAGGTGGTCTTGATGAGTGGTCATGTCTTGTTGGCATAGTGTGGAACCCATTGGGCATAGTAGAAGAAAAAACCCAGGCAGTGTCTGAGTGCCTTGTGGGTGTGGGGGTGGGGCAAGTCCATAAGGGGATGCATGCGGTCAGGGTCTGGCATTACCACCCTGTTCTCCACCGCACAACCTAGATTTGCGAGCCGAGTGGTCCGGAAGACACACTTGTCGAAATTGTAGGTTAAGTTCAGTCGAATCACAGTCTGAAAATATTTCTTGAGGTTGGCATTATGGTCCTGCATGTCATGGCCACGGATGGTGACATTGTCCAGATACAGGAAAGTATCCGCTGGAAAACTGCGACACCATTCGTGACCCCAAAGGATACCCTGAGGAATTGATACAGCTGCCCGTTCACTTCGAAGGCCGTGAAAAGTCAGTCTTCTTGGCAGATCTGGAGCTGAAGATAGGCCGAACATAAGTCAATGGTGGAGAACACACGGCATTGGGTGATCTGATTCACCACATTCATGATCCGTGGGAGGAGGTAAGCATCCAGAAGCATGAAGCGGTTGACTGTCTGCCTATAGTCAACCACCATCCGCGGCTTCTCCCTGTTCTTAACCACCACCACCTGGGCCCTCCAGGGACTTGCTGGGTTCGATAATGCCCTCCTCCAGCAGTCTGCACACCTCACTTGTGATGAATTTCCTGTCTTCGTAACTATATTGCCAGCTTTTGGTGGCCACTGGTTTCCAGTCATGGGTGAGGTTTGGGAAGAGTGCTGGAGGAGCGACTCAGAGGGTGGAAAGGCTACAAATGGGGTGCGGGGGCACGGGGTTGGTGTGGGCTGTCACTGGCAGGAGGCCTCTGAGGTGGAGTGGTTACAGAGAGAGAGTAGGGCACGGGGCCCCCCATAGTGCAGGGAAACAGTTTGGAACTGGCACTGAAAATCCAGTCCCAGTTGGGGGAGGACTAATAGTTTAAAATCGGTAAATGTGATGCCTTGGACTTTCAGGGTCACTACACAGTACCCATTTACCCCAGTCGAGTGTGATCTGCTCACCAATGAAATCCTCTGGTCAGTGGGAAGAATGACGAGTCTGCAACGGTGGGCAAGGTCTGGACGGATAAAACTCTCGGTTGTCCCCGAGTCAAATAAGCAATTGGTATGGTGTCCATGCACTTTAATCAGTTTCATTGCTTTTATAAGGGGATGGGGGCAGTCCTGATCCAGGGTCACTGATGCAGAGACCTGTGCTGGAAACAGTGGAGTGTAATGTGATGGTTGGCAGCGTCAGGCCTGAAGTGCACTACGTGTGTGTGGTGACGTTACAGAAGCAGTCGGGCTGGAGCTGTCAGCATCAAGGAGCTGGGGGTGTCGGCCAGCCAATGGTAGATGCTGGGGGTCGCTGCTTGCTGTCGACGGTAGTGGGGCGGTCAGGCGGACAGTCATTGGTGGTGGTGGCGGTGGGTACCTGGTCGGTAGTGTCGGCGGGTACCAGGTCTGCAGCGTCAGTGATGGCGGCAGTGTCAGTAGCGGCGGCCACGGCAGCAGGTTCCTGGTTGGCAACGACGGTAGTGGTGGGTCCCTGATCGGCAGTGGCGGGTCCCTGGTCAGTAGCATCAGTAGCGGTGATGGTGGTGGCGGATACCTGGTTGGCAGCGTTGGTAGCGTCGATGGCAGCGGCAGCGGTCATTGAAGTCTGGGCTTGGGCCTGGGTGGGCGTGGCTCTGTGTGGGAGGTCCAAGCTTGCCAACGTCATCGCGGCGAGGGTGGGCTGTACCTTCCATGCTCGGCGCCTGCCCTGTGACATCAGGCGCTTCCGCGCAGTGGAGCCCTTGCTCTCATTGGACGAGAGCTCTGAAGAAGAGATGTTTGAATGGGAGGGTGACAGTTGGGCCTCACAAGAGGTGCTGTGTTTGACGGTGACCATTTTGGAGCGACAGATTACAGCAAAATTGCCATTTTTAAGGCACTTCTGGCACCTGGTTCTCCTTGCTGGACACTGGGATCTGCTGTGCTTGTCCCTCCCACAGAAGTAGCACTTTGGGGTTGCATCAGGCGGCGTAGTGGCAGCCAACAGGCCGTCAGTGGGCCGTGGGGTAGTAGGGTTGAGGGAGGGCATCCTACTTATTTCATAGCGTGGGGACCAGCCCTGAGTGTAAGCATCCATACTTAAGACCGCAGCTTCCATTGTCTCTGTGATCCAGATCACGTCCTCTAGGTTTTCTCCCCCGTGCTCTAGCAGGCACTGCCTCACCTCATTCGATCAGACCCCGGCCACGTAAGCATCCCGAATAAGATCGTCGGTGGTCTCAGCAGCAGTTCTGTCTGAGCAGGCACAGGCTCGGCCCAGTGCCCTTACTGCTTGGCTATAAGCTCTACAGGACTCACTGGGCAGTTGCCTCCTGGTCGTTAGTTTGTACCGGGCGTAGACCCTGTTTACCAGTTGGTCATAGAGTCCTTTTAACACCTTCATGGCTGCGATGTAAGTGGCTGAGTCCTGGATGCTCTCAGAGACTTACGAGGACACCATAGACATCAATACTAGTAGTCGATGGCCATCCTTCTTCACGGCAGGGTCAGAGAGTTGTAGGCAAGCTTCGAAACACCTCACCCAGAGCTTAAAGTCATTCGAAGTTGTAGCCGACTGCGGGTCGATGTTGAGGTGTTCCGGTCGCAGCATACACTCCATCCATTGAAATCTTTCTAGTTAATAAAATTGTAGAGCACGTCAAAAGAATCAAAGGCTTGTTGATCCAAACCAAGGCTTTTATTAACCAGAAGACTGGAGCATATCACATGTAGGTCGACCAGTCTAGAATGATCTGGGTCTGGCTAGGAGCAACCCTTTAAGACCTGCCAGTAGGTGCGGCTACGCTCTCAGCCAATCACCACCATCCTATACCACAATGTATACATATACACATCAGTGATAGAATCCGTACTCTCACAAGCAGTTATCAGATTGGGCCGTAGCTCCAAATTAAATACAGTTGCAAAGATATAAAAATTCATTCCAATAGATTTTTAAGTTTGGACAAGACCAAAACATATGTATCAATGTAGCAACATCAGATTTGCATCTGTGGGTTTAATATTTGAAAAGCTTATCTTTGGACATGTTTCTGCTCTATTCTCTGCACTCACACTTTGGTTCTCTGCCAAACTAGTTTAAATCTTCCTTAACAGCTCAAGCAAGCCTACCCGACAGGAGATTGGTTCCCCCTCCAGTTCAGGTGCAGCTCGTCCTTTTTGTACAGGTCAGACCTTCCTCAGAAGAGATCCAATGATCCACCAATCTGAAACCCTACCCCCTGCACCAACTATTCCTACCCCCACTGGCCCATGGCACAGGCAGCCATCCTGAGATTTACCACCTTTGAGATGCTGCTTTTCATCTTCCTTCCTATATTCCTTCTTCAGGACCTCATCCCTACTCCAATCTATGTCACTGGGACCATTGTGGACCAAGACAGCTGGTTGTTCACCATCCTTGAGAATGTTACTTAGTTTTATAATTATTTTACCTTCCGGACTATATTTCATTTTACTTTTTGTTGGTGAAGAACCAGTTGATTAATTTTATTAATAAATTCTCAGGATAGACTCCCCAGTCTTTTCCTTTTTTTTTAGATTAAGTGGGTTTTTTTTATAATATCATTATAATTTTTTTTGAAGATTCAAGTTTGAGGAGATGAGAACATTTTCGTTAATTGTGGTGTAGTGCAATATGTTATATCATATGATGTACTCCTATTCTCCTCATGTATTGTTTTCCTATATGATTAATAAAAAATGATCATAAGAGAGAGAAAGGGAATGTTGTGGATTCTATCCAAGACATCCCTGACCCTAGCATCTGGGAGGCAACACATCATCCAGGAGCCTCAGGCTCATCAGAGAATCCCATATCTGTTTGCCTAATTAGCCCAATTAACTTCGCTCTCCTCTTCTCTCCCCTTCCTGAGCCAAAGGTCCATATTCTGCACCAGAGACATGACCACTATAACTTTTCCCTGGTAGATCATTGCCCCCTCCCACAACAGTATCCAAAATGGTATATTTATTGTTATGGGGAAATGGCCATGGGGTGATATGCGCTGACTGCCTTTTCTCCTTCTGTCTCCTGTCCGTCACCCAGCGACCTGCCTCTTGATGTTTGAGGGTGACTTTCTCCCTGAAGCTCCTGTCTATCACCCCCTCTGCCTCCTGAATGATCTAAAGTTCATCCAGCTCCAGTTCCTTAACTCGGTCTGTCAGGAGCGACAGCTTGATGCACCTCTTGCAGGTGAAGTCATCAGGACAACGGTACTCTACCAGATTTTCCACATCCTGCATTCGGAGCATTCCACTGCCCTAGCTGCTGTCTCCAGAACCAATTCTTTATTTATATGAAAGATCTTACCTGGCCTCTCTTCTACACTGTTCCCTACTTTTATTCTGATGCTCCACTTGAACTCCTGGTCACACCTCCTCCAATCACCTACTTGCTGACTGGTTTTGATCACCTCAAGAGGTTTTTTTGGCTTTGCACTTTCGGAGGTCAAATGTAATGGGAATGTATACAGTTAATGGCAGGACTCAAAATTGTTGATGTGCAGAGGGATCTGTGGTCCAGGAAAAGGATTCAAGATTCAAGGCTTCTTTATTGTCGTGCAATAATACAGAAAATGTATTCTTACTCAAATCTGCCTTCTGTCTGCCCAAAGCCAGACAAAGGGTTGTCATAAGTGTCACCCGGAGACCTTACATTTAGAGAAAAGAGAACCTAAAGAGAGTCCCTTCAGAGTCACTGATTGCCCATGGATTCACCTCCAGCGATCCCACAGCCTCTGCAGCCACAC